>NW_023276806.1:138635105-138935105 GCF_003668045.3 Cricetulus griseus | reverse complement strand
TCTTGTTAGAGTCTTGTTAGTGTCCTTACTGGAGGAAGTGTGTCACTGGGAGTGGGCTTTGAGGCTTAGATGATCAAGCTAGGCCCAATAGTTCTCTGTCTTCCTGCTGCCTGTGGATCCAGATGTAGAACTCTTAGCTACCTCTCCAGCACCATGTCTGCCTGCATGCTGTCATGCTTTCCACCATGATGATAATATATTGGACTAAACCTCTGAACTGTAAGCCAGCCCAGTTAAATGTTTTCCTTTATAAGAGATGCCACAGTCATGGTGTCTCTTCATAGTAATAAAGTCCTAACTAAGACACATACTGTAAAAATTTTTCCTCAACATATATAACAACTAAAAACTTGTAGAAATTATGACAAAATTTATTCACTTTACTACTCAACCAATGTTTTACTGTAACAGCTTGGTCTCGGCCACTCTGTAAATAAGATTCCATCATGATACAATGGGATCATGACACAGTGGGATGCAGTGTGGAAAGATGTGTGGTACACCTTGGTTTGAGGTCCTACTCTGGTACTTTTACAGAGGGCAGGTGTTGTTTTGTTTTTATTTATTTATGTTGGGAAACAGGTCTTACTGTGTTTTGACAGATTTCTTTTTTTTTAAAAAAAAAAAAAAGATCTTATTTATTTATTATGTATACAGTGTTCTGTCTGTGTGCCAGAAGAGGGCACCAGATCTCATGCAGATGGTTGTGAGCCACCGTGTGGTGGCTGGGAATTGAACTCAGGACCTCTGGAAGAGCAGTGCTCTTAACCTCTGAGCCATCTCTCCAGCCCGTTACTGTGTTTTGTAGATTGATTTCTAACCCTTGGGCTGAAGCAATCCTTTCTCAGCCAACAAGGTAAGGCCATAGGCATGAGCCACCACACCTCCCGGTTGTGCCATTTAAGCAAGAGCTGCTTAACCTCCAGCGACCTATTTGGAAGAAAAAAAAAAAAAAAAAAAAAAAAAAAAACAGAGATAATAATACCTTCCTCAAGTGGGATATTTATTGGTGACAAGGGGATGGAAAAGAGCCAATGATTATTGTGTACAAAGCAATTTATACCAGCCACTGAGGTAAATGCTTCACAAGCATCAACTCAAATTACAAACTGTGTTCAGAGGAGAAGTGATAATCCTTGAGCGGGGACATAGACATCACTTTGAAAATCCCTAGGAAGTTGTGTCAGCCAAAAGCTGGGAGGAAGCAAATGGCACACTCTATGGGTGAAATAGGAGGAGACTATAATGGAGTAACCATTTATGAGGTATGTCAGGTCAAGTAGAAAGAAATGAGTGATGAAACTCTGTAGGCCAAGCAACCAAGAGCAAGGAGCCTGCAAGGAGAGTCATCAAGTAATCAGTAACTAGGGGGTGGGGAGGGAGCGGGGTGGAAACAGGAAAGGGACACCTGACCCTACTGTGGCCTTTGGTACAAGCATAAAATGGTGAGATACTAGAGAGTAAAATTCCTGTATCACTGGGCTCATGACCTTAAATCTGTTTCCATGGGCCTTTAATCCCAGCACTCAGGAGGCAGAGGCAAGCTGATATCTGTGAGTTCGAGGCCACCCTGGTCTACAAAGTGAGTAATAGCCCTGCGTTCAGAAGCACATACTGTTGGTCACAGTTACCGAACTGCATGAAAAAGCTTAAGGTAAAAGAAATCATTGTGGGGACTGAAGAGTTGGCTCATCGGTTAAGAGCACTGGCTATTCTTTCATAGGCCCTGAGTTTAATTCCCAGCACACACATGGCGGCTCACAAACATCTATAACTGTGGTCTCATGAGATCAGATGACTATTTTCTTATGTGCAGATAGATGTACATGCAGACAAAGTATCCATATGCATAAAATAAATAAATCTTAAAAAAGAAAACACTGGGACTGGGCATTGGTGGCACATGTCTTTAATCCCAGCACTCGGGAGGCAGAGGCAGGCGGAGCTCTGTGAGTTCGAGGCCAGCCTGGTCTCCAGAACCAGTGCCAGGATAGGCTCCAAAGCTACACAGAGAAACCCTGTCTCGAAAAAACCAAAAGAAAAAAAAAAGAAAGAAAGAAAACACTGGGTAAAAATAACTATTAACACGTGAGGTATTTTCTTGAGTATTTCTCTAACTCCCCACCCCCTTCCACTGGAAATACCTTTCATCTATTTATATCTCATAAAAATTAATATGCAAGAATTATAGAGAATGTGTATAGAATGCTGAAAGCAGAAGGATGGACAGCATGACAGCAACAGATAATACCTCTGCTTCATATCTATCTTTTCATGTACTTTACTGAATGTGCATAAATAAGCAAAATAGTATCATAGCCAGATACTATGGTGCATACTGGAAAACACAGCCTGTAAGAGGTTGAAACAGTGTCTCAGTTAGGATTTCTATTGCTGTGAAGACACCATGACCATGGCAACTTTTATATAGGAAAACATTTAATTGAGGTGGCCAATTAATAGTTCAGAGTTTCAGTCCACTGTCACCATGACAGGAGAATGGTGGTGTGTAACCAGACATGGTGCTGGGTACATCTTGATCAGAAGGCAACAGGAAGTGAACTGTGACACTGTTGAGAAGCTTAGACAAAAGAAACCCCAAAGCTTGCTCCCACAGAGACCCGTTTCTTTCAACAAGACCACACCTAGTTCAACAAGGCCACACCTCCCAATAATACTACTCCCTTTGGGAGCCATTTTCTTTCAAGCCACCTTAGACAGGAAGATAGCAAGCTTGTAGTTAGCGTGGGCTACACAAAGAAACCCTGTCTGAAACCAAACTCACCAAATAAATAAATAAATAAATAATGAAATAAAAACACACAAAAGGATAGTAGACTCAGAAAGACAAATATTGTGTGTTTTCTCTCAATGTGCAGTCTGAGGGGGAATACATGAAAGTTGGAAGACTGTGAAGGAAGAAGATGGGAATGTCAAGGAAAGGAGAGAGGGTGATGAAGGTTGTTATGATCAAAGTATATGCATGTCCCATCATATTTTGTATAATTAATATCCAATAATAAAATGCTTTAAATGGCATCATAGTAGATATCTTTTTTCACCCAAGCACATTGATAGTATTCAGGCATCTGTGCTGGCCTGTCCTTGGGGTTCTGACAGGATAGGTCCTCAGCTGCAGCCACTAAGAGCACCACCTGTGCACATTCACTATGTTCCCTTTTAAAAGGGTCCTGCCCACCTCCCATCTTTCTGTCACTTTGTCTCTGTCTGTCTGTTCCTTTCTCTCTCTTTCTGGTTCTCTGCCTGTCTGTCTCCCCCCTCCTTGCTCTCTGTCTCTCCTTTCCTTTCTGCTGCTCCTGTTTCCAGAGGCTGGTCTCCCCTCTCCCCTCCCCCTTTTCCCAGTCCCTTTCCTCTAATTGAAAAAAAAAAAAAACCCACTTGAGCTGTGGCATGGTGTCTTTTCCTCTTGCACTGCTTTATTTTTTTTTTTTTAAATTTCAACATATATAATTTTTTTCTACACCAAATTTTTCTTCATCACTCTAATGCATGTATTGTCTATTCTAATCTACTCTAATATTTCTCAATATGTATTTTTACAAAGTTGAAATACTGCCGGGTGTTGGTGGCACACGCCTTTAATCCCAGCACTCGGGAGGCAGAGGCAGGCCAGCCTGGTCTCCAGAGAGAGTGCCAGGATAGGCTCCAAAGCTACACAGAGAAACCCTGTCTCGAAAAAAGAAAAAATCCTCTGCTTGAACTCTGTTGCATGGTGTCTTTCTCTCTGGAGCTGCTTTTTAAAAATTACAACACCTCTTTCAAAAAAACAAAAACAAAAACAAAAACAAACAAACAACAAAAATTGCTCTACTTCCTTCTTTATGGTCAAAATGTCAAAACCATCTTTTCAGTGGTTAAGAGAACTTGTTTGTGGGCTGGAGAGATGGCTTAGCAGCTAAGAGCATTGACTGCTCTTCCAGAGGTCCTGAGTTCAATTCCCAGAAACCACATGGTGGCTCACAACCATCCATTATGAGATCTGGTGCCCTCTTCTGGTGTGCAGATATACATGGAAGCAGAATGTTGTATACATAATAAATAAATAAAATCTAAAAAAAAAAAGAGAGAACTTGTTGCTTTTGGAGAGGACTCAGGTTCAGTTCCCAGCACTCACATGTTGGCTCACAACTATCTGTAACTTTAGTTCCAGACGAACCAATACTCTCTTTTGACTTTTTTGGGCACCAGGTATGCATATTGTACATACACATACATGCTCATAAAATAAATCACATACACATAAAATAAATCAACCTAAAACATTTTTTTTTGGTTTTTTGAGACAGGGTTTCTCTGTGGCTTTGGGAGCAGTCCTGGAACTCGCTCTGGAGACCAGTCTGGCCTTGAACTCACAGAGATCCACCTGCCTCTGCCTCCCGAGTGCTGGGATTACAGGCATGCACCACCAACGCCTGGCTCTAAAAACATTTTTAAAAAGTGTGAATCACCAGGTACCTGGAACTGCTAAAGTAGAAGGAACTTGGTCCCCTGGCACCATAGAGTATTATCCCAGAGTTTTATATTATAAGGAATATATTTTCTCCTATAAATCTGGGATTATTTTAATGTCTCTGTCTTAGTTAGGGTTTTTATTGCTGTGACAGAACATTATGACCAAAAAGCAAGTTGGGGAGGAAAGGGTTTATTTGCCTTATACTTCCATATTGTTGTTCATCACCAAAGGAAGTCTTGACAGGAACTCAAACAGGCCGGAACCTGGAGGCAGGAGCTGGTGCAGAGATCATGGAGGGGAGCTGCTTACTGGCTTGAATCCCCTCGGTTGCTCAGCCCACCTTCTTATAGAACCCAGAACCACCAGCCCAGGGATGGCCCCACCCGCAATAGGCTAGGCCCTCCCAGAATTAATCACTAGTTGAGAAAATGCCTTCCAGCTGCCTCTCACTGAGGCATTTTCTCAATTGAGGTTCCTTCCTCTCTGATGACTCTAGCTTGTGTCAAATCCAGTTATCTAGTAGACATTTGGCCACATCGCTAACATTCTGGCCTGAAGATTCTGCTTTGAGAGGATGGCATCTTCACATGGATGCATTGGAGCCTTTGACAGTAGATGAGATAGCCCAGTGAGGCAGTCTGAATGTGATTGCCCATACCCCAATCTCATAAGGAGTGGCACTATTAGGAGGTGTGGCTTTGTGGAGTGGATATTGTAAACAGATGTTTCTTTTGGCCACCAACTCACAAAAAAATGACACAGAGACATTGTAAATAATGAAAGCTTGGCTGATAGCTTAGACTTGTTTCTAACTAGCTCTTACAACTTAAATTCACCCATTTCTATTAATTTACTTCCTGCCTTGTGGTTTTATTACCTCATCTCTGTATTGCCCACCTGCTGCTTCTCCATCTAGCTGGTGACCCTGCCTTCTTCCTGGTTCCCTCTGCCCCCAAAATCCTGCCTAGGTATTGGCTATTTAGCTTTTTATCAAATCAATCACAGTGGCATATCTTCATACAGTGTAAAGGAATATTCCATAACAAGGTATGGCCTTGTTGGAGGAAGTGTGTCACTGTGGGGCCGGGCTTTGAGGTATCCTATGCTCAGGATACTGCCCAGTGTCTCACGTGGCTTCCTGTTGTCTTCTGATCAAGATGTAGCTGTCGCTACTTCTGCCTGCATGCTGCCATGCGCCCTGCCATGATGATAATGGATTGAATCTCTGGAACTGTAATCGAACCCTGTAATTTAATGTTTTCCTTTGTAAGAGTTACCCTAGTCATGGTGTCTCTTCTCAGCAATAGAAACCCTAAGATACCCAGGGAAAATATTTACCTTCATTGAAAACAGAACTGTCACAAAGCAAGGGGTTGGGTAAAGTAGGGAGTTGTAGAACATAGGATAAATGCATGTGGGATGTGAAAATAGAATGGACATTGTTCCCATTTTCCAGACTCCATTTCTCATGTTGCCTTTCTTTGGGACATCGCTCTCAGCTCCAAACTCAATTGCTAGGTATCAGTTGTGTTCGTGGCTGGTCATGCATCTTGGTTGTGGCTGAGGCCCAAAGGGTTGTCTTTTAGGGCTTCTGGAAGGTTTGCCTATTCCTCAGAAACTGCTTTCATCTTCCTGGGCAACACACTGTGGTGGAACTATTGTAGATAATGTTCCAACAATATAATATGTTGAAACTACTGTAGCTATTTTGTGATCATAAGAGAATTCTAAAACAATCCAAAAGTCTTGGCGTAGAAACTAAGGATGAGCCCAAAGGAGTAGTGAGATATCGAGAAACCTTGTTTGTGCCATGATATGGTTAGTGCTGTATTTCTAAAACTCTTAAAACTAGCCCTCACACTAGACCTTTGAGTGACATGAACCCCAAGCCAAATTTGCCTTGGTTAAATTTTCTTTTTTCCAGACAGGGTTTCTCTGTGTAGCTTTGGAGCCTATCCTGGAACTCACTCTGTAGACCAGACTGGCCTCGAACTCACAAAGATCTGCCTGCCTCTACCTCCCCAGTGCTGGGATTGAAGGCGTGTACCGCCCCCGCTCATGGGTTAAATTATTTTCTACAAATGAAAAACAACTACAAGATGTTTCCCCCAATTAAGTATATTTTTGTGGTCCTTAGCCAATCAATCAATCAATCAATCAATCAATCAGTCAATCAATCAATCAACCAATCAATCAATCAATCAATAAATCAATCATATTTTTCAACAGCTTCCCATAAAAACATTTCTACAAAGGTCTGTCCTGATTGAGAGCTATGCTGGTGTTTGAAGATAAGAAAAAAAATAAGAGAATCAGTTTCTATAAAAGGGAGTATTTGGGGTAAAGACATGCAGTGTGTTATGTGTAAAACCTGTTTTGATTCTGGGATAGCTGGTTGGAATAGTTTTTAAAAGTGGATATTTCTTTAATGAAATGTTGAGGGAATGGGCTGGAGAGATGGCTCAGAGGTTAAGAGCATTGGCTGCTCTTCCAGAGGTCCTGAGTTCAATTCCCAGCAACCACATGGTGGCTCACAGCCATCTATAATGAGATCTGGTACCCTTTTCTGGCACACAGGTACACATGCAGACAGAATACTGTATACATAACAAATAAATAAATCTTTAAAAAAAAAAAAAGAAATGTTGAGGGAAGGAAGGTAGATGGTGTTGATGCAGGGCTTGAATTGATGATGGAGAGCTTAGCATATTGCCTCCAGGGTTGTGGGCTAACATTGCTTGTATGTGGGTTTTATCTTACATTAGCAAATCAAGCATCTTCCTTGTTATCTAGATCCCAAAGTAATGCGAGTAGTCATCACATTGGCCAGGAATGTTTCTAGTGAGGCATGAAAGCTCTGGAAAAAAAAAAAAAAAAAAAAAAAAAAAGAAAAAAGAAAAAAAAAAGATAAAAATATCCCAGGAAGGAGGAGGCGTTCTTGGCAACAGGCATACAGAGCCCCCTGCTGGCAAGACTAGCAAAGGCCAGCACAAACAGTGCAGAAAACGTTGCCAAAAATAGATTCAGTCAGCACAGGAGGGAGGAAGTTACAGGTGGAAGTTTTAGGGACGTTTGCATTTAACATTATAATTGGCCGGGGAAAAACTGAGAGTTACCAGGGTTAGAGCATCTGGAATGCGCCAAAGACAGTTCCGGAAGCTGGTATAAATGAAGGCTGCAGGTGACTCAAATAGAAAGCAAAGTGTGAAAGTAAAGCTAGCGGCCAAATCACAAACCAAAGGGGTACAAGTATCAGGTGGCAGAGCAGCGGTTGTCACTCAACCTTCCTAATGCTGTTCCCCTTTAACACAGTTCTTTATGTTGTGATGACCCCAACCATAAAATCCTTTTCGTTGCTACTTCATAACTGTAATCTTGCTGTTATGATTCATAATGTAAACACCTGACATGCAGATGGTCTCAGGCGACCCCTGTGAAAGGGTCGATGGACACCCCACCCCACCCTGAAAGGTGTCACAACCCATAGGTTGAGAACCACTGCTGGCAGAGGCTAAATGAATCAATCCCTCAATGTGGGAACAGCAAAGAAACTCCAAGTGACAAGCTTTACCAACACTTTCTCCAAGAACTCAGAGGAACTTTTCAAATGTTTCAAAAGTTTGATCTAAACAAATTCAAACTTGTAGAGAAGTTCCTGGCTAGGAACCTAAAGAGTGTGTATAGTTACCTTGTAGCTGCTATCCCCCTGGCTTATTTATGAAAAGATCAAGAGATTTGGCTTCGTGACAACTATGGAACCTCGGAGATATCACTATTTGAAATCAGCTGCTGCTACTAGACCTCAACAGATCTCAGGCACTCCATTTTTGCTACAGGCAAGGACAATGGGTTCAAGTGTTATTTCAGTTGCTACTATAATAAATTGCCCAGACATAACAGAAGCTGAATCCATGTTTGGAAGCAAATGAATGAATCATTAAATCAGGCTTATGGGAGGCCTATAATTTGGGAGGTCTCAGAAGAGTAATTCACTTATATATTCATCCACTCTTACCTTGTAATTATTATGTCTTCCTCCATGGGGATTTGAGAAAGCTCATGATAAAACATGCACCCAAATAGAAAATATAAATAATAAATAAAGCCAGCATCACGGCAGACACAAGTGGGTGGAATAGACTGAGATACACAAGCAATAACACAACACCTAATTACCTAAACCCAGCTACAAATCTGTACTGGATTGTCTACTGTAAGAAATGAAAGCCAAGCATGGTTTTCTTGACTTACATGGCCAAATGATTCTGGTTTCTTATGTCTTATAGGAAATTAACTTTAAGATAGAGTTTTGATCTGCTGTTTTGTTCTTGGAGCATTATGGGGCTGTGGTGAACAGTGCCCTGGATACTATTCTACAGCCAATGTGTTAGAGCTTTCCCACAGCTATGTGCTGTAGTATGAACCTCTAGTATGACCTGCATAGCATAGCTCACTGAAAGCAATTTTAGGAAATACTGCTCAGTTGGAAACTAAGTAGGGATGGAATCAAAGAATGCATCTTCAAAATCGAGGGAAGTACACAGGCCCCCAACAGTCCTCTGCTAGCATCACCTCCTTTAACCAGACACTTAAAAACAGGTGGAGAACAGATCATTGGGTTTATATTCTCTACTAAGGCCTGCAGCATGGTTGTGCTCTACTGTTGCTAGGTGGTAATGTGTGCTTTAGTTATCAAATGAAATCTCTTCTATTAGTTTTTATGGTAAAGCGAGGCAGGAACCTGACCAAAATCATCTTCAGGATGGATAACCAGCTAAAACATCCTGAGTTAAACATCAGTGTTATTATGAGTACTCGTGGTCATTGGGGTTTATGAGGTTCAGCAAAGTAGTTCATGTTCAGGTTCGTTCATGCAGCTGCAGCTAGACAGTGGTTCGGCTGGAATTGTTCAAACTGGACACAACCAGTCACTGGCATGCCTCCTGACACAATAAATAGGTTTCCCGACCTCCTCCCCATTTCTCCAGCCCCATCTCACCATTTAGAGCTGTCTTGCTCTGAAAATGAAAATTAAATATCTATGGTGTTTGGGCCATTAGACATTTTGGGGTTAATTGATTATAACTGCTAGCCAACCTTAAGTAATGCACCTATAGAAATACCTTGCTTTCCCCTACAGACCTCAGGCATCTTTAAGACATGCTACATATGAAAGAGATGAAAGTCAAAAATATAATAGTAAGATTAACATATATATGCACATGCAAAAAAATAAATAGTTTGAGATAGTCTAAAGTGCAATAGTAAGTCTTCTGCTTCCCTCATTGCCCAATTGGTAGCTAGCTTTGCACCTACTACACTTATTTTTAGCTATTTTTGTTTGTTTTTTGTTTTTTCAAGACAGGGTTTCTCTGTGGCTTTGAAGCCTATCCTGGCACTTGCTCTGTAGACCAGGCTGGCATTGAACTCAAAGAGATCTGCCTGCCTCTGCCTCCCAATTGTTGGGACTAAAGGCATGCGCCACCACTGCCCAGCTATTTTTAGCTATTTCTGTCTTAATTTTCTTGCTATTGCTACATAATATCTTCTATTTACAGTTTTTTAAAATTTATTTAATCTAGTGGCTTCCAACTATGAGTGATGAATAGTTACCAAGGTGTCTCTAACATAGAGTTTGTTCAGGAAACATTTAATTCTTAGAGTTCTGGAACCTGAACAGCCAAGATGAAGGTGCCGGAAGATCTATTTCAGTGTCAGCTGAGGGCTTGCTTCCTGGTTCATAGATTGTCATTGTCATTGTCCATAGATTGTGTGGTCTTATGGTGGAAATAGAGGTAGCAGAATTTGGAATCCTTTCATAAGGACACTGATACCACTCATAAGACTAAGCTCATCAACTAACCACTTCTTAGGGGTTCCATTTCTAACTCCATCCTACTGAGGCTTAGAAGCCAACATATAAATTTTAGTTGCATGGGCATAGATCTTCAATCCATTGTGCTAAGTATATATTAGGCAGAGGAAATAAGGTGGTGTCAGAAGGTTGTCACACTTTATAATTACACAAAGGAGAAGAGTTTGATGTGGGACAAACAAAACCTGTACTCAAATTTGTGTGAATTTTCACTTTGCACTTCTTTGCAAGAATAGAACATTTCTGAGATGGAGTGATGCTTCATCAAGCCTTTTAACATGGGTTCATCTCTAGAAATATTTTCAAGTGTGTCCAAGACAGCAGGAGTAAGGGTAGAGAGGAAGCCCAACAGTGTTAAATACCTTCTCTCTCTTAGAAACAGTCATACTTTATAGACACAATTCCATCCCTTTCTGCAGTGACCCAGACAAGGTGGGTTGTGAAAGAACAAAATCTGGTAATTTGGTAACCTGTTGTTTCAGTTTCTTTCCCTATTGCTGAGGTAAACCACCCTGGAGAAAAGCTATTTAGGAAGGAAGGGCTTATTCTGGGTCACTGTCCCACGTCCATCATCATGGGGAAGTCACAGGATCTTGATCACATTGCATCCGTACCCAGGAAGTAGAGAAGGATGTATGAGTGTACTCGGTGGCTTTTTCCTTTTTATGCAGTCTGGAACCCAAGTCAGGGAAAGGGTGCCATCCACATCTAGAGTTGGTCTCCCTAACTCCATTAACCAGATCAACATATTCATCAAAGCACACCCAAGACTCCAAATAATTCCTTACAGGTGTGCCTGGAGGCTTAGCTCCCAAGTGGTTCCAGGTCCTGTCAAGTTGACAGCTAATAGATCACATTGTCCAAGGTCTCAGAGAAGCACTACGTCATCTTCATAAACCACTACATTTGGTGGCGGATGCTGATTAATCTTGTGTCTGCAAAAACCGATATTCAATTTGTGAGCTAGTTAAGGTCAAACCACTCTGTGAGGGTGCCTTGGGTGAATAAAGTGTCTTGTGCATATAATTTTGTAAACAGATCTTAAGTTACCAATTAAGCAGTTCCACCTGAGCCAGCACCTCTTGCTCCAACCCAAGGTGCGTGGGGGGGAAGGGGGCGGGGCATCGAGTGACAGAGTGCATTTGCTTTTAGATCCCTGAAAGTCACTCTTAGGGACCATATTAAAATCGTATTTGAATTGTTGTCAGCTTACCACAGCATTGGCTTAAAGCCCAAAAGTGAGTAGAATAGTCCATCTCAAATAACATATCAGATCAATAGAAAATAACTTCAAATATAATTCACCAGAGTGCTTGACAAAGTAGTCCAAATTTTGTATTATTTTAGAAATAATCATTTTAACACTGTGTAGTCATCAGGTATTAGTCCTGAGAAGATTGTGGTCCTAT
The DNA here is from genome assembly GCF_003668045.3 of Cricetulus griseus. Classification (NCBI taxonomy): domain Eukaryota; kingdom Metazoa; phylum Chordata; class Mammalia; order Rodentia; family Cricetidae; genus Cricetulus; species Cricetulus griseus. The sequence goes on along the minus strand of NW_023276806.1, from coordinate 138,923,347 downwards.
AGGGGAAGATAGTTCCTATATAGAAAAAAAAATAGCTCTTTTTTTGTTGTTGTTCTCTGAATAATGTACAAGCCAATTTTTATGCTGAATCATGTCACTGAGCTGATGACATCATCTACAACCCACCATTGCATGTTTTTTAGTGAATTCTTCCTCGTGTTACAATTTCCACCATTGAGTTTTTTCAGACATAAATAAAAACAGAAACTCTTATTTGGGTGGTGACAATTCTCATGAGACCTTCATTGCTATGGCTAAACCAAGAGAATCTGTCCTCTACTGGATGTGCTGCCAATGGTGAACAGCTAGGTCATGTTTTCATACTAAGGAAAAGAAATCTTGTTGTTACTTGATCTTGGACTTCAGATAAAATTTGATGAATTCCAAATCCATCGGTTGTATAGGCTATGCAGGATTATATATATTATAAATGTAAATGAAAAGGGAGATGGAAATATACTAGAACATCATTCCAGAACATCTTTATTTGAAGTGAACCTACTAGAATACCAGTTGGGAACCTCATTTAAAACAGAAATAGATGGTAGGTGTGGTGTCATACACACTCAGTCCCAGAACTTGGGAGGCTGAGGCAGGCAGATCTATATGAGTTCCAGGTCAGCCCAGTCTATAAAGTGATTTCTAGGTCAACCAGAACAACAAAGTGAGACCCTGTCTCTAAATAAATGTATAAACAAGTAAATAAATAGAAATTAACTGGGTGGCGGTACACCTCTGTAATTCCAGTACTAAAGAGGAGGATGAGAACAGCCTGGACTACACAGTGAGTTTAAGGTTAACCTGGGCTACATAGTGAGATTCTGCCTCTTAAAAGTAGGTATTCCCATGCTCAATTTGGCAGTACATATACTAAAATTGGAACCATATAGAGAAGGTTAGCATGGCTCCTTCGCAAAGATGGCTTGCAAATTTGTGAAATGTTCCTTTTTTTTTTTTTTGGTTTTTCAAGACAGGGTTTTTCTGTGTAGCTTTGGAGCTTTGGAGCCTATCCTGGCACTTGCTTTGGAGACCAGGTTGGCCTCGAACTCACAGAGATCTGCCTGCCTCTGCCTCCCGAGTGATGGGATTAAAGGTGTGCACCACCAACGCCCATATTTTTTAATTTAAAAAAAGTAGATACTCATTTCTAGTTTTAGCTAGTTTAAAAGTGTGTACCACTGCCTCTGGATAAGCATGCTGGTTTTGTTCCATTCCCCTCTTTTCCTTCTCTCCCCCTCCCTCTGACACCCCCGTCATCTTTTTCAAAGACAGTCTCAGTATGCATACCCTAGCTGGTCTCACTGCTTAGCCCAGTCTAGCCTCAGACTTGTAATTCCTCTGCTTGAGTTTCCTGAGTACTAGAATTAAATGTCTATGCCATCACATTTGACAACCTGAGAATATTTAAAATATAGCAACACACACACACACACACACACACACACACACACACACACTCGCGCGTGCGCACAGGTACAGAAGCACACACACACCCTTCCAAGCGGCTAGGGCTCCATTCAAATCAATTAAGTTTAAATCAGAATTTATGGTGTGAGAGTCTGACAACATGGTTTTTGTTTGTTTGTTTGTTTAATCTCAGTAGGGCAAGGTGACATAAGCTTTTAATCCCAGCACCTGGAGGCAGAGGCAGGTGGTTCTCTGTGAGTTCAAGACCAGACCAGCCTACATATCAGAACCATGTTTGCCTAACATGCCACCATGATTCCTGCCATGATGATAATGGACTAAATCTCTGAACTGTAAGTCACCCCCAATTAAATGTTTTCCTTATAAGAGTTGTTGTGGTCAAGGCACTAATACAAACCATGGTATGAACCTAGTTCCAAAAGAGCTACTAAGATGGTACCTTCTTTAAGAATAGAGATGGGGTGGAGACATGGCTCGGTTGTTAAGAGCACTGGTTCTTACAGAAGACCCTGGTTTGATTCCCACCACTCACATGGTGGCTCCTATGCATCCACAACACCAGTCCCAGGGGGCACATGATACACAGACATACATTGCAGTAAAATACTCATAAAATAAAGGAAACAAACCTAAAACAAATTAAAAATCATTCCTTAAAAAAGAAGAACACTAGAGATGGGGGCTGGAGAGATGGCTAAGCAGTTAAGAGCACTGGCTGCTCTTCAAGAGGACCAGGTTTGATTCACAGCTCCCACAAGGCAGCTTACAACTGTTACTACAATTCCAGGGGATCCGTCAATCTTTTCTGGGCTCTTCAGGCATCAGACACACTGGTGGTACACAGACATACATGCAGGCAATATACCCATACACATAAAAACAACAACAGGAAGAAGGGCTGGTGAAATGGTTTAATGGGTAAAGCACATGCAACCAAGCTTGACAGCCTGAGTCTGATCATCACAGCCCACGTGGTTGGAGGAGAGACCTGACTCTCACAAGTTATATCCTGACCTCCACGAATTTCCTCCTTTCCAACATGCATGTACACAAAACAAATTAATATATATTTTTAAAAAGAGAAAGAATGAGCTGGGTGTTGGTGACCCACACCTTTAATCCCAGCACTGGGGAGGCAGAGGCAGGCAGATCTCTGTGAGTTGGAGGCCAGCCTGGTCTCCAGAGCGAGAGTAGGATAGGCTCCAAAGCTACTCAAAGAAACCCTGTCTCGAAAAACCAAAACAAACAAACAAACAAAACAAAACAAAAAAGAGAAAGACTGTACCCTGCCCCCAACACCATCAATGAGGCTCGGTCCAGACATAAACAGTTGAATTACATCATAGCCACACACCCAGCTAGCACTCTGCTGAGACCTTCTGAGTTGCTAATTGCAGTTGGGAATTAATCATTCTTCCAACTGAGCCAGAGGCTTATTTTCTCCTCAAGCTTCTCATTATTAAGTTTGCTTGAACTGGTTAGTCGCAGACACTGTCAGTGTAAATAGTCATTCACCAATACACTATTAAACACTCAGGGAGGTTTTTACTATGCAGCCTTGCACACGAATTTATTCATGCAAAAATCAGTTAAGTACTTATTGTAAAATTCCATTTTTTGTTTCGTTGTTCTAGCTTACTTTGATGATCTCAGGAGTTTTAAAGCAAACTGTCATTTCCCTTTTGTGCCCTGAAACCTAATATGAAAACCGTGAAGAGTTCTAGTTCTGTCCTTTCCAGAAAGCCACCTATCTCAGAAGAGAGTGTCAGTAAGGACTTGGTGTGAATGCCCTTGAAAGTGCTAGCTCTCCTGTGCCTCCTTGTACATTAACAAAAGTATTAAAATCGTTTCACCAGGGTGAAAACAATCCAGCAAACCAGTTACTATTCTATTACCTGGTCCCAGAAGCTGGAAATGGAGGGCTTTTAGTCTCTCTCTCTCTCATCATAGTTAGAGGAAGGTGCTCCTATTTTGTATTGGAGCCGGTAGAACTCAGCTGAAGTCTCATGAGGAGAGGGCAGGGAGGTTGAGTCTCAGGAAGAGAGGACAGGAGTGCTAGGTAAGAAGACTCTGACACTCCCGACCCCGTGTGGATCAGGTACTGGGATGCTGGGAGTACCCAGGTGGAGCCATTGCTGGGGATGCTGGGAGCCCCCAAAGGTGGATCAGGTGCCTAGGATGCTGGGAGACCCTACCCGCCACCCGGTGGATCTGCAGTTGCTGATGCTGGGAACCCCCACTGGGTGGGTCCCGAGCTGGGATGCTAGCCTGACTGGACCTGAGGCTATCACAGTTTTTCCTAATTAGCATCCCTAGCTGGGCTTGGTGGCACATGCCTTTAATTCCAGCACTGGGGAGGCAGAGGCAGGGGGATATCTGTGAGTTCGAGGCCAGCCTGGTCTCCAGAGCGAGTGCCAGGATAGGCTCCAAAGCTACACAGAGAAACCCTGTGTTGAACAACAACAACAACAACAACAACAACAACAACAACAACCAAAAAAAAAAAGTAAAATTAAATCTCAGAACCTAATTGGCATCCTTGAGCATTTCCTAGGCTCTTGCCTAGATCTAAGACTGCAAACGAAGAGAGAGCCAGAATACAGATGGGAACTGTGTAACTAAGCAGGTGCCGGTTTCTTTTTCCAAAAAAGTAAAATCCCCAAAGAGATACTCTGAAATCTAGGCAAGGATCTACTTAGAGTTGAGGTACGATCCCTAAGCCTCTAATTTGGGACTGAAGGAGCAGGGCTCATATGAAAGGGCTGTGTGGGATCAGGCTCCAGCCTAGGAGACGATAGACTACAATAGAGTCCCGCGGGGCGTTTTAGAACTTCTGCTCCTCTGCTCAGACAACTCCAGTTCCGTCGTATGTACCCTGTCCGGAACCCTGTCTCACTGTCTTCCTCACAGTCTGCACTGAGGCAGAGACTGAATCCATCTTGCTAACCCTAAGAGTCACGGCAGCACTCTTTTGAGCTCTGTTTCACACTCTGCTCACCGGCCCAGTCCCGTGGGCCCTTACGCAGAACAGATCGTGGGCAGCAGTCTCCTGCCTTCTACTCCATTTCTACTCCTTCACCTGCGCAATGTGCTGTTCCCACACTTGCACAGTGAGGCGTGGCACCTTGTGAGGGAGTGGTGGTATGGGTTTAAAATGCAAGCCCACTTTTGTTATCTAGAACCCTTCAGTGATGTCTGGTTCCTCTAACCCAAATGGTCTCTACACTAATCGGTTCCTAGGGCTTTCTCTCAGTTCCCTGTGCAACACTTTGCTACCTCCTCCCCAGTCTCCTTAACTCCTCATCTTTTAACTCTCTGCTTAGGGGTCATTTCCTTACAAACGCCCTTCTGGAACCCCTGGTATCCATGGTGATCACTCCAGATGGGCTGGTGTTTCTTTGCCACAGCATTTTCTCCCGTTTATTTATCAGTAGTGTTATTATTGGTAATCGGTTTCTCTAATTTGACTTGTAAATTTCATGAGTGTGAGGAACACGCCCACTTCCCTCTAAACTGAGAGCTTAATAGCAACCCATAATGTGTGTTATGACTGATTACAGCAGATGGTGTGCTAGTCCGGTGATGAAAACCAGAACTAGGGGAAAGCTGGAAGAGTGAAGGGCCCCCTGGGTCGTGAACCCAGGAAGAATTCCTAAGAATGATTTTGCATGGCTTGACATGAAATGCCCAGAAGCTGACCAGGAAAGGTGAAACACTCCTTTTTCAGCTCCGGGCATCAGGGTGGGGAGTGGGAATGGGCTTCTATCTGTCCCTGCAAATGTGGCTCCAGTTCACAGGAAGAAAATATACCTTGTTGGGAATCACACAGTTGGTCAACTGGAGGTCTGAGATTCAAACAGGCTCTATGCTTTGGCATCTTTTACATCAAGCTGCTTTTCTCATGGGTAGGACCCACCAAGGTGCAGGCAGATACTTACCAGGGACTTCTGTGCTGCCCCATCCTGTCTGACCTGGGATGGACAGTATCTGTGCTTGCTATTTCCTCTTCAGTCCATCCTGGAGTCTGCACTGTGATGGCTGTCACTGGATGTTTGTGCAGAAGGTTCCCATTCTGACCTTTGCTGTTGATATCTTTCACTTGTTACTGTAGGCTGTCGAGGTAATAATACTGGTGGCGCTGCCTTTGGGAATCAATGCTGATGGAGTTCTCAGCAGAGATACAGGTGGCAAAGGGGCAGAACAGATGGCGATGGAGCTGGAAGATGGTTATTGCTGTCTTAGAAAGGCTTTAGATAGCTACAAGGAGCAAGGTCAGAGACAGGCCAGGGGTGCAGTATGAAGATGCTTCAGGTCACATGACACCATGTACACTGGTAGAAAACAATGCCAGCCACATTCCCACCACACTGGGGATCTTATTAGAAGAAAGACATACTTTGTCTTGTGATTTGATTGTGTGTGTGTGTGTGTGTGTGTGTGTGTGTGTGTGTGTGTGTGTGTTATTGAGAAGGGGAGTGTGATGTAGGATGGCCTTTAAGGAGTTGGAAACAAATCATTGCCAGTACGTGCTTTACACAGTAGTGTTCTATTGATTAAGAGAAAAATGACTCCTCATAGCCTTGTTGGTTGGCTTCATTGATCCACATCTTTATTTTTAATTGTTTTGGAAAGATATAATTGACTGAGAACATCTTTTCCTTTTCTCTTTTCCTTTCCTTTATTTTTCTTTTTTGTCCTTTGAGAGGTGGTATCTCCATGTAGCCCGGGTTATCTTGGATCTCACCACGCAGACCAGGTTGTTCTTAAACTTGAAGAGATCCCACTGTCTCTGCTGCCTTCTGAGTGCTGAGATTAAAGGTGTGTACTACCATGCCCAATAGAAGGGAATTTCTTGAGTAACTTAGAAAATTATAAAACCTTGCTGGGCGTTGGTGGCGCATGCCTTTAATCCCAGCACTTGGAAGGCAGAGGCAGGCCGATCACTGTGAGTTCCAGGCTAGCCTGGTCTACAGAGCGAGTGCCAGGATAGGCTCCAAAGCTACACAGAGAAACCCTGTCTCGAAAAACCTAAAATAAATAAATAAATAAACCTTATCTTTGCTTCAATTCCATGACATTAGAAATACAGAATGCACAATGGAGGTCTCAACAGATCATACTCATTTTGACAAGTACAATTGGGATTCCTATTTCTAGATATTTATGCAAAAATAAGTTTTCAGCTGGGTCATGGAGTCGCACACTTCTCATCCCAACTCTCAAGAGGCAGAGGCAGGCAGATCTTTGTGAGTTCAAGGTCAGCCTGGTCTACAAAGTGAGTTCCAGGACAGCCAGAGCTGTTACACAGAGAAACTCTGTCTCGAAAGTAAATAAATAAATAATAGTTTTCATATTCTTGTCCATTTTGAAGCAATTGTAAAGACTATTTCATTGCTAGTTTCTTTTATTTACAAGGCTTTGTGCTAAATGAGCCAACTCAGGCACATGCCTCAAATGAACAAAGCAATTGGACACATGGAGAGAAAGAAAAACAGTCCCTGAATATGAAGGCTATGGTTGGCTCTTCCTGTGTCCTTGGCATCCCTTTGTGTGTTCTGGCTTTGAATCCAGTTAGTGGGTATCTGCAGTGAAACATACATGTGTTTGAAATCAACCTCAGAGACTTTGAACACTGGCTATCATATTAAATCAGCCATGCATCTGAGTCATTGTAGAAATGAAGGTTATTTAACACACCTGTTCCTCCATATCCAATTCTGAGAGCTGTAATACACTTAGGATTGTCTTTAAATAGGGTGTTGTCTGTATCATTTATTTCAAGCCATTTATCCCCAACCAAGTATGTGTCAGCCTTTCCTCTCTCCCTCTTCCTTTCTTTCCCTCCCTTCTTCCCTTCTTTCTTTCCTTCCTTTTTCATTTTTATTTTCTTTAAATTTGAGACCAGGTCTTACTGTGTAGCCTTGGTTTATCTCAAACTGGGGATCCTCCTGTCTCAGCCTCTTACCATTCCTCGCTCATGTACACATTCTTGAAGGAAAGAACTATTAGACACATCATCCCTTCACTGATACTGGGTTTGTCATTGTTGTTTGTGAAGTCTTGCACTTTCTCAGTCTCCCCTCTCCCTCCCTCTCTCTTTTCTTCCTTTTTCAGTAGCTACTATTTAATTAAATGTCAAAGTGTCAGTCCCAGATTCTCAGGAATCAGTCCACCCGGGACTGGCTGAGACAGAAGGCATCTGTAAGCATCCCTCCAGCTCAGGAACTTGGCCTTGGGCCTCAGAGAAAGTTCTTGGTTCTGTGAGTGGGAGGATGGGAGCTGTTCATACTTTCTTCTGGACAGACTGATTTCCTAGGCAGTTAAAGAAATGCAGCTAAAATTGCATATTTCTTTTTCTTCCCCTCCCTCCCTCCCTCCCTCCTCCCTCCTCCCTCCCTCCTTCCTTCCTTCCTTCCTTCCTTCCTTCCTTCCTTCCTTCCTTCCTCTCTGGTGGTGGGTCCAGCTGAACCCAGGCCTTCACATATGTCAGACAATTGCTGTACCCCAGAGCCACTTTTCCAACATATTATATATATATATATATATATATGTATATATATATATATATATATATCAAGTACTCAGCACCAGGCACTGTGCTTAGAGCTAAGATTACAAAGCACGGAATCACCCAACTTGTCAGGAAGGCGCACAAATACATGCATAAATAATTAGTGAGCAGGTCAGCGGAGAATGCTCTGGCCTGGAGACCTCAGGGTGGCTCAACCTGACATGGTGGTGCATGCCTGTTGTCCCAACTACTAGGCAGAGTCTTTTCCGTGCAGGGATGTGAAGCCAGTCCAGGAATTCCAATCTTAAGATACCTCTCTATCTCTGCCTGCCTGGTAAAAGAGAGGAGGAGGGGAGGCAGAAAAGCAACGGAGCTATTTTCAGCCATAGTCCCTTTATACGTGTGACTTAGTCCAGCAGTTCTCAGCCACAGCTGCATGAAGACTCTCCCGGGAGCTTTAGAAGACACGCACACCTCAAGAGAATCCTATGTAATTGGTCTGGGCATCAATATTTTCTCCACAACTCCTACGCAAGCAAGCACGCCGGGCGAAAAGCCCAGGCTTTAAGCACGAATACTGCTGCTTCCAACATCCCACACTTCCACTTCCGTCTGGGGTTCAAATCTAGCACGTTATCAGTTAGAAGGCTTCTCCCTTAGAGTTTCAAGGGACACTGAAAACAATGCTTTCTTGTTTTTCTTTACTCATACACACAATAAATATACATAACGAAATATTTTAAAGCAGATTGGTTATTTAAGAGTTTCTTTCCTTATCATGCTAAAAAAAGAGCTTTCTCATGCTGCGCTGGGGACAGGAGGCCACTTCTGAAGGACGACTGTGAACTTCCAGGTTTGTATTTGTTGTTAGAAAACTGGCTAATTTCAAAGTTCATTTTCTTTGGCCATTCGCCCCAGTTGACTCTAGTCTGGCTTACTCCAACCTGTTGGGTCTTCGTGTGAGAGCAGGTCAAAAACAATTGCCTCCCGTGGGCTCAACAGGGGTAATTTGCCAGTGAGCAACTGAAGGCCAAACTTTGTCCTGCTCAAATTTTTCTCTTTTGAAAAAGAGTATGGCCATATTATTAAACATTTAAAAAATTATTTACAGGGCAAGAGAGACACGGTTCAGAGGTTAAGAGCACTGACTGCTCTTCTAAAGGACCTAGGTTCAATTCCCAGCACCCACATGGCAGCCCACAACTGTCTGTAACTCCAGTTCCAGGGGATCTGATACCTTCACACCAATGCACATAAAATAAAGTTAAATAAATTATTAAAAATATTTACATTATTTCATGTGTGGGGGTGTTTTGCCTGCATGTGGCATGATACCATGTATGTACCTGGTGTCCTAGGAGTCCAAACGAGGGAGTTGGACCCCTGAGACTGAAGATATGGATAGTTTTGAGGTGTTGTATGGGTGCTGGGAACTGTACCTGGGGTCTCCACAAGGACAATAGGTATTCTTTTTTTTAATTTTAATTTTTTTTAAATTTTATTTTATTTTATTAGTTCTAGTTAGGGAACAAGCTTATTTCAAGTCCCTTCTCCCTCTCCCTCCCCTCACCCCCAAACTTTCTCCCCCACCCCCCTTTTTTTTAATTTTAATTTTTAAAACATTGTATTGCATTGCTGTTTTGCCTGCATGTATATCTGTGTGAGGATGTTGGATCTCCTCGAACTAGAGTTTGAGACAGCTGTGAGCTGCCATGTGGGTGCTGGGAATTGAACCCATGACCTCTGGAAGAGCAGCCCCTGCTCTTAACTACTGAGCCATCATGTAGCTGGCTCTCACAGCTGCCTGCTGATCTTCACTAGCCACCTGGGCCACATGCTCCTCACGGGATCTCTTTGTCTAGGGATTCCAGAACTGGTGCTCTAACTCAAAGGCTGGTAATGTCAACCTCCAATTCTTCCCACTCACAATGGAAAGCTGACGGTCAACTGCTTTTCTCTTCACCTTCTGCTATGGTCTGAATGCTTGTGTCCCTTCCAAATTCAGATATTGAAGGGCTGAGGAGATGGAATAATGAGTGAGAGTGCTCTCTGTGCATGCATGAGGACCCAGGCTTGAATCCCTAGAACCCATGTAAAAAATCCATCATGCCTATGTGTGCCTGTAACCTCAGCATTGTGGAGAAGAAGAAAGGGGTAGAGACAAGCATATCCTGAAGCTCATTGGTCAGTCAACCCAGCCAAAATGGTGAGTATGGTTAAGTGAAGGACCTTGTCTCACTGCAATTGTGGTGGTTTGAATGTAATTGGTCTCCACAGGCTCATAGGGAGTGGCACAACTAGGAGGTGTGGCCTTGCTGGAGTAGGGATGGCCTTCTTGGAGGAAGTGTGTTACTAGGAGTGGGCTTTGAGCGTCTCCCTCTCTTTCTGCTGCCTGCTGATCTAGATGTAGAACTCTCCACTCCTGCACGACGACATGCTTCCAGCCGTGATGATAACAGAGTAAACCTCTGAACTCTAAACCAGCCCCAATTAAATTCTTTCCTTTGCAAGAGTCACCATGGTCATGGTGTTTCTTCATAACAATAGAACACAGGCCAGGGCATCCATAAAGAGCAGAGTGAGAGAAGACACTGGAAATCTTCCTCTGACCTCTATATTCACAGGCACAGGCATGCACACCTTCGAACTCAAATGGATGCAACACACATGAGCACACACACACACACACACACACACACACACACACAGGGGAGGGGGATAAGAAAATAATTCATATATTGAAATCTAATGCAGAATGTCTTGGGATTAGAAGGTAGGAACTTTGGGAGGTCTGGGAGGTGACAAGGTCATGAGGGTGAAGGCCTCGTGAATGAGCTCAGGGCCTTTATTTATTTATTTATTTGTTTGTTTGTTTGTTTGTTTTAGATGTATTTTTTATGTACACAGGTGCTTTGTCTGTATATATGCCTGAAGACAAGAAGAGGGCATCAGGTAGTGAGCTGCCATGTGAGTGCTGGGAATTGAACTCAGGACGCATGGAAGAACAACCAGTGTTCTTTACCACTGAGTCATCACTATAGCCCTGAGATGAGGGCCTGTATAAAAGCAGCCCAGAGGATCTTGTTTGTATCTTTGCCTGTCCCTTCCACTATTCAAGGACACATAGAAGATACCCCTGGGGCATATACTCACATCAGACACTGGTCCCCTGGGACCTTGTTTATGGTCTTTTTGGCCAGGCTTCAATTTCTGTTGTTTATAAAAATAAGTATACATTATAACAACATAAACAGACTTCTTCTACTCTATAAATGTAAACCCTTAGCAGCAGAAATAGAATAAGATATCTCATACCTATCTCATAACTCATTTTTGCATCTGTATCTCTCCTCTTTAATGCCCACTGACACTGAGTTCAGGCCCCCAAGATTCTTGGTGGGTTTAGGAATTAAGGTTAGAACTGAAAATGGAACTAGAAGCTGTGTTTTAGTGGAGGAATAAAAATACAACCGGAAAAACCAAATAACATTCCATCAGTAAGAAAAATTAATCTAATTATGAATATTATAGTATGGGGGGGATGGAAAGGGTTATGTAAACTATGTATGCCTCTGAACATCAACAATCCCAGCAATCAAGGAATAGATTCAGAAGGATGAATGAGTGTGTGGTCAGCTTGGCTACATAGTGAAAACCTGTCTAAAAGAGACACGGTGAGAAGAAAGGAAGTCTTCATTCATCTTTATGATTTAAGTTACTATAGGTGTAATTTCTTAAACATACAGTATACTAGCTTTGTTACTATAATGTATTCATTACACAACATAAACTTGTTTTTGTTTTGCAAACAATCAAGACTTTAGAGACTTTTTGGTTGGCTCACTTTCCTTTTAACACTTACTTCCCCTGCTAAAGCTTGGGTCACACAGGTCATATATTCCCCCACAATTCCTTTCCTTGGTGTCTCCTAAAGAATGAAACTAAGAAGGCAAATTCAGAGAAGCAAAGTTCTCTTTATCTTGAAATGCCAATATGCTAGAAAGATGGAGGTGTGTCACAGAGCACAGTACAAGTTAGGGGGCCATCAAAATAAAGAGACTGTTCCAACAACAGGCAAAGCTGGTGCCAATACTTAACGTAGCATGAGATAGATTGAAAAGCCCTCTTTTTTTTTTAAATCTATTTCTCATATCCTTCCCCATTTCTAAATATAAATTGTTAGCAAGTAATTATGATGAATAATAACACATCATTTAATTTCCTGCCAGCTGAGGTCTGGCAGAGTTGAAGCATGCTGAACCTCAGGAGTGTGTAGTTTTAGAACTGAACAATTAGCTCATGATGATGGGACTAGAGGTTACCATGGCAACCTGATCTCACGGCTCTGTGTGAGGCCATATTGTAGCCGTGTTTGAGTGGCAGAAGCTGGTGGTTGTGCCTGGTGGTCCAGGCAACGTTGAGGAACAGATAGGAAGTTTTCCTTGTGAAAGTTTGGAAGGGGTAGGTCCTTTGAAATCTGCAGAGGAAGATTGTATGATATTTTTTTCAGTGCCATGACAATGCATTATTAGTGGTAGCAATAACTCATAACAATCTTTAGCCTTCAGCTTGGCCAAAACCACCACTAAAACACTTTGAAGTGTTGAGCCATCTCTCTACCTCCAGCTATGCTTTTCTTGAGATGTTTTAGGTTGCCGGAATTGTTTGGGTGCCTCCCCAAACCTCTGATACTGTGGTGGGAGCCAGGAGAGAGGAAGCTCAGAATGGTTACAAACTTAAGAACTTTCAGGGCTGCAATGAAAGCCATAGTGAGAGAAGAGTCAAAGTAGGGCGCTGAAGCAGACAACTCAGGTCAAGTGCAAGGCGCTGCAGGTGAGGCAAATGCCAAAGGAAGCCGAAGAGGAAGAAGACTTGAGTGGGCTCTTGAGATGGTTCGGGAGCACAAGCACTTGCTGCACAAATCTGGTACGTTGAATATGATTCCAGATCACACCGGGAAAGGAGGACTGGACATTGTCTCCTCCATACAGGTAACATGGCACACACACACGTCCTCTACACTTCTCTGCCCTCCCCATATCTCCTTCTTCCTGCGAGCACGCACACACACACACACACACATGCGAGGTAAAATAACATTTAAGAATCCTTTTCTTTTTGAGATAGGGTTTCTCTGTGTAGTCCTGGCTGTCCTGGAACTCATTCTGAAGACCAGGCTGGTCTCAAACTCACAGAGATTCAGCTGTCTCTGCCTCCGAGTGCTGGGGTTAAAGGTGAGCCCCATCACGGCCTGGCTAAAATTTAAGAATTTTGCTCAGAGTCTTTAAGAACGAGTGGGTGCTTACAGAGAAGCCACTCAAGGTTTTCAGTGGTAACTTTGAAATGTTTCTGTGTGGATCCTGAAACATGCCATGGGATAGACTGTTTTACAAGGATCTAAATTAGTGTAACATAGGCATCTTCTTGTAATTGATAGTGTAGTCTTATCATCTGACAAAATCTTTTATATTATAGAGTCCTCATCCATCCAGAATCACTTATTGTTACAAAATATTCATGTATAGTTTAAAAAGAGGGCCCACTTACTGTAACTGTGAATTCTACATTATTTAATATATAGACAAAATCTCCTTATGCAGCCTTTGATGTCTTGGAACTGACTGTCTAGACCAGGCTGGCCTCAAACTCACAGTGATCCATCTGCCTCTTTCTCACTAGTGCTGAGATTAAAGGCAACACCATGCCTGGCCCTTTAAAATTTAATCCCCTTATCATTTGAGAGCCCAGGCTGTCCCTGGGAGGTGTCTTTTTACAACCACATTTTTTTTTTTTTCTTCTTTTGCCTTCCAGATAGTTTGTCCGTTATTAGGCCTTTAAAGAATACTTAGTAAGTTAGACTGTGGGCAAACAAAAATCAATAAAACACTATTTCCGTAGAGGCTTTAACGGTCTCATGGGAGAAAGAAACATTTAAACATCAAAGACAGAAAGTCAAAAGCAGCAAGCCCTGGGGGACTCGGGGAGCTAGCCACTGGCCCTGGGGGCCTCCGGGAACTAGTCACTGACTCTGGGGACCTCGGGGGAACTAGCCACTGGCCCTGGAACAATGGTCACAGATGGATTAAGGCAGGACTGTAAGGAAGGTAACACTGAGAACAAAACTTTGCTAGTAAGGGTCAATCCACAGAGGATAAGATTAGCCACGGGGGAAACGTGTCCAATGCTTTGTCTAATTTAAGTATGTTGAAGCGTTTACACGCTTCATTTCTGTTATCCGCAGATGTAAATACAAACTTGCCATGACCTTCCGTTATTCCCGCATAGATTTCCAGCTTTGCCTCGGGTTAGTGGTTAGGTAGCTTTTTAAAATTTGAGAATCACATGGAATAATGCATAAATACTCAGCAGAGTCTCCTCTTGAACCAGTTCTGGTCCCCTCCTCCCACCCACCCCCGCCCCCCCCACCCAAGCCCTCTATTCCCCTCAATCCGCGGCTTGCCTTGCGGGCTGGCTCCCTGCGACACTCTGCCCCTAGGGGGCGCTCGAGGGAAGGCTGAAGAGGTCAAGGTGGCTGCTGACCCCGCCTGCAGCTTTTTCCCCATGAGCCGCTGTCCCTTTCTAGTAGCACTCTGAGAACGGCTTGCAGTTTTGGCAGCACCGGCAGAACTGGCTTCACCGCGCCCGGTGCAGAGAGCGAGCGTCAGCAGAGTTCTAATTTAAGCAATTCCGGTCCCTTTCTCTCTCTCCTCTCCCCTCCAGGACTACAGTGATAGCTGCTCCCTACCTTTGAGATATAACTTTAAGGTAGGGACGTTTGCCAAAAGCTAGAGAAGTGCTTGGGTTGTTAGAACTCAGGGCAGACGAGAGAGCATTGTCCGTACCTGCTGGGCTGAGGCCAGGGATGCTTTGAAATAAACATCCTACTGCACACAAGATAGGTAGCACTAGTAGCAGGGCTGGGAAACCCCGTTTTCCTGCTGTTTTTAACCCCTCCGGTTAAAGATGTAGTATAACCACTAGAAACTAAGCATAGTTAAAACACTTTTAGAAAGAGAGGGGAGGAGAGAGAAAGGAAGGACAAAAGGGAGGAAGGAAGATAAACAAAGGAAGGGAAGGAAAGACAAACGACAAAAAGACTGGCGTGGTGGCACACACCTTTAATCCCCAGCAGAGGCCTGAGGATTTCCCTGAGTTTGTTGTCTGCCTGGTCTGCAAAACTAGTTCCAGAACAGCTAGTGAAAGGGGAAAATTAATAAAAGTCTAAAACCCAGACTCCAAAGCCCAAATAGAAAACTCTGAGTTCCCAAAAGGCAACTCAGCAGACAAGGTTAAACAAAGGTCCACAGGACTCAAGCCCTTAGACCAGACCCTAGAGTGGTGTCGACATTCCTCTGGTCCAAAGAGAATCAGATAGTTATCAATTGTAGAAGTCCCCAGCCCAGGAGATAATTAACAAACTCATTTCCTCTGCAGCATCCTTCTTAATTGTACCTTGCCTGAAGCATACAACCATTGCCCTGTCCTGTGTAACCACGAAGTTCTGTAATCTTGGGGCTTCCAGCCCTACAATTTTCTCTTATAAAACACCCCTCAGTCGAAAGTGGGGGCTCCATTTGTTCCCAAACGAATGGGGTCCTTGCTGCAGCTTGTATCCTCGAGTCAATAAAGAAACCTTTGTCCTTGCATTCGGTGAGTCGTCTCCTTGTTGATGGGTTCTTTTGGGGTTCCGAAATCTGGGCACAACACCAGGCTGTTAAAAACAAACAAACAAAACCAGACAAGTATTGGATCTCTCCATCAAGTATCTGTCGTGGTTTTGACTTAATCATGCTAATTCAGCTTTCACACGAGCTACAAAAGCAATTAGTCTGGGCATGGTGGCCCAAGTGAGTCATCCGAGCAAATGGGAACAGAGGATTGCCTCCATCCGAGTGGGTGAATTGTGTAAAAGTTCATTGAGTTATACAGACTTCGAATCTGGTTAATTTTGGTGTGTGATGTTTTTATTTATTAGCCAGGTTTGATTTTTTTTTCTTTTTATGGTGTTTTGGCTGCATGTATATGACTGTGTGCAGATGTTGGATTCTTTGGAACTGGAGTTACATACTGTTGTGAGTTTCCTTGTGGGTGCTGGGAATTGAACCAGGGTCCTCTGGAAGAGCAGCCAGTGATTTTAACTGATGGGTCATCACTCCAGTCCCTAATTGCAAGGTTTAAAAAAGTAAAGTTTACAAAATTAAAAAAGGAATCAACTAGGGGAAACATAAACTTTCATATTTTATGCCCCCCAAAACAATGACCTGTAAATGATTTATGAATTGAATCCTTATTACAAAATCGTCTTGTCTTTATTTATTTGTTGTGGATCAAATCTGAGACATATCAGGTGGTTGTTCTACCAGTAAACCATTAATACACCCAACCCAGAAATGAAATCTTCAGGTCTCATGATAAGAACTACATATATTAGTAGGACATGGTGGCAAAGATCTTTAATTCCATCACTTGGGAGGCAGAGGCAGGTGGATCTTTTTGAGTTCAAGCCCAGCCTGGTCTACAGAGTGAGTTCAAGGGCTAAATAGAGAGACCCTGTCTCAGAAAAAAGTTGGATACAGTACATAAGTAAGAAGTAGTGGTATTGTTTAGGACACTATGGCCGTTGGGGTAGAGCCTGGAGCAGATCAGTGGTGGTTCTCACTGTAACTTCATCATTATTTTATATAACCTATATTCATTTATTGTTTTAAAATATCATATAAAAAAGCTTGCTATGCAATGTACTACTCTATAAACAGTACACGGTGGAAACCTCAGGTTGGCATTTGGCAGGTATATTTCATTGGGTCTCCTTTGTTTAACCAATGTTGCAAAAATGCACTATTTTGCATAAAAGTCAGATTGAGTGAAGACAAAACCTTCTTTGCATATGGTGATAGGCAGCTATGCTCAAGCACTGTTGGACAAGATGTGTGCTTCCTTCCCATTTTGCCATAGTCCCCACTGTCTTTCTGAGTATTACCCAAGGCTGCTTTCTTTCACCATGTGCGTGTGCTGTTACTGACTTTGCTCCTCTGCGCATTGCCTTCTGGAACCCTGTTCCAAACCCCGCCCTCAAAGTGCCAAGGGCGGGCCCTTCCCTGGAATCCCCTGAGTACAGACTCCGCCCCTAAAAAGCCCACCATTGGCTGCTCCACCCCCGAGGGCATTAAAAGCGCCCACCTCTGGATTCACCTCGTGGTTCCTGGTTTTCTGTTCTCCTGAGGCCACCCAGAAATGCTTTGCTCAGATTAGACCTGAGTTTATTAATTCGGTCTGATTGGTTTATTGTATCACTGGTGGCGGGTTTCCAGTAACCTTTCCATTAACCAGAACTTTTAAACATAAAAGATGGTAGGAGACAAGCATTATTATCTTCTTTGCCATGCCATCACCAACCCACTAAACAACAAAGGCGTTCCCAAAAAGGCCCAAGTTCAGGAGTAGCATGAACCTGGAGCCAATGATTTTAAGTGAACGAAGAGAAAGGGTCGTGTTCCTTATGTCTCAGGCACTGTTCCAGGCAATCCATATATATGACTTTGTCTAACCCTTGTAACGGTGCAATTAAGTAGGGAATTAGTAGTTCAATTCCACATTGAAGGAACCAAGCAGGGCTGAGGAGGTGTCTGGTGGAGGGCTTACTGGGCGTGTGCAAAGCCCTCAGTTCAGTTCCCTACACTCCAGAAAACCCTTTGTGGGTTGCGCATGCCTGTAATCCCAGCAGGCAGGAGGATTCAAAGATCCAGGCCATCCTCATCTATATAGAGAGTTCAAGGCCAGCCCAGGGTGCACGAGACCCTGGCTCAACACAAATTAATAAGTTAATTAATAATAAAAAAATTAAAAAAAGAAATAAAAGAAATCAAGTCACAGAACGGTCAAGTAGCTTGTATGTACCATCAAACAAGAATTTCAACAAGCCAACTAGATTGAGTAATTTTTTAAACTAGTATTTAAGAATAACCCATACAGTTTGTGCAGATGTCTCTTCTACCAGGCGGGACTTTTCTGCTTGAAGAGCCAGCTCAAACCAGCCTTGAAACAGAACATTTTCAAATGTAAACCATCTGGTTCACACAGCCAAACCGCCGGATGCCTGCACTGGCGCTGGCCCACCGGTTGACTACACCCAGCCTCCTCCTCTGGTTTCCGTTTCCCTTTGTGTGTTGACTTCATTCTCCCAAATTCCTTTAGGTGGCGGAGTTTCAAGAAGAGCTGCGGCGGGGACTTGCTTTCAGTGTTTATTAGGGCGCACTCTCCGTATTCTCCGGGAGAAGGAAGCAAGACTTGGCAGAAGGGAAAGTCAAGCCGTGATGCTCAACCAGGGACAGCTGAGAAAGAACCAGAACACAGCACTAAAAGTGAGACAAAGTAAAAATGACCCAAAGGGTTTCCCGTGGCCTGGAGTCTGACCTCAGCAGTGCAGTATGCGGTCTTGTAATTTGTTTGCAGTTCGGGTATTGACCTCTGTTACCGAAATGTCACAAGGGAACGAAGAGCACAAATATGAATGAGGGTTCGTTATCTCACAGAGAAAAAGTCGCTGCCACGAGGGCCAGATTCTCGAGCCTTCATCAGAGAGAATTCTCTCCTTCGTGGTGACTTCCAGATTTTGTTTAGTCTGTAGGAAAACAAGAAAACGAGGCCGTCAACACTCAAGTGATTGCAATCATAAACCGGCTGATGACCCAGGACACCAACGTTAGACGGCAGCGCCACCCTGTGGTGCTCCGCATCCCGACCGTGAACTGAGGAAAGAGGACCGGGAAAGTGCAGTTTTTGTGACGCACAAGGGAAAGGGAAGGGCAGCCCCTCTTTCCCACACTGAATTCACATTTTCCAGATTTGTTAACGCCCTCACCCCATTCCGGTCTTGCTGGCCTGTAAGTCGCCGGATTGCCTTACCTATCTGAGCTGACCTCTGAGCATTTAATGTAATGCGTTTGTCACACACAGTACTCGTGACAGTTCTCCATCTACTCTGCGTGTAGCCCACGTGGCTTACTACTAGTTAGAAGACTCCAGAAGGTGGTGCCAGCCCAGCCCTCTGGTGAGGCTGCTGCAGGTGGCACTGTGCTCATGACCTTCTTTCCTATATTGCTTGAGTAACCCATGCCGTTGCTCTCTGCATCTGCCACCCTTAGACATCCCAGGGACGGCTAAACATCTGCTTCTCTCTGAGGGTATGTCTAGCTCTTGAGTCCCTTGCTTCAGTTGGGACAGTTAAACGACCTTCCTGGCTCACCCATTGTGAGTTTGCAAAGGATGCTTCGTCACCTACCATTTGGTCCAGAGTCTGCAGTTAGAGAACCAGCGTTTGTTTAGCCCTTGAGTGACAGGTCTAAAACTGCACCAAATCTCCATGTTGTGTCTGGCTTTTGGTCATCTGTCCCAGAAGGGAGCCTTGCTCCCCCAAACTCCTCACTCTGATCTCTCTGGCTTCTGCTATAAGGCCAGCATCTCAAGAGAAGAACCCAAACTCTTGCTGAAGCAACTCCCCTCCCATCCCAGAACAAAACCAAGGTGGTCTACAAGCCAGTCGGCCAGGCTTCCCTGGCTACGGGCTCCTCTTTTCCATGGCACAGTATCCGCACTAGTTATGTTCCTGTCTCCGTTAAAGGGCACACCCTTCAGAGAGGAACTGGTGAACACAACTCTCTCGTGTCATTAGCAAGTGTCTGGGGTGTCATGCACTCAGGCAGCACGTTGCTCCATTGTTGAATAAATAGTAACTGTGGGACAATTCAGGAAAACACTGTAGAAGGTTAGGGGAAAATTACATTGAGTTTTTTTTTTTTTTTTTTTTTTTTTTTTTTTTTTTTTTTTCTAGACAGGGTTTCTCTGTAGCTTTTGAGCCTATCCTGGCACTGGCTCTGGAGACCAGGCTGGCCTCGAACTCAACAGAGATCCACCTGCCTCTGCCTCCTGAGTGCTGGGATTAAAGGCAAGCGCCACCAATGCCGGGCTTACACTGAGATTTTTAATGCATTCAAATTTTACAGTAATTTGCTACTTACCCACAGGTTTCTAAGTGTGTGTGTGTGTGTGTGTGTGTGTGTGTTCCATGGTAATTCTCTGTTTAGTTTCTCCTGGACTACACGACTCCTCTGGTCTACAGCTTATTATTTCTCACCTTCGAGTTTAATTCTTAGCAACACTAGGATAATATTGTGCCACCCAGTCCAAATATGTCCTGCCCTCTTCACTTCAAATCTTCCTCTCATTATGCCTAAAATAACGTCCTCATTTCCCTCTGCCTCTCATGGAAAAGGCAATTTCCATTTGTCCTTTACATTTCCATCCAGCGCTGTGAGCAGACATCTCTAAGCCTTGTGTTGTCTTTTATGCATGCACAGCAACTCTTCCAGGTGCCCACCCGTGGTGGTCCAAGCATTGCTGCAAACCAAACTGCTTATGTAACCGGAGACATAAATTGGTCCCAGAACTCCTGAAGCAAGTTACTGAAATAACAATCTCTTTGTCAAAGTCCCATTTTCATTGGGCATTTTTTACAGTGTGCTTATGCAACAGCAGTCCCATCAGCGGAAGTTGTGGAGATGAATAACATAGAGTGATATTTACAGTGAATAAATCATTTAATCTATTATGTAAGTATTTAAATATACTAGCGTTTCTCCTAAGAACTTGTGAGATTCAGAAAATCTATACCTGATCTTAGCAAAAAGGCTGAGAAGTGAAGTTTCAGAAACCCAAAGGCAGACTTGGGAAATAATTAGAACAAATGTGAAAAATAAGCGCTGCTGGGAACATTCTCACGGCTTTGAGTCGTTTTGATTTTCAGCTTCTCACTCTCTGCAACTTTCAGCAAAGTCAGTGAGTTAAATGCATGTTCACAAACAAAATTTTTGTTAAACAGGAGTTTATTCCACTCAAAAATCACCATTTTAGCCGGGCGGTGGTGGCGCATGCCTTTAATCCCAGCACTTGGGAGGCAGAGGCAGGTGGATCTCTGTGAGTTTGAGACCAGCCGGGTCTACAAGAGCTAGTTCCAGGTCAGCCTCCAAAGCCACAGAGAAACCCTGTCTCGAAAAAAAAAAAATCACCATTTTATCTCAAGATATCCACTTATGCACTGAAAGTGTAAATGAGGAAGAAGGTTGCATGGGCCATTTCAACTCTATTCTAATAGTAGGTGTTTCAGAGAGCTTTCATGATCCTATAATGAAATGCCCAAGACAGATAACTTACTGGGAGGAAAGTTTCAGTTTGGCTTACAGTTTTACAATCGATAGTCCAAAATCAGACAGCCTTATTCTTTGTGCCTCTGGCAAAGATGTGGTGAGACTATCCTCATACTTCTTAAGCAGAAAGACACTGAAGTATTGGGGTCCCCCAGTTCCCCTAAAGACATGCCTCTAACGACCCAAGGATCTAAGGCTTTATAAAGCCTCACCTCCTAAAGGGCTCATCACTTCTCAATAATACATCCCTGGTGTCTACACCTTTAACAAAGGAGCTTTTGGAGGCTACTACCTATACTCAAACTATAGTGTATATGTGTGCATGTATGTATGCATGCATGTGTGTATTCATGCACATATGTATGTATGTGTTTATCTTTGTTAAGGTTGAACCCCAGGCTTTGTACATACATACATGTCAGGTTCTACCACCATGCTACATTGCCAGCTTATAATCTATTATGATTATTGTTTGTGTATGTTTGTGTCCATGTTTGTATGTGTGAAGGTACAGTGTGTGTGTGTGTAGGCTAGAGGACAACCTTACCTGTCATTCCTTAGGAGCTATCTGTCCATCTTGGCTTTTGAGATAGGCTCTCTCCCTTGACTGGAACACACCCATTAAGCAAGGTTGGTTGGTCAGCAAGCCCTAGAGGCTGCCTGTCTCTGCATCCCCAGCCCTGGGATTACAAGCCATCAAGTCTGCCTTTCACTGGGTTCTGGGGATTGAACGTGGATCCCCATATTTGTATGATAAGCACTTTACCCACGGAGCCACCTCTCCAACCCATATACTTGTTTTTTAAATGGTGAATGCATATACCAGGACTCATTATATTTTATTTATTTGTTATTAATTTATTTTGAGACAAGGTCTTGTTATAGAGCTCTGGTTTGCTGGGAACTCACTATATAGTCCAGATTGGCCTCAAATGTACAATCCCTTTGCCTCAGCTTTCTGAATGTTAGGATCATAGGCAGATACCACCATGCCCTCCTTTTCTGTTAACAAATAGATTTTAAAAGATCTATTTTCTCTGCTCACCTAAATAAGCTTAAAGTGGTGCAAGTTGCTAGCCTCTTCAGGAATCACCATGTCCATGGTCCCCTGTTCCTCCCTCTCATCACTCATCACATGGGCTGCATTTTAGCCACCTGTGCATCTCTCTCTCTCTCTCTCTCTCTCTCTCTCTCTCTCTCTCTCTCTGTGAGCTGTGAACTTCTTTGCATTTTTATTTACTTATGTCTACGTATATGTGTGTGCCTATGTGAGTTTATGGACACCACCTGTGTGTAGAAGCCTAAGGAGGACAGAAGAGGGCGTCAGATCCCCTTGGACTGAGGTCTGAGGGTTGTAAGTTGCCATGGGGGTGTTGAGAACTAACCTAGGTCCTCTGCAAGAGCAGCAAGTGACCTTAACCACTAAGCTATCTCTACAGTCTTGGGCTGTGAACTCTTAAGGGGGAGAGGCTGTTTATTTTTCCCTGTCCTTTCCCTATCCTCCAACCCAAAGCTAAGATCAATTTGTGCTCAGTAGACATCTGTTCAGTAGGCAGGTGGCTGATAAAAACAGGACCCTCAAGGCAGCCGGCCCGACACTGCGAAAATGTCAGCCTAAGGTTTTCTTCCCTTGACCTCTTTTCTCATTCCCTTTCCTCATAAAACAAACTGTCAAGAGGTGGCCTAGTTGGTAGAATGCTTTTCTATCATTCATGAAGCCCTGTCTTGGCCCCAGCACATAATAAAGCCAGACATGGAGGCACATATATTTAATGCTAGCTCTGGGAAGCAGAGGCAGGTGGATGACTTAATAAGGGTTTCTATTGCTGAGATGAAACACCAAAAAGCAAGCTGGGGAGGAAAGGGTTTATTTGACTTACACTTCCACATCACTGTTGATTGTCAAAAGAAGTCAGGGCAGGAACTCAAACAGGGCAGGATCCAGGAGGCAGGAGCTGATGCAGAGGCCATGGAGGGGTGCTGCTTACTGGCTTGCTGTCCATGGCTTCCTCAGTCTGCTTTCTGTCTTTCTTTTTCTTTTCTTTCTTTCTTTTTTTCTTTTTTTGGTTTTTCTAGACAGGGTTTCTCTGTGGCTTTGGAACTAGACTAGGCTGGTCTCGAACTCACAGAGATCTGCCTGCCTCTGCCTCCCAAGTGCTGGGATCAGTGACATGTTCCACCACTGTCCGGCTCTCAGTCTGCTTTCTTTCTTTCTTTCTTTCTTTCTTTTTAAAAATAGATTTTATTTATTTATTATGTATACATCATTCTGCTTCCATGTATATCTGCACACCATAAGAGGGCACCAGATCTCATAACGGATGGTTGTGAGCCACCATGTGGTTGCTGGGAATTGAACTCAGGACCTTTGGAAGAGCAGTCGGTGCTCTTAACCTCTGAGCCATCTCTCCAGCCCCAGTCTGCTTTCTTATAGAACCCAGAACCACCAGCCCAGAGTTGGCCCCATACACCCTTCTCCCCGCATTGATCACTAATTGAGAAAAGGCCTTACAGCTGGATCTCATGCAGGCATTTCCTCAGCTGAGGCTCATTCCTCTCTGATGACTCTAGCTTGTGTCAAGTTGACACACAACAAGCCAGTACAGGATCAGGAGGTCAGGGTCATTCTTAACTACCCAGTGAGGTTGGCCTGGGTTACATGAAACCCTATCTCAAAGGGTAAAAATCCTCAAGAGGCCATTTAAAGTAAGACGTCATCTAGGGAGCATGCTCAGATGGCAAACGGTCAAGCCCAGCTCTAACTCTCTCCTAGGAGGACTCAGAAGTCTCAGGACATATTGCTGAGTGTCTTTGGTGAGTACGGTGTGTGAATGGGTATGCTGGGCACTTTGACTCTTGTTGAGCTCTTAACACAGGCCATAAGGTAGGTGTTCTGATCTCCATTTACCGCAGTTAGGAAACAGCCACAAAGAGACCATCGGTTTTAACCAGCTTACTTATGGTTTGAGCAGGAGGCACCAAGGTAATCCTTGTCTGTCTGACTCTGAAGCTCTGTCTGTCTGTCCTTCTCCTGCATGCTCCACACCAGGGACACACTGCTGTCAGAAACAATGTTTTGACCTGAAGGGACTTTGAGGTTGTCCGTGTAATCTATATTTTGTTACTAAAGCAATTTTCTTTAAAAAAAAAAAAAAAAAAGAAAAGAATTCAGGCTTTTTCTTGCCAAATAGGGCTTTGCAAATCAGAGCTTTGCCAAGTGAAACGAAGAATGCTCAATTATTCTGTAAGTCTATAATTGATTGAATAAATCTTAAAATTAGCCAGAACTCTTTTTGTCTGTATTGGGTGAGTGAGGCCTGCTGGGCTATTCTGTCGGTCTTGGGTAGACATTTGGCTTGGATCCCCTCTGTATGGGATTCCTTTCCTTCACCTCCAAGTCTAGCTCACTGGTGAGCTTCACCCCTACCTCAGCTGCCAGGTCAACCCACTCATGGACATTTATTACACTTAATATCTGCTGGGGCCAGTGCTCGGTTCTCAGAGTTCATCCTGAGATCCAATGAGAAGAGTGACATACTTCTTTCCATTTCATCCTAAGGAAACAAATAACTTCACATAGAGGACCCAGGCTGGGGTCCATTCAGTGTGAATCCACAGGCGGCATTTTCCCCTGGGGCTCCACAGCGTGATGCAAAGGCATGAAGGCTGCGCTGTGTTCTGGACACAACTAGGGCTTCATCTCCTGCGGCTTAGCTCATTCCTGGTGGCCTTGGTGGCAAGCAGTGGACAGATTTTGTCATTGTTTCAGGAATAGAGTCTGGCTTTAAGGACTGATCAGGCCCAGCTCCAGGATTTAAATCCCTTTCCTAAGTAAAAGGGATTTCCTTTGTCTGGAGTTTTAAAAAGACCTTAGTTTTCTTTTCTTTTAAAAAGACTTCTGTTTGTGAAGCTAAGCAAGGGATTCTGTTTTCAACAACTTGGCTTGAGAAAAGCGCGCACATATCCTCCACTGTCCGTGGTTGTTACTGGCAGGTCTGTAGCCTCCTCCGGAGAGTGGGCGAAACTGAGGCTGCTGCTCGTTGGAGATCTCAGTGAACGGGATTAATTGGGTGACATTTACATTGTGCCTAGAACTTTGCCACCATGGACTGTTTGTTTCTTAATTAAGAGGATTTATTTCTTAGGTAACACAAATAGAAATAGCCAGTAGAAGAGACCCCCCAGGAGCGAAACCAGAGAAGCAGTGAAATAATGGAAACAGACGAATGAGATATTTCTGGAAGCTCTGTTTATGATCACCTCCTTTTAGGCCTTGAGAGAGGGAAAGCAAATGTCAGCCTGTGGAATGTTTTACCGAGACTAGTTTATGGTTATGTCATCTTGAAGAGAGGGAGAAGCAAAATGGAGACTTAATGTTTAGCTTGGAATGAAAGATGACTTGGAGGTAATTTGGTGTTGTTGACCAAGACCTGACCATGCAGATTGCCGTCCGTACCCATTAGAGGAGGGGAATTAGAGAGAAATTTGCTCTACTCTTATGAGCGTGTGTGTGTGTGTGTGTGTGTGTGTGTGTGTGTGTGTAAATGACTTCCCCTTAGAGGGTAAGCAACTGAGAACAAGGCCCCAGTATCAGAGCACACCTGGTTTAGGACGGTCACTAATAGTGCATCCCACTTTAGGTGGACATACTCAGTCTGCCACTATGCAGCTGTGAAGTGCCTTGATCTTCCTACCTCCACTGGCCAAGTTGTGGAATTACAGGTGTGTCGGTGACACCTGGGATAGTGTGCTTCTTTTTACAAAAACATATGCCTTTGCCGGATAGCACCAGGGAAACAGGAGGCCCAGAGCTTTGAGCTCCTGTCACAAGCAAATGTACAACAGGGGTCAGGGAACCAAAATGTCTGAATTATGTACATCAAAGCCTCTGGGGAAGGGCAGCCCCTGGGATGGAGGTTCAGGGCAGAGGAGGGGCGTGTTGCAATCCCCACCTGGTAACAGGTAGGAACTGAGGGATGCCGGGAGAACCTCGTGGCCAGGGCTGCTTTTATATGCTAAACAGGCACCTCATGTTTGTCCAAGATTTGAAACTTAACAGAAATGTATAGGCTCAATTTTCCTGGGTGGTTTGTTAGACATCTCCTGTGTTTGTTCATATCACATTTCTGTGGCTTTAAACAAAACTTGGTAAGGGCAGAAATTCGGTTGTGGTGAAAACGGGTTTTTTAGTGGTTTGAAAGAAAACGGCCCCAGTAGGCCCATAGGGAGAGGACTATTAAGAGGTGTGGCCTTGTTGGAGGAAGTGTGTCACTAGGGGGCGCTTTCAGGTGTCAGAAGCTCAAGCCTAACCAGTGTGTCATTGTTACTGCTGCTTGCTGATTTGGATGTAGCTCCTCCCCGGCACCTGCAAGCCACCGTGCTTCCTGACGTGACGACAGTGGACTAAACCTCTGAATTTTAAGACAGCCCCAATTAAATGTTTTCCTTTACAAGAGTTGCTGTGGTCATGGTGTCTCTCCACAACAATAGAACCCTAAGACAGGTCTACAAGGGATGTCTGTCTGGAAGCTTCCCCTATCTCCCTTCACACGGTCCTGCAATGAAAAAGCCTTGACAAACACACACCTATCTCTTTAAGAAGAACATGGTTGAGGCTTCTCGTTCAAAACTATTTCTTAAGAATACACATTTACTAAATGTGCTTCATAGTTCCGGGTAATTATCTAAACCTGACTGCATTCTAAGGAAATGTGATGCCAAACAGAATACTTTCTTATACCCATCTCACTTCATTGGAATGTGTTGTCTTCACATCTATCGACCATCCAAATTGCCCTGGAAGTTAAGAAATCATGTTTTATTTGTCTTTCTGTTCACCATTGTTAAGTATGCATTCTGGCTCAGTAGTTACCTTTTTAATAAAAGATAATTTATTCCTCACTGCCAATCTTCCAAGTGTCTATTCAGACTTGGCTCATGACTTCCACTCTGTTAATAAAACCCCAACACCGTGGGACCCATGAATTCCATCTTCTCGGGTTCTCTTCCCTCTCCATTCTCATCCCCGTGAGGTGGGGGCGGGGTCATATTTTGAATAGACTTTCTCAATTGTAATTTATATATTTTAAAAATGTTTTGAGCAAAAAGAAAATCACACTCAAAAGTCTGTAGTCAGACTATCTGCCACCAGACTATCTGTAATCAGACTATCTGTCATCAGACCATCTGTCATCAGACTATCTGTAGTCAGACTATTTGTAGGCAGGTTATCATCTATAGTCAGACTATCTATAGTCAGGCTATTTGTAGTCAGGCTATCTGTCATTAGACTGTCTGTAGTCAGACTATTACCTGTAGTCAGGCTATCTGTAGGTACTTGCTGTTGAGTCCAGGAAAGAGGGCATCTATTCATGAAAGTTTCCAAGATCAAGTTCGAGTTTGTGCTCACAGTATTAGGGACATCTTATCTGTTCTTAAACACTCATACAGTGGGGCCCAGAAGTCAGCAGGAGAATGAGCTATGAGATACTTTTAAAAATCAATTCCATTATTGAGGAATGCCTGTACTTACTGACCTCAAAAATATCATTTTCTGTGAAACCCCAAAGCCATAGACTTTGTGGCACATAGTTTGTTTTCTTCGTAGTTTGGTCTAAAGGCAGAGAAGTGGAGCCAAAAGACATTAGTTTTAGCTGAGGCTGTCATTTCCAAGATCAAATTGCTTAATCTCTATGAGTCTACCTTGCTTTCTTTGTTAGTAAAAAGGGCAATAATGCATAGTAATTTTAGCGACCAGCCCCCCACCCTGTGGCTGTTGAACTCAAGGAATACAATGGATGAGAACAAACTCAGTGAATAAACATTGTAAACATGCTAGTTACTTTACTTTCCATGATGCTGATGGAAGGATGGAGGGATATTATGGTTTTATTGGTGAAGAATACAACCCTGTTTGTAACACAAAAAATAAAAGACCCAGTTACAGATATTGGGGTTCAAGCTTCAAGCTGAAGATCAGAGAAGCAAAGCTGTCGGCACCAGCTCTCACTCTACCGCAGACTGAAAGGCGATCCCGACTCCACCAAACCTCAGACTGTAACCTCACCTCAGCATGGCTGGAGAATCCTGAGATTTCAATGTCTTCTTATCCTCAATGTGGCTGGAGAATGAATCCTTCCTCCGAGATCCTGTTCCTGTCTTAAATACCTCTCATGAGTCCTGGGATTAAAGGTGTGAGTTCTAATTCTCTTTTAGATTGATTCACTTTAATGTATCCCTGGGTTGCCTTTAACTAACAGAGATCCTTCTGTCTTTGCCTCCTGAGTCCTTGGATTAAAGGTGTGTGCCACCACCTCCTGACCTCTATAGCCTGTGGCTCACTGACTTTGTTTTTTTTTTTTTGTTTGTTTGTTTTGTTTTTTTGTTTGATTTTTCGAGACAGGATTTCTCTGTCTGGCTTTGGAGCCTATCCTGGCACTTGCTCTGGAGACTGGGCTAGCCTTGAACTCACAGAGATCCGCCTGCCTCTGCTGGGATTAAAGGCATGCGCCACCAAAGCTCAGGTAAGCTTTAATAAATCATAAATAATATATTACCACACTGTTTCAGGTATTCTAGTCACTCAACTGTCTACCCTAGCAGTACTGTTTGCCTTCAAGAGTCAACTCAGTTGAGAGACACTAGGTTGACACTATTCTTGCACCAAGATGCTGGCCTTGAAAACACGCTGTTTGGTTTGGGTGTGCATGGGTTCCTTGCCTGATCTGATGGACAGAAGGAAACCTAAGAAAGACATATCATTTCCCCTCTCATCTGCCTTCATGTAAGTATGCCCAGTGGGAAGGCGTCTATCTCCACTCCATACTGATTCATGTGCAGCATGGATCTCTTTAGTGTCTGAGGACAGCCTCTGGCATCCAGATCTCCCCTTCAAGGATGCCTGGCTGATGTGCAACTTTTTAGTGTGAGTGATGTATGGGGTTAGCAATAAGTCACTTAGCAGTAGAGAGAACACTAACTTGACCTGATGGAATTTAAAAAGAGGGAGACAGAGGGCCAAGCATGGTGGTGACATCTTTAATCTCAGTATTTGTGAAGCAGAGGTAGGTGGGTCTCTGTGAGTTGAAGGCTAGTCGGGCTAGCTACACAGAGAGAGACAGAGACACAGAAATACAGACAGACACACACACACACAAAGACGGAGACAGACAGAGGCACAGAGAAACAGAGAGACACAGAGATACAGAGAGACAGAGAGACAGAGAGACACAGGAGAAGGAGAGTAACTAAAATTACGGAGCCATCTCTGTGTAACTGGTCCAGTGCTTTTATCAGGAATGTATCAGCTGGAGTAGAGGAAAGCTCAGTGGTAGAATGATCGCCTGACATGCAAAGGCCTCAAGTTTTCTGGGGCTATACTGGGTGGTAGAGTTTGATTTACCTAAGACAAGCCATGGGTTCAGTCCCCAGTACTGGGGGAAAGGCCCTGGGTATGATTCATGTACCAAGAAAAGAAGAAATAGTTATGTTACATTCTCTTACATACATAAGAGATTTGAAAAAAGAAAAATTATCTCCAGATCCCCCTCTTCCTTATTTCATCAATGTTCAAACATCTTTTCTGTTCTTTTTAAAACCATTCCTTTAAAATTTATTTAATGAGCCTACACATTTTAAGTTTCATTCTGGCAAAATTTGTTTTTGTTCTCTCCCCCTGCGTCTTGCCCATTCCCAATTCTTCTCTTTACTCTTCCACCCCCTCCCATAGCCTCCTTTTCTTTTCTAAAACATTATTTTACATGTATGAGCATTTTACCCACATGAACACATGTGTACTACGTTAATGTCCTGTGTTGGCAGAGGTTGGAAGTGGGTGTCAGATCCCCTGGAACTGGAGTTATAGATGGTTGTGAGCTGCCATGTGGATGCTGGGAATTGAACCCAGGTCCTCTTCAAGAGCAGCCCGTGGTCTTTCCTTTTCTCGTCACTGTGCACCCTTGCCCACTCCCTTACTCAGTCTGTCTTCTTCCTTTTTTTTTTTTTTAAAGATTTTATTTATTTATTATGTATACAACATTCTGCTTCCCTGTATATCTGCACACCAGAAGAGGGCACCAGATCTCATAACAGATGGTTGTGAGCCATCTGTTGCTGGGGATTGAACTCAGGACCTCTGGAAGAGCAACCGGTGCTCTTAACCTCTGAGCCATCTCTCCAGCCCCGTCTTCTTCCTTTCTTGTGGTCTCCTATCTAGTTTCATGAGCTGGACCCACAGTCACCTCCACTTACATGCACATTTTAAGCTGGTATCTCTGTGGCTAGGAATCCACACCTCTCAGCACACCAGGAAGCAGAGGTCACCAGAACCAAGGTGTGCTGTAACCCTCAAAAGTTGCCTGCCAGCACCCTGCTTCCTCAAGCTAGGCCCCGATCCTGGAGATTCTACCACAGCTGGGGAGCAATTGTTCAAACATGAGCCTGTGGGGGCTGTATTCTATCCAATCCATCTTTCGGATGACTGGATGCCGCCTGTCCACACAGGATAATCTGATAGTAAACACAAACCCAAGCATGAAATACCTTCACATTGACAGCCACGAGAGAACTTGGAGAACTGGATGTCACAGCCAAGCCAAACCAACCAGCACATCAGGGAGTTTACTCTCCATTTTTCAATTTTTTTTTTATTTTTAACGTATGTTTGTGTGAATGTGTGCAAAATAGTGTAGGTGCTGGCAAAGGACAGAGGCCTCAGACACCCTAAGGATGGAGTTCTGAGCAGTATTGAGCTACCTGACGTGGGCATTGGGAACTGAACTCTGATCCTTTGCAAGGGTAGCATTCATTCTTAACTGCTGAACTGAGCTCCTGCACCTGTGTCTGATGAGCAAAATAGAGACAAGCTGAAAGCTCTGACAAAGTCAGGGGTTGTAGCAGGGTTTCTCCTTCACTGGACTGTTGTCCTTTCCCAGCTGAGGACACTCTAGGGGAAGAATAGCTCCAAAATCTTTGCCTGATAGTTCTCCATCTTTAAAATGTAGGTAAGTAGCAGCCCATGACTTAGCTATAGATCAGACCTAGATTCTTTTTTATTTTTTTAAGATTATTTATTTATTTATTTATTATGTATACAACATTATGCTTCCATGCATATCTGCACACCAGAAGAGGGCATCGGATCTCATTACGGATGGTTGTGAGCCACCATGTGGTTTCTGGGAATTGAACTCAGGACCTCTGGAAGAGCAGCCAGTGTTCTTAACCTGTGAGCCATCTCCCCAGCCCCAGACCTAGATTTTATCCACATTGGATGAATCTAATATTGTTGTCAATCAGAGCATTTTACAAAATAAAGAAAGCTTGATATACTTCAGCATAAATTGATGTATATTTTTTCTTTGTTTTTTTTGAGACAGGGTTTCTCTGTGGCTTGGGAGGCTGTCCTGGAACTAGCTCTTGTAGACCAGGCTGGTCTCGAACTCACAGAAATCTGCCTGCCTCTGCCTCCCAAGCGCTGGGACTAAAGGCATGAGCCACCACTGCCTGGCTAATTGATGTATTTTTAAACTTTGTGTTAGCTGTTGACCTGGTGGCCAAGCAGACTGACTTCATCAGCTTCAGCTTCAGCATCAGCTTCCACGTGGAAGACATCTTTCTAAGTCAGGCCTTAGGCGGTTAGGCGGTCCTGGTACAAGGGATTAGACTGCAGAGGAAAGATTAAAGGATGCTGCTTTGCTTGCATTCCTGCTGTAAACGACTGCCAGCAGTGAACCTTCCAGATCAGGTACACAATCAGTATCTCCTGGCATCTAGAGACAGTAAACATTAGACTGTCCTTAATGTCAACTGCAGAAATGTTGGCTACAATTTAACAACACTCTGTTACCCTCAAAAGGGACTGTTCTCTTCAATAGTATCCTTAGAAATTAAAGTCAGAAAAGCAAAAGGCAGCCAGAATAGTGTTGCCTATAATCCCAACCCTCAAGAGGCTGAGACAGGGGGTTCAACAGTTCAAGGTCAGCCTGGTCTATAGAAGTCAACACTATCTCAAAAACTAAAAGAAAACAGCAACATCAATAACAAAGAAAAAAAACAAAGCAGAAATAGCAGAAGAAATATCTATAATTTTCATTATGTTTACAAATAATAGTAGAGAAAAAACACTTATGTTTAAGAAAGAAAACTCAAAAGGTCTTAAGTTTACAAGGGCCTTGAATTCCTTGGGTTTAAAAATAGAATGAGGTTGGGTGTGGTGGCACATGCTTGGGCTCAAAGTCAGTCTGGACTGTGCTGTAAGTACAAGACTGGCTTAGAATAGATACCAATTGTGTGGTTTCAAAGAAAATGGCCCCCAAAGGGAGTGGCACTATTAGGAGGTGTGGCCTTGTGGAGGAAGTGCGTCACTTTGCAGGTGGGCTGTGAGGTTTCCTTTGCTCAAGCTATGCTCAGTGTGATGCGGTTCACTTCCTGTTGTCTTCTGATCAAGATGTAGTCAGCATCTTATCTTCCTGCATGCTGCCAGGCTCTCCACCATGATGATAATGGACTAAACCTCTGAAACTGTAAGCTGCTACCTCAAATTAAATGTTTTCCTTTAAAAGAGTTGCTGTGGACATGGTATTGTTACAATAAATCTTTCCACCACCTGCTTGAGTTCTGCCGGCCATGTGGATGGCCAAAATAATATACAGAGACTTATATTAGGTACAAATGCTGCTTGGCCAACGACTAGGATTTCTCATCTGATAGCTCAGTCTTAATTATCATAAATCTATATATTTTATAAGACTTATCTTATCGAATGCCTTCCGCTGGCGTCCTCATCCCTGGGATCACATGGTGGCTCAGAGCAGAGAGCAGGAGGAAGAGCGAAGGGGAAAGGACCCACTTCCTGCTTGTCCTTGCTTAAATATGAGTCTCCCCACTATGTCACTTCTTGCCTGGATCACTACGTCTTTACTACATTTCCCAGAATCCTCCTTGACTCCTAGTCCCATCTAACTTGCTGCCTCATTGGCCAAACAGTACTTTATTCAACAATCAATAAGATGAACATACACAGAAGTACATTCTCCATCATGGTATCTCTTCACTGCAATAGAAACCCTAACTAAGACAAAAGACAAACAAATACAGCACGGAATTTTTCTCCCTCAAACACTAGGCTAGGGCTAGAAAGATGGCTTTTAAGTTAAAGGCTCTTGCCGCCAAGCCTGACCCACATGCTGGAAAGAGAGAACTGATGTCTGCATATTGTCCTTTTACCTCCCCTCTTGCGCCATAGTGCAAAGACTTCTCTTTAAAAAAAAAGTGCCAATAAATAAATAAGCCTGAAACCTAAAAAAACGAGGGGGACTAAAGTCTCATGCAATAGCCAACTTTATTCAGAGCATCAGACCATGTATACTCTGAGGATTAAGAAGAATCACATGGGTAAGAACCATAAGGACAAGCTGCACCTGACAAAAAACATGTTTTTCCACGGAGGCCTATAAACAAATAACAGTAGCCAGCTGGATAATCTAAGGAAAACTCACTCCATTTGACACACCTGGGAGGGGCATGAAAGCACAGTCCAAGAACAACTGTGTTTTTGAAGAAACTGAGGTCTCAAGACTCTTGTTTTCCTGGAGTTTTCTCATGAGCGCTCAGACTTGCATGACCCCATTTCTTGGACCGTGTTCCAACATGAGTGTTTTGCTTACACTTGTGTCTGTGCACCCTATGCCTCGCTGGTGCCTGTGGAGGCCAGGGGAAAAGCTGGATCCTCCGGAATTTGAGTTTACAGATGGTTGTGAGCAGGCACATGGGTACTGGGAATTAAACCTGGGCCCTCTAAAGGTAACAAGCGTTCTTAGCCTCTGAGACATCTCTCCAGCAACCCCCGCTTCCCACTCAATTCTATATTTTATAACATTAACTATTAACTGGAAGCAAAATTGTATGCTTTTTGCTCATTTCAGTAGCACAAATGCTAACACTGTATGTTCTTTTGTTATTTCTTTGGCGACAACTTGTGTATGTCACACATGAGAGCTTAAATCCTACAGTTCCTTGCACTATCTCTATATTTACTCTGCAGTTAGAAAAGCAGAGAACACCTCAACTGTTTAAAAATTGAGAGTCTAACTTGAAGACACCAGGAATGCTCCCTTGGTAGCCAAGGGTTTTTTATTTTTTTATTTTTTTATTTTTTATTTCAGAGTTTTAAATTTGAATTAGAAACAAGACTGTTTTACATGACAATCCCAGTTCCCTTCTCCCTCCCATACTCCCCTACCCCCCCAAACTAAAACCCTACCTGTCACACATCCTTTCTGCTCCCCCTGGATGGTGAGGCCTTCCATAGGGTGTCATCAGAGTCTATCTTATCCTTTGGGATAAGGCCTAGGCCCACCCCTGTGTGTCTTGGCTCAGGGAGTACTGAACTACTACAGGAGGTCCCATAGATTTCCGAGGTTTTCTCACTGAAACCCATGTTCCTGGGATGTGGATCAGTCCCATGCTGGTATCCCAGCTATCAGTCTGGGGAGCAAGAGTTCCCCGATGTTCAGGTCAGCTGTTTCTGTGGGTTTCACCAGCCTGGTCTGGACCCCTTTGCTCTTCACTCATCCTTTTCTGCTTCTGGATTCAGATTTTAGATATAGAGTAAAGGATTACCAGCCTACAATCCACACTGCCAGAGGAGCTAGTAAGAGAGACATACATGGTTCCCTGGAGAAGGGGAAAGGGTCAAGATCCCCTGAGCAAATTGGGAGGACCGGAAGGGGGGGAGTTAGGAGAATGAGAAGGGAGGAGAGGAGGGATGCAGAGGACATGAGTGAGCAGAAAGGCTGAGTCAGGGGAAGAATAGAAGATAACAAGAATGGAGATACCATAATAGAGGGAGACATTTTAGGTTTACAGATAAATCAGGCACTAGGGAAATGTCTGGAGATCTACAAAGATGACACCAGCTAACAATCTAAGCAACAGAGGAGATGCTACCTTAAATGCCCTCCCCTGATAATGAGATTGATGGCTGACTTATATGCCACCCAATAGCCCTCATCCAGCAGCTGGTGGAAGTAGAAGTAGACACCCACAACTAATCACTGAAATGAACTGGTAGGCAAGGTTTTAGGACAAAAGCTTAGCTCTGCAAGCATCAAGAGGCTGGCTCAAGCTATCCACCTTAATGTGCTAGTTACAAATGAGCAATGGGGAAAAGCAGAGAGACATTGAACCAACACAAATTGGGATGAACAACAGATAAAGTGGTCATCTAATGGCTCTGTTCTAGTTTCACAAAAAATGGATAAAGAGAACTTCCATTTCCTGAAACAGATATACAATTGGTAATAACCACCAGGCATTGGTAGTGCACGCCTTTAATCCCAGCACTCAGGAGGCAGAGACGCAATCTCTGTGAGTTGGAGAATTCCAGGACAGGCTCTGAAGGTACAGAGAAACCCTGTCTCAGAAAAACAAAACAAAACAAAACCCAATTTGTATTAACCATTGCAACAGGGTGATGTCAACATGTTAGCTTTAGATAGAGCTGGGCTCCATGTTAGTTAGTTACTATGTGATACTGGGGAAGTTTCTGCCCCTCCTTTGTTTTCTTGTGTGTGAAGTATACAGTTATGCTGTAGGATTGTCCTAAGGGTTAAACAAAACAGAGCCCATAAACATTCAGTAAGTGTAAGAGACAGCTACTGTGTGGAAAAGGAGGAATGAGACAGTGGAACTCAGGCCCTCCTAGCAAACATTGATAATGGTCCCCTGGATACAAGGACTTAAAAGGAGAGGCAAATCCCCTGCAAACCTGTTTCAAGGAGGAGACTTCTCTTGCTACTGAGATGATATGGCAACCAAACCCTCTAAGTTATGGTTCTGTGGGAACTAGCCATAGTACTGGCTTCATAGGGCTTATCGAGGGCTGGGAGTGAAACTCATTGGCAGAGCACTTGCCTAGGATAGGCTAAGCCTGGCTTCCATCCCCAGTACTGTGTCCCCACACACAGTTTTCATTCTGGAGTAACTTTGAGACTGATAGGGAAGCTGCAAAGATGATAGAGCATCTCCACTGTTTACATCTTACATGGCCATGGGACATTTGTCAACAACATTCCCAGTCTGTTTGAAACAGACCCAGTTTTCCATGGATGTAGTCTCTGGGTTCCAGGAGTCAGGAAACCACACTTCGTTTCCAGTCCTCTCTGGGCTGTGACAGCTTCTACCTCCCTCATTTTCCATGACTCCCACAGTCTTCAGGAGTCTGGCCAGGCATCCTGTACCATTCCTCTCAGAGAAAATTTATCTGGTAGTTTTCTTGGGGTTTGAGTAGGGATATCTCACTGGCTTTTCATATGGGCTTAGGGAGAGAATTTATTAAACACCCAGGGCTCTATTTAGCAGATATTTTCATTATCTCTGAATATTTTTAAAGCAAAAAAAGCAGGGTTGGGACTCTGTAGGTGGTAGCTCGGGTTTCAGCCTGACTTCTGTGTGATCCTGGACAGATTTTTTTAGCCTCTTATTCTACAATTAAGGATGTTTTTGTTTTTTTCTACTAGAATTTTTTATGTTAAAAAATGCTGTTTTATTTTATGTGTGCAGGTGTTTTGCTTGCGTGTTTGTCTGTGCCTGGCTCCTAGAGAGGTCATATCCCCTGGAACTGGAGTCTCAATTGATTATAAGCCACCATGTGGATGCTGGGAATTGAATCCAGATTCTCTGGAAGAGCAGTCAGTGTTCTTAACCACTGAGCCACCTCACCAGTCCCAGCTACTTGTATTCTTAATCATAAATGTCTACTAGTTACTTTTTTTTTTTTTTTTTTTCGAGACAGGGTTTCTTTGTGTAGCTTTGGAGCCTATCCTGGCACTCGCACTGTAGACCAGGCTGGCCTCGAACTCACAGAGATCCACCTGCCTCTGCCTCCCGAGTGCTGGGATTAAAGGCGTGAGTCACCAATGCCCGGCTTTTACTAGTTACTTTTTATCGTGATAAAATACTACAACCAGGGCAAGTTATAGAAGGAAGAGTTTATTTGTGCTTATGGTTCCAGAGGGAAATCCATATGATGGGGTGGGGTAGGGGGAGGCACGGCAGCAGGAAATCGAGAGATAGCATCTTCAAATAGAAACACTAAGCAGGTGGGACCAGGATATACACTTTGAAAGTCTGCGCCCAGGGATGTACTTCCTCCAGCAGGCTCTACCCCATGAAGAAAGGTCCTACACCCTCCCCGAACAGTACCAACAACCAGGAACAGACCAAATGTTGAAGCAAATGAACCTGCAGAGTGGGGGCATTTCTCATTCAAACCCCATATTTCCCCTTAAGTTCACCTTCAGGTTAAGGTCATGTAGCCACAAGACACCTTCTGTGTTGAGTGACAACTTTGGGTTTACTGAGGACCCACTGTGGACAGATCTCAGGGACTCACAAGCACTTGGGAGGCAAAGACAGGTGGATCTCTGTGAGTTCGAGGCCAGCCAGGTCTACAAAGTGTGTTCCAGGACAGGCTCCAGAGCTAGAAACCCTGTCTCAAAAAGAAGAAGGAGGAGGAGGAATAGGAGAAAAGAAGAAGAAGAAGAAGAAGAAGGAGAAGGAGAAGGAGAAGGAGAAGGAGAAGGAGAAGGAGAAGGAGAAGGAGAAGGAGAAGGAGAAGGAGAAGGAGAAGAAGAAGAAGAAGAAGAGAAGACAAAAGAAAGAAAGAAAGAAAGAAAGAAAGAAAGAAAGAAAGGAAGAAAGAAAGAAAGGACCTTTAGCAGCTGTTACATTGAATGCAGCTTACCAAAAATTTCTGTATTTCTATGCTAGCCTATCCCAGGATAGACTCAGTCAAAAAAGAGGAGACAACACCTGCCCAGGCCTGCACAAGGGCTCAAGGAATGCCAAGAGCGTGGAGATTAGTTCTGTTTGAGATATAGGACTTCGACTCCATGGGAACCATTTCTAAGTCTGATCTTTCTTACTGTCAGACTGCTCAGCACACAGAGAAAATGGATTTCCACTAAATGGCAGTGTAGTTTAATTCCAGACCTTCTACAGCCTTCTAAAACCATGCAATTAAAGAGTCCACTAGAGGGGTTGGTTGGGCAGATGGCTCAGTTGGTAAAATGTTGGCTGTGCTAACATGAGGACTTGAGTTCAAATTCTCAGCACGCACATGAAAAACCATGCCTGTAATTCCAGGGCTGAGGAGCCAGACAGGAAGACTCCCGAGCTGGCTGGGCTGCTGATAGTGTCAAATCAGTAACCTCCAGGTTCAGTGAGAGACTCAAAAAATAAAGTGGGTACCAGGCATGGCAATGCGTGATACACACCTTTAATCCCAGCACTCACAAGGCAGAGGCAGGCAGGCCAACCTATTCTATATGAGTTCCAGGACAGTCAGGGCTACATAATGAGACCCTGTCTTGGAAAAAAAGAAAATGTGGAGAATGATCCAAGAAGACACACTATGCCCCGCCCCCACCATAACACACACACACACACACACACACACACACACACACACACACACACAGACATACAGCACCACACACACACACACACACCACACACACACTCATGCACACATGCATGCACTTAAAAAAAAAAAAGATTCTACTAGAATCAAGTGTCTAAATAATACGATTTTACCAAGGGGATCAAAAGGGATTAGAGTGAAACATTAAACCTATGAAGCAAAGAAAACTGAAACCAGAAACTTCCCTCTCCCCACTTCCTGCTGCCTCATTCCTGTGGTGCCGTTCTGTCTAGTCTAATTGTCTTACTTAAGTGATAATCTCCTGGGCCAGGAGGGTGTCACCTTGAGATGGGCACCTCCTACTCTGAGAGCAACTCTTTGGTTGTTAGAGTACCATTAGCAGTCTCATGGCACTCCACACTCTTTACACTCTGTGGGTTCTTCTTTGTCTCCTAACGGTCCCCCACGTGCTTTGTGTTATGAATGTGAAGACCTTAATTTAGTGTCACCAAGTGGCAGGTATTATTTATTCAACAAATACCAAGTGTACGCCATGGTGTACACTGGGCACAGTTCTGGATGGTTGGCCTACGTCAGAAAGTCAAACAGACAAGAAACCCACTTAGAGGTTGCTGTATCTTACTGATGTGGGAGAGGGCAGTGCCAGTGTAAGGGATGGGCTGGCAGGTGGCATGAGAAGATCACAATACAGGAGAGCTGGGGTGTGGGGTTAGAAGGGTGGGTACTTGATCCTCCCTTGTTGTCAGTGGGCCCCTGCAGTGAGGGGAAATCACCCCCATCCCAGATCTGCCCAGCCTCTGCCCTAAGTCCCATTTTCGTCTGTCTCAAACCTTTTCCTAAATCTCCATTTAAAACAGGAACCATGTTAAATGTAGCTAAGCACTCACAGGTCCTGAAGCAGAACCGTCTGGGACGGAGCCCCACCTCTGCAGAATGCTTCTCTGGGTGATCTTGGGCAAGTAAATTTATAATAATAAAATTTACTGATAATAAAATTTATCCATATCACAGGTTGTGGAGAGGGTGAAATGTGTGAGCATAAGAGGAGGAGAGCTGAGCCTGGCACACAGTACCAAGCAGGCATCAGACTAAAGAAAGAATATGAGGGACTGGAGATTTGGCTCAATGGTTAAGAGCACTGGCTGCTCTTCCAGAGGACCCAGGTTCAATTCCCAGCACCCGCATGGCAGCTCACGGCTGTCTGTAGCTCAAGTTCCAGGTCGTCTGACACCTTCACACCAATGCACATAAAATAAAATTAAATAAATTATTAAGAAAAAAGAAAGCTGCTTGTACTGTAGGTGGAGGGTTATGTGTAGGACAGTCTGCTCAGAAAATGATGGCATCGGGACATTGCAGGACTCATTTCTATCCCTCAACAGCTGTACAGCCAGCTGCATGGGCTCCCCTGCTCCAAGCTCCAGGCTACATCAAAACGAACAAGCATGACTCTGCTTGTATCTGTTGATGCATTTCCAAGAATTGCTCTTGGTTTTCCATAGTGATGGTGGGGTTTTGTTTGTTTATTTTTAACTTAAAAAAAAGAGAAGGCTTTTTTGGTTTTGTTTTGTTTGTTTTCTCTTATAGTCATTTTAACTTACATGATACAGGGTTGAGAATTCAGTTCAGTGACAGAGGGCTTGCCTAGCAAGCCTGAAGTGCAGGGCTGGATCCCCAGTATCCCACCACCAAACCAATTGCGCTATGCATTGATCACTACCAGTTTGGAGAAACAGAAGTTAACTTTCTATTTTCAAGAACAGATGATCCATCCATCATCCACGAAGTCTTGGATCTGAATGACAGGAAACTGTACCTGTTTTCCCACACTATTTGACAACTGTCAGAAGTTGCTGGTCACAAAATGCACATCCAATAAGCTGACAGTCCTGTCATCAATCTTAGTTTGGAGTGCCATAGGGATACTCGATGCCAGCAAGCTTTACAGCTTGTGTGAAAATATCATCTTGGCCACAGTGTATCCTGTTGTCTTTGATGAACTCCAAGTACTATCTTGCCTCTGTAGGATGGTGGGGTTAGCAGGACATGACACCAGAGTGAAAAACATTCACAAAATCATTCACAATAAGACTTCTCACTTCTTGTGCTCTGATGAAATAATTCTCAGTTTTCTTTAATAAGGAATTTTGTGAGAGAAGTTTTCTTCTTGCCACATCATTGAACCCTAAGAGAAGTTTCTTTCTTGAAGTTCTGGGGATAGACTCTGTGGGGTCTAGTCTAGCCTGGTCTACATAGTGAGTTCCAGGTCAGCCAGGGCTACACCATGAGGTCCTGTCTTTTACCTTATTGAACACCTACCAGAAGCAGCAGCCATCATTTTGATTTG
Source organism: Cricetulus griseus (assembly GCF_003668045.3). Lineage (NCBI taxonomy): Eukaryota > Metazoa > Chordata > Mammalia > Rodentia > Cricetidae > Cricetulus > Cricetulus griseus. The sequence continues at coordinate 138,882,416 of NW_023276806.1, read as the reverse complement.
ATGTTGGTTGGCCTCTACCACGGGACAGTTAAAAGCCACACCAGTCGCCTGCTCTCTCTCTCTCTCTCTCTCTCTCTCTCTCTCTCTCTCTCTCTCTCTCTCCCTCCCTTTCTTTCTTTCTTTCTTAGATTTATTTTTTTATGTACACAGTGTTCTGCCTGCATATATGCCTGCATGCCAGAAGAGGGCACCAGCTCTCATTACAGACGGTTGTGAGCCACAATGTGGTTACTGGGAATTGAACTCAGGACCTCTGGAAGAGCAGGCAGTGAGTGTTCTTAACCTCTGAGCCATCTCTCCAGCTCCCATGTTGCCCACTTTCAATAGAATAAAAATAGATGGTAAAAACTTCACCAGCATATTGAAGAGTGATGAGACTGGCCAAAACATCTTAGGTAGAAAGAGGCTTGTGATTTTACTTGTGACCAGGGATTTTTGCAAATCTCATTACCTTGAAAGCTGAGAGTGAAGACATTGAAGAGAAAGTCCTGAAGGGCTGTGTGTTAGCTTTCAGACAATGTGGCACAGTACCTGAGATGTACAACTTACAAGGAAGGAAAGCTTGTTTGGGCCATGGCCTCTAAGATCCAGGTCAAGGGCTGTTGACCCCTTGCCTTTGGGTTTGTGTTAAGGTAGCAAAAATGTGGAACTACATGGGGAGAGAAAGCTGCTCATCTCTTGTTGGAAGGCAAAGAGAATAAGAAGAGGGACTGGGTCTGAATAACTGCTTCAAGGGCATGCCCCAACTACTAACTTTGCACCTCTAGACACTACTGCTCATGTTACACTAGTCTTAGAGCTATGATAAAATGCCAACGAAAGCTACTGATTGGGGGATAGGGGGAGCTTAACTCTGGCTTTCCATTTGAGTGTGCACAATCCATCATGTTGGGGGGAAAGCATAGTGGCAGAAGCACGAGGCTTCTGGTCACATTCTACCCACAGACAGGAAGCAGAAAGCACTGAGCTCACCATCTCCTTTTCCTTCAGGCAATGGCCCAGGCCATAGCATAGAGCCACCTGCATTAGGATGGGTCTAGAAAATCCCTCACAAACATGTCCTAGCCTTGTTTTCTAGGCGATTCTAGTTCCTGATGGCCAATATGTTTTTTAGATTTTTAAAAAATTTTATGTGTGAGTGATTTTTGCCCACATGCATATATCTGCACCACATGTGTGCAGTGCTTATAGAGCCAGAAGAGGGCGCCAGAAACCAATGTAACTGGAATGTGAGCCACTAGGTGGGTGCTCCGACTCAAACTTGGGTCCTCTGCAAGAATTATGAGTGCTCTTAACTGCTGAACCATCTCTCCAGCCCTTCTAATGATCAATGTTAACCATCACATTTCTAAACATCCCATCACCTCTCATGAGCACCACAGGCTGGTGACCAAGCCTTTAGGAAACATACTCTTGGGGGACACTTAAGATCTAAATCATAACAGTGGCTAAAGATTAAACAGGAATACTGGCAAGTTCAACAAGTCTAGGCATATTTCCCTGCAGTTGATTATTTCCTGAGTTTTGTTTCAAGGACATCTCTTGTAGTAAATCATTAAACATAATGTAATACTGAGACTGAGATAAAAGCAAAAAGAAAGGAATGTTATTTGAAGTTGCAGGTCAAACACATTTAATGCGTACATGTGGTATGTACCTGTCCTTCAGGGCAATGATAAGAAGTTAGAGAAATGAGACAAAGTTGCTATCATCCGGTTTGTAGTGTTTCTTTTTCTGTACCTGAGGATCACTTGGAGCCTGTATAAGATGCCCTTTCTTGTGAATAAGGAGCTGTGAATGTTCAGATCATCTTGGCAGCACCTGCTACCCAGAGCCTGGGGAGAGGCCTTTGCTAAGCCAAACAGCAAACACAAAGGTTCCCCCAAGGTCAACAAGCCTATTTGGGAATAGCAGCATTGCAAGGAAAATGTGCATGCCATGGTAACTACGAATGTGTCCAAGGAGGGTGAGGCAAGGGGCAGCTTGTAGTGTATGTGCTGCTGGAGTTACCAGATGGGGAGTTTTAAAAGGCAAAAATGAGGAAGATCACACAAAATCTTTTGATGCACAAGAGTGTTCAAGGGTCAGAGGTCAATCCAAGTTCAAACAGAAGATTGCAGATCAAATGTCCTTGGAGAATCATCGTTTAGTATGAGGTTGTAGAAGCCCTTGAACAAGGTGGTGACTGTGTTGGGCTTTTGAGGACAGTCCCTATTCCAGGGCTTCCCACCTTTATATTTTTGTTAGATCTTGATAAAAGTGACTGCATTTTCATTCTGACAATCTATTTGTTCAGTCCCATCATGCTTAGGCCTATACCTGGAGCAAATTCCCCTACATCTTTGTCACCATTTCATTTACAATGTCGGCACTTGTTCTTACCCATTACTCTCCAACCAACAGTGTACCATCTGAGGTCACCACCTGTCACCTCACTGCCCAGAGACAACACACCATTCTGGGCCTCTTCTGTTACACCTGCTTCTCTGTCTCTCTTGCTCTGGCTGATTCTACTGTTTGTTTAAGCTCCCGCCCTGGCCTGTGAACTGGAAGTGGCTGTAGAGTGTAGAAAGAAAACGTGGCATGCGGGTGGAAAGTTCATGGTTGAGAGTTTCAGTATGCTCAGCAATGCTTTTTTTTGTTCTTTTTGTTTGGTTTTTTGAGACAGGGTTTCTCTGTGTAGCCTTGGCTGTCCTGGAACCCCCTCTGTAGACCAGGGTGGCCTTGAACTCACAGAGGTCCGCCTGCCGTTGCCTCTGGAGTACTGGGACTAAAGGCATGGGCCACCACCACTCCGTTTCTCAGTAATTCTTACCTGTGAGCTGTCACGAAGATGACATGAGCCAAAGTACCTTGACTCTACCTTAGTTGAAATCTGAAGAGAGAGATGATCTACCCAGGCATGGAAGGTGGGAACACTCTCTGGGAGCACTCCTCACAGAGGGATCTGCCAAGAAGATCTCAGGTGCAGAATCCACACTGTCCAGGCAAGCCCGTGTGTCCCCTGGACCAGGGAAACTGTCTATTGCTGGGAACACTAGGGTCCTGGAATTCAAAGCTTTCTCAGAAGGGCCCAGGCACAGGAGGCTGCTCAGCCACTTTGCACCTGACTCTCTGTGCACCTGAACCTCAACACTTCTGATGAAACCCTGGAAGGTGCTAATTAAAACCACCCAAGAGCTGCAAGAGCTGCATCCCATTCACTTCCCGGTTCCAAGAACCACCATTACTGTTAGATTTGTTTGGCTCTAAATTGTAATTTACTGGGACACCAGAGTCACTGAACAGGATTTGCATTAAGTGGAGCCTGGTGTTGAAACAAATTAATATTGTTCTGCCACAAGATATTTTGCAAAGCTGTGAATAATTGGTCACACACAGAGGGATTTATATTTATCACTTTATCTCTCTGTCTACTCATGGTCTTAGGCAACTCTCTACTTAATGAAGTTCCTTAAAATGCAGAATGATTCTTTTTAAATCTGTGTATTTAATCTATACGCTTGTTATCTGCCTTTTTCCTCAGAAGCATCCTAATTGATTTTTAGCAGGGTTTTATACTGTTTTTTTTTTTCTTCATGTGTGTGGTTTGAAAACTAGCAAAGAGAAAAGCAATGCCTAGTAAATGACAGACACAAGCCATTGCTCTCTAAACCAGGTCATGACTCTGATCAACATTTCACCATTGTCCTCCAGTGGTTAGAAGACCACAGGTTGATTTACTTTCCTTTTTTTTTTTTTTTTTGGTTTTTCGAGACAGGGTTTCTCTGTGTAGCTTTGGAGCCTATCTTGGCACTCGCTCTGGAGACCAAGCTAGCCTCGAACTCACAGAGATCTGCCTGCCTCTGCCTCCCGTGCTGGGATTAAACGAGTGCGCCACCTGTTATGTTTTTATTTAAAAAGAGGGAAAGACAAAGATTTAAGATGAGACATGTTGGCTAGTTTATTATAAGGCCCGGCAGAGTAGGGAGACTAAGAGAGAAGAGGAACAGGGGTAATGGCTGACCACCATGGCCGGTCACCATTGAGAGGCAGAGAGTGTGTAGGAGCCAAGAAGAAACAGAGAGAGAGGAGAGAAGCGGCTTAAAGAGAGGAAGCAGAGAGAGAGTGAAGCAGGAAAGTTGGAGCTTTTAAAGGGAAGACTGCGCATGCACACTGAGGTTCCACGCATGCGCAGCAGCGGGTGACGGTGGTGATGACGTGCCACATTTTCTTGTGCATGCCCTGTTGTCAGGGGGCAGGGTCTGTCTCTTAAAGAGGTAGAGCCGATCAGCGTCAAAGCCTGAACCTTTCACCGCCTATGCCCGGCTGGGGCTGTTTTTTTGAGACAGGGTTTTTCTGTGTAACAGCCCTGTCTGTCCTAGACCACATTGGCCTCGAACTCACAGAGATCTTCCTACCTCTGTTTCTCAAGTGCCGGGATAAAAGGTGTGTGCCACCACCTCCTGGTCCCAGTTTGTTTGCCATCCCTCTGGATCTGTGTTTTAACCCCTAGGACTAAAGAAGATCTATGGGTCGGGTTTTTAAAAGCCAACAGGCGTGGTTCTGGGCATCTCTGGGGGAGGATCCGCCAATGGCAGGCTTTCTGAAGGGGGAAGGGTCTGGGGAGATAGAGGTGGGACTTCCACCCAATCAGTGTGGGTTCCAGAGAATGAGTAGTAGGGACCTGGGACAGATGATCTCACAGAAGCACCTTTCAAGGAACTCTACGAGGTGAAATGAAACAGCAGTTGGAAAAGGCAAACTCTAGAGATGGATTTCATATTTATTTGTTAGTTGGTTGCTGTTGGGGTCTCTAGGGGGCCTCCTGGGTAGAGGTCGGAGAGGGCAGAGTGCTGTTCGCTGGTCTCACAGCCTCCCTGGAACCTGGAGATGATCAGCTGCAACAGGGACACGAGTAAAGGAGGATCTCGTTTATTGTTTCACAGCAAAGCCTTCTTAAAGTAAAAAACCGCAGGGCCGGAAAAGTATTACCCAATAATTTTAAAGGTATTCCTATTATGTATCTAGTGCCCTATGCCCTCTTAGGTACAGTCTGCTAGTGTGATGACCTCATCTGGTGTGAGTTTGGGCAGCCAATTGTTTTTCTTAGTAAACACTTAAAGCCTCTTCTCCATAGCTTCCTCCCAGTGCCATCTTGTAGTGGGGCTGGTTGTCAGTTTGGGCCACTCCCTCTTCTGGCAGGACGTGATCTGTGCTCCTCCACAGGTTGCTTTTTGGGTCTTGCTGTGTAACCCAGGCTGGTTTTGGCCTTGTCACAATCCTGCCTTAACCTTCTAGTAGACATGATTCCAGTGTATGCCATCACCCAGACTTTTTTTTTTTTTTTTTTTTTTCTTGCATGTGGAGATCTGAGGGCAACCTGTGGGAGCTTCAGTTCTCTTCTCCCAAGTGGGACCCAGGGATTGAACTAAAGTAGTCAGGCTTGGCAGCAAGGTCCTCTACCCTCTGAGCCATCTCAACTGCCCTATTGTTTTGTTTCATTCTAATTTTAATTATTTATTTACTGATTGATTGATTGTGTGTGTGTGTGTGTGTGTGTGTGTGTGTGTGTAAGTACTTGTATGCCTATGATACCACGTGGAGGTCAGAGGATAACTAGTTGACTCTCTTTTGCCACCATATGGGTCCCAAAGATTGAACTCAGGTCCCCAAGGCTTGGCAGCAAGTGCCCTTACTGGCTGAGTCATCTCATTGGCCCCTGTTTATTTCTTTAAGATTAAAGAGACCATGTCAATGTCAGAAGCTTCAGATTATATTTAAGGAAATTATGCAATAGACAAGTGTGGCATCGGAACCAGGGTTCCTAGAGCTTGGTGGAAGGTGGGCTCTGTGCACTGGTGCTGAGTCGGATGCATCATTCACATGCATGTGTTCACCTAGAGGACCCGTCTCAGGGAAGGTGATGTTTGTGACGAGCATCAGAGCTGAGACAGTGTTTGCCTGGGGAGAGAACTCAGGGAAGATGGGACACACAAAGAGCAAAGCAAGCCAGTCATGAGGGCACAAGGCCAAATCCCAGGACTCATGGAGGTTAAGCAGAAGGATTTTCAGAAGGCCACAGAGTGAATTCCAAGCTAGAGAGGACTACAGAACAAGACCCCAGTCTCAAAGGAAATCAAAACCCACAAAATGGAGGTCAAAACATTTCTGGAAGCCTCAGTGAAGGCTGGGTTGGAGGGGGTGGGGCAGAGGAAGCAAATTGCAATCAGTATGAGAAAGGCCTGGAGTCGCTCATGCAAGTAGAATGTTAGACAATCTCTATAAGAAAGAGAGAATCCAGGAACTGTTGTAGAAGATACACTGGAGTGGGAAAAGCATGTTTATGAAGCATCGGCAGCCGTCTACCGGAGCCTGCACTGTAGAGAGGTGGCTGCAGAGAGACTCAGAAAGCAATGCATGGGTGAGAATTCAAAGTCTGATGGCTGCGATAAATGGACACTCCGATGAGGTGAGACCCAACAAAGGCTTCTAACCTGCTGGGATGACTGGGATTATCCTAGCACTAGTCAACCATTAGGGACTCGTAGGTGAGAAATAGAAAATGTTGTCTGGGAAATGGGGCACAGTGGTTAGAAGGGTGTTGATGAGATCCATTTTAGACCTGCTCGCTTTTAGCCTGTGGGAAATGTCAGCAGGCAGCTGAAACACCAATTTGGAGTTCTGGGGAGAACAGAGGGCGGGTAGGTTCCTTGGATTATCTCCTATAGTAATTGAAGTCATGCTGGAGGCTGAGGAAAAAACAGCCAACAGTTATCGGATATTTATCATATGCCAAGTACTACATTTCATGTGCATTAGCTGTTGCCAGCAATATTATTTAGAAGAAGCTATTGTTATTGTTCCTTTCCAGTGAATAATCCCAGATTCAGAGATGTTAAGTAATTTTCTCAAGCTCATATAACTGATAAGGGAATGTGAATCTATGTGATCTGACCCAATGCTCTGCTCTGACGCTCACCATGGACTTGTTCAAGAGCAACTCGGAAGAGGAATCTGAGGAGAAAGCATTTGATAAACGACCAACAGCAAAACAAAATGAAGTAATGTCATAGGAACCAGATGGAAGGTACCAAATGCTCAAAGGCCTTCAAAGATAATGGAGGTCCCTAGAAAGAAGCTATGAAAACAAGCCTGGATCAGACAGCTAGGAGACCACCAGAGCAAATCTCGATAGCAGGCAGAGATCAACAGGGCCGAGGCAGACAGTAAACGATAAGATGACGCTGTGGCTTGATGTAAAACAGGCAACAGAGTCAGAGAGCCCCCGAGGAAGGAAGGATGGCAGGCCGGCACTGCTGCAGCGCATGGATGATGTCATCTTGGTGAGTTCACCACCAGTCAACACCCTTGCTGCATCTAGACAGTATGAGAATGACCCTGCGTGGGTAGCACACAGAAGCAAGCTTGCCAGAACAAGGGTCCAAGCTCACCTGAGCTTATGTTTCAAAAACCAGAATGTTGATTGATTAGTTGTTACTGAGTAATAAACTACAAAGGAAGCCAGATGTTCACCGTGTGCTAATGAGAGTGTGATAGTGGGTAGGCAGTGCCTAATTATAATTAAAATGTTGCCAGGGGCCATGAGCTCAGAACAAGAGGAGTCACCTACATAATAGGTTGGTGGTATTGATGTGATACACTGTGCCTCCACTGCCATTATAAACTGTATTTGCTGCCTAGTTCAGGTGCCCGTGGAGCATGGCCTTCTTCCCTCGGGCAGTAATAGAGGGCCATTGACAGGTTTTATTTCTCTGGATTTTGTGTGTGTGTGTGTGTGTGTTGCAGAGTTGATGTACATGTTCACGTAGGTGTGCGAATGTTTAAGGCTGTGTATGCACATGTGTGATTGTGTGTGTCGAGGTCAGAGATCAACAGCACATATCTTGTCAATCACCCTCCACTTTACGTTTTTGAGGAAGGGACTGAACTCGGGACTCACAGATTTGACTAGAATGGCTTTCCAGTGGACTCCAGGGAGCCACTTGTCTCTGTCTTTCCAGTGCTGCGATGGGCAGACGTGTCCCCATTCCAGGCTTCCACATGGGTGCTGCCTATTGAACTCGCATACTCATGCTTATGTGGCGAGCACGTTGCTGGCCTGGCCACCTCATCAGCCGGTTTTTGGATGGTTCTTTGGCAGGATCATCTCATTCTCTCTGATTTGGTGCTACCCACACAGGGTCATCCTCATTCTGCTAGATGCAGTTTGCCACATCCATGCACCATCTCACCTCCTTAGTTTTTTTCTTAAATTAACTTAATTAAAGATTCATAGTAATATAGTTATATTACTCGTATATTTCATGTTACAAATGTGAATGAAGGAATGCGGTAATACCTGGAACCACCATTAATTCCATGCTCTGGAGGAAGAGATGTGTGTGGGTGTGGGTGGGGTGGGGAGGGATTTCCCTGGGCAAACTGGCTAACTATGATAGCCAAATGGATGGCCTAAATGGTTTTATTGGAAGAAACGTTTGACTTTGTTAAAAAAAAAAATTCTCCTTTCCCACCTTTCCTTTCCTCCCATCCCCCAGTTTTCCAAATTCTAAACTTTTGTATATTTGCATAAAAAGTAATGGGTTTAGTCATGGCATTTTCATACACACATGCCCTTGTGCTTTGTTCTAATCTATCTCCCTCTCCAGCCACTCCTCATGTCCCTTTCCCTCCTCTTTTCTGAAAATCACTGGCATGTTTGGTGACATTCCGGGAATTTTGATATACTTGTCCTGAATCCTTTAACTTTTTTTTTTTTTTTTTTTTTTTTTTTTTGCGTAAGGGTGAATTTCAGTTTACTGATATTGTTGAAAGTTCTTGAGCTTGCATAGTTATTTATCTTGGATAGGTGAACATGGTAATATCCTCAAGTTTGATAGCCATTGGGGTACTTAATAAGGCCCCGAGTCATGCAGACAACACACCAGGCAGAGGGTAGGGTGGGTAGGGGTAGGGAGAGAAAAGATGAAAGGAGCCTTCTGGGAACACTGGGGTACCCTGGCCTGTAGCCTTCCGGCTCCTTAATGCCTATGTGGTGTGTCAGACTCCGGTGGCCTCTGTTTTCTTTGGGGATTTAGAGGAAATACTGTGAGATAAGACAGAGTTAGGACTGTGGATGGTATGTGAAATGCTGGCAAGTTTGTTTTGAATGTCCAAGAGGAATCTCACTAGAGCTCTGTTAAGCAGCTTTGATAAGCAAAGCTTGTAGGGTACCAGGCAGTGCAGTTGATAGCTGCACTCTGTCTCTCTCAGAAGTCCTCAGAGTCTGTTCCTCCCGGCCTAGATCAATGAAGGAGGAGAAAAAGAGAGATCAAGGCGGAGAAAGAAGAGGGATTGCTAATAAAAATGAATCACTGAAGGGATTCACCAGAAAGCAGGTTGTTTGGACATGAGGGCTGGAGGACTGGAGTTCTTAGTGAGATCAAAGAGAGGGTTTAATAGGAAGAACACTTAAGAAAATGAGAGTAAGGTTTGAGCAGGATTTCCAAGAGAGAGCCGAGGAGGTACCAGTGATGGCAGGGGGACAGCCTGAAAGAGACTCCAGTGTGTAAGAGGCCAAAAAAACAGAAGAGACCAAGACATCAAGAGAATAAGACTAAATCAGGCTAAATCAAGAGTGACACAGATCCAGGTACTCAGGAGGCTGAAGCAGGGAGATTGCTTGAGCCCAGGAATTTGAGGCCGGCATGGAAAAAGAAAGAGAGAGACAGAGAGAGATGGAGCGAGACAGAGATGGAAGGAGAGAGAGAGAGCATGTGCATGCATGTGAGAGAGAATGAGACTAGATGACATCTTTGAGGACAAGGCAAGTGTTGGAGACAAATGCAGGAAATTCAACTTGGCATTGCCAGCTGGGAAGTCTGAGGGACCGCCCCTCCTCCACCAGACTGGGTCCTTAACTCATGTGCAGATTGGTTCTTGATGGAACACCACAGGGAAGAATGTCGTGATGAGGCAGAGTGAAGAAAAGGAAACAGAAGACTCTAATCAATCTTTCTAGGGTAAAGGCCCAGATTCTAGCAGCCTCAAGAGGTTAGGCTCAGCCATCTACATCCAATTCACCAATGAAGGAGGTCAGGAATGGTGAACAGCAAAGAGAGGGGACCCATGCAATGAGACTACACTGGGAAGGGGCCAGTGTCCCTAAGTCCACCTTTGGGGTGTTGACAAGAGCTTTAGGCTTAAATTAGTGCAGGTGGCAATAGGGTACACATAATTAGGCAGTGCTAATCAAGGTATGGCCTGGTTGATCATCATCTCCGTTCTGGCTATGAAAAGTGCCCCAAATTATTACTGCCATCGCTTGAGAGACTCAATCTTGTTTCTACAAGACGGTCCCTTCTGCTCTGGGGTGCAGTCTTCATGGATAATTACCCTTATCTGGGGAATGTGGGGTCTATATGGGAAGATTTTCATTCAAGGTGACACATATGAAGAATAGTTAAGGACACAGTTTATCTCTGTGCCTTCAGTTAAAGACAGACAGACACAATAAGTAGGTAGAGACACCAGGCTTTCATCATGCTTCCCATTGCCTTGTAAGCCCTAGTGAAGCAAGCGCCCATGCTTTTAAACACAAGCAGCTTCTAAGTGCCCGACTCAAGACAAGATGCATTTGAGGCAGTGGTTCTCCACCTTCCTAGTGCTGTGACCCTTTAATACAGTTCCTCATGTTGTGCTTACCCCAACCATAACATTATTTCATTTCTACTTCGTAACTGTAATGTTGCTACTGTTATGAACTCTAATGTAAATATCCGATATGTAGGACTGCTGATATTGGATGTTTGTGAAAGGGTGTTTCAACCTCTCAAAGTGGTCATGACCCACAGGGGTTAGCAAAGGAAGTTGCCTGGAGCCCCACAGCAGCTACTGTGACTTTTGGGCTTTGAAGTTACTTAATCTTAAAAGTTTAGATATTATGGAAAGTGTGTGTAGGGGTGTTTCTTTTCTCCTCCTCCTTCCATGGCATTTTGTCCTTGAGAAGGAGACTTTTTCAAGTACACTGTACAGGCTTGCAGCTGGAGAAAGGACTGCTTTTGAAGATAAAATCCTGATCAAAGGGAAACTTGCCTATAACATCTGTCACGAATCTATCAGCACTTGGCACATAATCCATTGGCCTTTCTAACAATTTCATTTGTGAAATTTCTCAGAAAGGGTAGTTGTTGAGAACAGGCTATGCTCAACTCTGAGTAACTTCATATTGTATAAAACAGTGGTTTGGTTTGTTCGGTTTTGTCTAAGGCTGTACTTACCCTGAGAGACTCCATTTTACAGGAAGCTTTGACTCCGTCTGGAGGGTGGAGGATGATCTCACTCCTGGGGGGACAAGCAAACACCACCATTTGTCTGGCAGAACACACGTGTAGCACAAGTTGATAAATGATTTATTCCTGGGAATAGAAAGGATGCCACTCTATATGATTTATTGGGGCAAAGTGAGATTGTAGGTGCAAATGAACACATTAAAATCATATTGGGAGGGCTGGAGAGATGGTTCAGTGGTTAAGAGCACTGACTGCTCTTCCAGAGGTCCTGAGTTCAATTCCCAGCAACCACATGGTGGCTCACAACCATCTGTAATGGGATCTGGCGCCCTCTTCTGGCCTGCAGTGATACATGGAGGCAGAGCACTGCATACATAATAAATAAATAAATCTTTAAAAAAGTCATATTGGGAAAACCACACCTGAGAACTTCCTGGGTAGAACAGACCAAGGAGAGGTGTAACTTCCTCATCTGGACCCCACAAAATGATGGACACCTAACAGCAACAATAATAGCAACACACTGATCGATTATCCAGTATCTGGTGTGTGCACCAAGGAGCAGAAGACAGAGAACTCCAAACTACCCCTGGGACTTCAGCTTAGCTTAGTCCATCCACCTGCTCATCATCTGGACCTGGTTCTGTTTTTACCTGTAAGCTGGACTCAATTCTGCACTATCAATCTCAACCCTGATGTCCCCCGCCCCAGCCATCATTGTACCTTCTTCTTTGCAGGTAGTTTGGGGTTCAGTAATATATCAATACAAATCTTACTTGAGTTTCACCAGCCTGCTCCAAAGACCACTTGACTGCTGCTGGATACTCTTTAACTTATACTAATTAACTCTGTAAACCACACACAGACATATATAAAGACAAATATATTTACTATGTACAGTGCAATGTGTTACTGAAATAAAAACAACCCTACACTGTCCTAGTTCAGCTTACCAATGTCTCTGGAATTATCTGGAAAACTGCTGCTATTGAAATCACTACACCTTGTGAGTTTAGTGCACACTTACCACAGGGTGTGGCCCTTTCATAAGTGGCTTGGTCAGTTTTGAAAACACCTGAGTGTTAGTCCACAAGAGATAGAAATGGGAGCAAGGAGTGTGAGGGGACCCTTTCCCCTCTCACATCCTGTTTCCTAACTACCTTCAGGTACAGTAGAGAACCAGGAATGACTGGCTTTCTGGAGACAAGGGTGGTAAGGACCGAGAAAGAGGAAATGTCCACCTTTAAAACCCAGGACATATGTATTAACTTACAGAACACAGGGACTTCACAGACATGACTAAGGGTTTTTTGTTTGTTTGTTTGTTTGTTTGTTTGTTTTTTGAGACAGGTTTTCTCTGTGTAGTTTTGGAGCCTATCCTGGCACTCGCTCTGGAGACCAGGCTGGCCTCGAACTCACGGAGCTCCGCCTGCCTCTGCCTCCCGAGTGCTGGGATTAAAGGCGTGTGCCACCAAACCCCGGCTTATGACTAAGGGTTTTGAGATGAGAAAATTGTGTTGGATTCTCTGGGTTGGAGGTCGTCACGATCACACGGATCTCTAACCAACAGGAGAGAAAAGTCAAGAGCCAGAGAGAGAGAGATGAAATCTAATGCCACAGGGAACAGCGGCTGGAGAAATGGGATTGCTGGCCATAAGAAATATGGCAGCTTCTAGGAGTTAGAAAGGCAAGTTAGATTTAATAACCAGTTCTCCCTTGGGCCTCCAGATAGAGCTCTGTCCTGGTGACACCTTGATTTTGTCCCAGTGAAACCTTACTTGGGACTTCTGACTTTCAAGACAGACAGATAGAAATACAGTTTTGCTCTTTGAAACCTGCTTGGTTTGGACGATTTTTTCCCCCAGCAAAAGAAACTAACACAGAGAGAAATTGACTGAAAGATTTTTTTCCCTCAAGGATGGGGTTTTCAAAAAATGAGAAGAGCAGTGTATTGTGGGCTACAGACAGAGGCCCACAGACAGAACTATCTCTGACCATCAGGATTTGTAAGTGTGCGAGCTTGTCCATTTCAGAGGGCTAGGTTGCTGGGGGGCCGAATCCACTGGGGAAACACAAATTTCAACTAAAGCAGGAAGTAGAGGAGGTGACTCGAAGAAAAGATAAGGGCCTAGGGAACTATTTTAAATTTTTGGCAGAACAACAGCAGTTTCAGGGGTAGAATATAAATAGGGAGATGCTAGGTTGCTGGGACCAAGTAGAGTTGAAGAGTTGAAGAGGAATAGGGCACAAAATGCAACAGGATCTGTGAGCCCCAGGGAATTACTGGCTACACATTCAATGATTCTTTTTTTTTTTTTTTTTTTTTTTTTTCCTGAGAATACATGAAAAGGGGAAGCAGGAGGTTGGGTGGTGGGATCAGAAAGCCAGAGATGGGCTAATTTGGCTCAGCAGCTTCAGTTAAATGCCTTTTAGCTCTTTCTTTGATTTTACCCATTAATTTTAATACATGGTGCTTATTTCTCCTGGCCCTACTCAAGTTCAGTAATAAAAGTTGTTTTGCTTTTGAAAGGACTGAGACTAAATTTATACAAAACATCATGTCAAATTAATGCTAATTCATGAATAATTGCTATAAGCAAGTCTAAATAAATCCACTTCCTCATAGTTATAATAAAAAAATCATTCTGATTAGTCTTATCCACTGTGAGGCCAAAGTTCTCTGAAAAAGTTACATCTTTGGTACAGAGCCTATGGGCTGCTTTGACCTCAGCTAAGCAAAACTGCCGGAGTGTGGAGAGATGGAATGCAAAACCATCTTGAATTATCTCATTTCCTTTAACAGTCATTTATTTTCAACCTCTGTGTCTGACCCAGCATGCCAGGACTATGGGGGGTAGGAGCTCTTGGAATGTAATAGAGATCTCTGGTCTCAACTAACGCCCAAAGTTAAGAATGCTATAAAGATAACAACTGAATCTGATAGAAAAGATCCCTTTGTTTAGGGCCTGGGCACCTGCCTGATGCTCCCTCCAACATGTCTGCTACATGTATTTATGGCCCTCTTTGTTCTGTGGCTATGAAAGTTCATGCTTCTTTTCCCATGGTGGCGGTGTGTGTGAGAGGAGGGGGTCATTCAGGGTAACTTGGACCCATGTTCCAGTCCATGCTCACTCATATTTGGCTCAGAGGTAGAAATCCAAACAGATCAGTCACTGGCAAGTCAGTGCTTTTAGCCTCTTTGTTAACTGTACCCAAGGTGCACTTTTAGTCCTAGAACTCACGAGGCAAAGGGAAGCAGATCTTTATGAGTTTGAGCCTAGCCTGGTCTGCATACTGAGTTTCAGGATAGCCAGGAATACATAGTGAGATCTGGCCCTTAAGAAAATAAGTTTTCTTCTTTATGTCAACTTGACACAAGCTAGAGTCATCAGAGAGGAGGAAGCCTCAATTGAGAAAACGCCTCCGTGACATCTGGCTGCAGGCAAACCCGAATGGCGTTTTATGAATTGGTGGCTGCTGTGGGAGGTCCATCGTGGGTGGTACCATCCCTAGGCTAGTGGTCCTGGGTACTATAAGAAATCTGGATGAGCAAGTCATGAGAAGCAAGCCAGTAAGCACCACTCCTCTGCATCAGCTCCTGCCTCCAGGATTCTGCCTTGCTTAAACTCTTGTCTTTACTTCCTTCAATGCTGAAAAGTGATGTGGAAGTATAAGCCAAATAAACTTTTTCCCCCACAAGTTGTTTTTGGTCATGGTGTTTCATTAAACCAATAGTAACCCCAACTAAGACAAACCCCTTTATGTCTTAGTTACCCAGTTACATCCTTGACTTCCAAACATTCCCCCTCTGAAGGTGGAGTAGGAGGTGGGAATATTGAGTTTCTCCTTGGAAAGCAGCATATAGTCACTCCCTTTCAAACCCCAAACTTATAAACTAAAAGTTATTAATGCATATATTCATTTTGCCTATCTCATCCATTTGTTCCTTCCTGTGTATGAAGCTAATTGCTTCTTTAATTAAGCACTCTTCACTCTTATTAAGGTTGTTAGCATATTCCACAACAGTCTCTGCTCTTGGCTTCCCAGTGGACTGAGGCATGCATTTCCAGGAACCAGCTGGCACTGTTTATTTGCAGTGGGTATCAGGTGCTGGAAAGATAAATGACATTTCTTAACTATCTGTTTCTTCTCCTTCATGGATGCGTCTGAAGCTGAACCCAGGGTGTCTGGCTGCAGACACTGGTAAGCATCAAATCTCACCGGAGAAGGACCTCAGCTAGTTAGCCATCTTCAGAGTCCAACTTCAAATTAACTGTCCTGGAAATGCTTTTTGTTGCCATGCAGGGAGGTAGAAGCTAATTCCTAGGTGCACACACACACACACACACACACACACACACACACACACACACACACACACACACACTCACACATACACACCTGTATCTTGTCACCATGAGGCTCAGTCTCATAATAATTCTGTTCTCCTGTGAGGTAAGAGCATGGGACATCTTTTGATTTACCTAACTACATCTCCTTTCATAAAAACACTGAGGTGTGTTCTTAGGTCTGATCTATATTTGGAAACTGGGTGTTCCAACAGGGCCAATTTCATGAACAATGCATGGCACTCTATAAAAAGGCCCATGCTTGCTTTAATGCTTTGGTGTCATTGACTTGAAATTCTTAATAAGTGTTCAATAAGAGTCCCTTTCATTTTTCACTGAGTTTAGCAAGTTATGCCGTTTGTTCACGTCTCCAGCGTGGTTGCTTTCGTTGATCATTCTCTCATTCCAGGTTATTTCTTTAATAGTCCACATTTGACCTTTATCTACGTGTCTCTATCCGTTTTCCAGACTCTCTTACCGCCCCCCACCCCCCACCCCCCACAAGGCTTTGGAATGCTGATCCATTCCCCACCACTAGCCCTAGGAATGCTGACCTAGGGCTCAGACAATATTTGCTGAACACCCAAATGCCCCAAAGAAGAATCAATAATATTCCCATAGCAAAGGTAACAAGCCCATTGTTGGGATCATGCCACATTTGGTGTCAGGTTTACCATCAAAGAGGTCATTAATTCTGGAAACTCCCTCTCTGCCTCTTCCTCCACTCCTTCTCTGTCTGAGCTGTAAGCTGCTTTAATGCCTGATTGCTCACCCTGAGTCCCTGCTCACCAGACTCTTAATTCTGTAAGCCAAGCAGAGAACATTGCACTGACTCAGACAGCCATGTTCAAAGAACCGAGCTGGCTGCTGCAGTCAGAGTTCAGGATTCAGATCTCAGAGTTTTGCTTTCAGGCTTGTGGGAGCTTTCACTTAGGCCAGCTGAGTTATGCGACCTTTATCTGCAGAGAATTAGATGAACAGGCGCCATCCAGCTCTCTCCTAGCAGCTGGCAAAGCATCTGGTAGACACAGAAGAATACTATGGCAATGAGCTGGGCTCAGTGGTAGAGCATGTACTTAGCATGCACAAGGATGTGGGCTCAATCCATGATCCACACCTGACCCTGTGCATTCGAATAACAAAATCTGCATTTGTACTGAGTCCATGATGATGGATGACTGACATGGTGATGGCTGGCATGGTGATGGATGACTGACATGGTGATGGATTATTGACATGGTGATGGCTGGCATGGTGATAGATGACTGACATGGTAATGGATGACTGACATGGTGATGGATGACTGACATGGTAATGGATGACTGACATGGTGATGGATGACTGACATGGTGATGGATGACTGACATGGTAATGGATGACTGACATGGTGATGGATGACTGACATGGTGATGGGTGACTGACATGGTGATGGATGACTGACATGGTGATGGTTGATATAGTGATGGATGACTGACATAGTGATGATGACTAACATGATGATGGATGACTGACATGGTGATGGATGACTGACTTGGTGATGAATAATTGACATGGTGATGGATGACTGACATGGTGATGATTGACATAGTGATGGATGACTGACATGGTGATGAATGACTGACATGGTGATGGATGACTGACTTGGTGAAGATTGACATAGTGATGGATGACTGACATGGTGATGGATGACTGACATAGTGATGGATGACTGACTTGGTGATGATTGACAGTGATGGATGACTGGCATGGTGATGGCTGGCTGGCATGGTGATGGATGACTAAGATGATGATGGATGATTGACTTGGTGATGGATGACTGACTTGGTGATGAATAATTGACATGGTGATGGATGACTGACATGGTGATTGTAAGACCCCTGGAAAGCTGAGGCTTCCAGAATCTTAGCCCAGAACCTCGGCCACCCCAATCACAGAATGGAGGCGAAAGCTTGATGCAAATTGCATGAGGCTTTATTGTAGTTTAACGAGGTAACCCCATGTTAGCTCGGGTCTTTAACCTACCCGCCATGGCAGATGGCTAGCAAAGACAGTTTGAAGCCGCTGCGTACAGATCTTTATAGGGCAGCATAAGGGGAGTGTCTAGGGGTACTCACAGGTTCAGGATTGGTGTGCCTCCAGGCGTGGAGGGCTTGCCCTGTGTTGATTGGTCAACTAGTTGTTATGGCCCATAGGCCCTCCCAGGGTGGTTGCTATGCTTTGTGTGTCATTGCTGTGCGCTTGTCCGTAAAGCACACCCAGAGCCATAAAGCATAGCATGACTAGCTAACTTCTGATTGGTTCCTTGTCACGAGGCAGGCACCTAACCTCTAGTGACTAAGACAAGGTCATAGAGCACATGTTACTGTCATGGCTGCCGAAATGAGGAGCTGGTCCCTTCATGATGAATGACTGACATGGTGATGGATGACTGATTTGGTGATGACTGACATAGTGATGGATGACTGACATGATGGATGACTAAGATGATGATGGATGATTGACTTGGTGATGGATGACTGACTTGGTGATGAATAATTGACATGGTGATGGATGACTGACATGATGATGGATGACTGACATGGTGATGAATGACTGACATGATGATGAATGACTGACTTGGTAATGATTGACATAGTGATGGATGACTGACATGATGGATGACTAAGATGATGATGGATGACTGACATGGTGATGGGATGGATGACTGACTTGGTGATGAATAATTGACATGGAGATGGATGACTGACAAGATGATATGTGATTGGTTGTCAAGTTACTTGGACTGACTGAGAGATGCCTAAGAGATTAGTGATATGCACCATGAGGTACACCAGCGAGAGCATTTTTAGTGACAATCAGACCATGATGGCTCTAATATCATCAGCTGCTTCCTCTACTGATGTGTTGAAATTTGAATCAAGTATTGGGAAGTAGAACTATACAGGATGGAATCTAGATAGAGCAAGTGGGGTCCCAGGAACATGCTTTAAAAGGGTAAATCTTGGCCTACCCCTTCCGTTAGTTCTCTCTGCTGCCTGGCTGCCATGAGGTGAATAGCTCTTTCCTACCATGCCCCTGAAGGGACCTGCTCCCCTTTCAGCAGCCATAACAGCCGAACACGTGCTTGCCATAAACTTGCCTTGGTCACTTAGAGGTCAGATGCCTGTCTCGTGACAAGGAACCCATCAGAAGTTAGTTAGTCACTAGAAAGTCAGATGCCTGCCTCGTGACAAGGAACCAATCAGAAGTTAGCTGGTGGTGCTATGCTTTATGACTCTGGGTGTGCTTTACGGACAAGCGCACAGCAATGACGTAGAAAGCATAGCAACTACCCTGGGAGGGCCTATGGGCCATAACAACCAGTTGACCAATCAACACAGGGCAAGCCCTCCGTGAGCCTGTGCGTACCCCTAGACACTCCCCTTACGCTGTCCTATAAGATCTCTTGGGAGGCCCTAGGAGCCATCTTTTGCTAGCCATCTGCCAAGGCGGGTGGGTGAAAGACCCGAGCAAACATGGGGTTAGCTCGTTAAATTACAATAAAGCCTCGTGCAGTTTGCAGCAAGCTCTGGAATCTGCCTGGTGATTGGGGTGACCTCGAACGTGGCCTGGGACCCCGGATACCTGAGTTTTCCGGGGGTCTAACACCCCCACCACCATAGCACTCAGTCTCATTTCTAGCCCAAAATAATCGATCCAGCAGCTCTTGGACTGAAACTTGTATTCCAGCCCAAAGCAATAGATTCAACAGCCCTTGGACTGAAACTTATAAAAAACAATGAAATAAAGTGATTCTTTTATTTTATTTTTACTGGCTACTTTTATTAAGTGGGGCTAATTTCCAGCCCCACTTCTCATTTCAAATGCAAGTTCCTCAGTTCTGCTACTTAAGGGCCATCTAGCCCTGCTCCTTCCTAAATTCCTTTCCATAGACCTCGCTTACTCCACTCACTGTGTCGGAAGCCTGCAAAATACCAGCACTGGTTCCCATGATCCAGTACTGTTGTGAGGAAATTCCACCAGAGAACACACAAGGACCTTCTCAAAACAGAATAGAAAGTCTATACTGCTGACTGGTAACTGCGTAGGGAATTTGTCCAAATCATGCAGCCCTGAGTTTCACAGTTCTTTGCCTTTTATGCACAAAAACCATATCCCGGTTGACACATTTTTGGTTAGCAAGAACAGTTAGTGAGAAGCGAAACTACAGAAGACAAAAAAGCATGGGTTTGCTTTTTTTTTTTTTTTGAGGGGGACATTCCTAGACCCTGGATCTATGGACTTTGGTGGACTAGGTCTTTGTTCCCATTTTGTCAGGTGTTGGGGCCTATATGCTAGGTTCTAAGGTTAGAATGGTGACTCTAACATGATGTCACTTGTGCTAAGGTCTCATTCTGTTACAGTGCCCCTGTCCCTTTCTACTCTAACAAATTAGATGCATATAACATGGGTTGACTTAAAGCAATTGCTCTCTTGGCCTGGATACCACTGCCTCTATCAGAGATATTCCATCCTCCTCATGGGACCAGTTTGTTATGCAGTCACCTACTCACCCCCATTTAAGAGGTTCAAGCATGTTCATGAAATCTCATATCCTCATTTCCCAAACTCAAAGTCATCAGCACCCTTAAAACTTGTTCCTAGTCCCATCATGTCTGCTTGTAACTGCCCAACTTGACAGTTTGAAGGCATTTGAAATTGGAGCTTTCCTGTACCCTCTATTTCTTTTAGCAACAAACCTCCATTACGTCAGTGTGGCTATTTTATCCTTTTTCCCTTCTTTGAAAGAAAATATTTCTTAACCACATATTTTCGGAAAACTTCATCAGTGAGAAAGAAGCCAGGATTCATCTTCCAATGGGAGGGGCATTCTCACGGAGGTACTAGAAGGTCATGTCTGTTCAAGTTGCCTCTTTTTCTTTCACAGCTCTCTGACCCCATGTTGTCTTGTTCAGGCTCAGGAGGCTCATTCAGTGTTATGTCAACATTTTCAAAGGGTGGGAGCTTGGCTTCCCACCAAGATGTCAATCAAACCTGCAATTCTTCTATCTCTTTGTATCTCACTGTCCATTTCCCTGCAGCTTTGATCCTGCTAGATCTACAGCACGAGCACCCATTTCCTCTGGACCACACCCTCCCTGATGGTGACCTGCAGTGTACTTCATGCTGTGTAGAAGTTTCCTCTGAGATTAAAACATTCCACCTTGCAGAGAAACTTCTTAAAACAAAAGATTTTAAAGGAGAGGTGAAAAGAATAGACTATGCTAAGATAGGACAGTGGTTCTCAATCTGTGGGTCACAACCCCTTGGGGGTCAGAAAACCCTTTCACAGGGGTCTCCTAAGACAACCAGAAAAACACAGAGATTTACATTATGATTCATAAGAGTAGCAAAATTACAGTTATGAAGTAGCAATGAAATAATTTTATGGTTGGGGTAGGGCCCAGGGCAGCTTGGCTATACTGCTGTCATGACAGGTTCAATAGAAACCAGTCAAAGAGTAGGCCTAAGGCAACACCTGGTTCCAGGAAAGACCACAAACTGGGACCACCCAGGCACCACCCAAGTAGGGACCTATCATCATCCAAGGGAAAAATACCTAAGATATCATTGAAGACAGGATCACTAGATGTCCCTTAGCTCAGCATGCTCCCATCCCCTTTCACAAAGACACCCCTAGATGTATGTCAGCCAATCAGGGGTCCTGAACCTTAGAAATGCCCTAACCCCATCCCAACTGAGCTCAAGGTGCATGGAGAGTTCAAACTCGAGCTTGAACTCTTTGCTTTTGCATATGGATTCAGTCTTTGGGGAACTCCTTGATCTAGGCATCTGGGCATAACAGTTGGGGGTTGCCACAACATGAGGAACTGTATTAAAGGGTGCAGCATTAGGAATGTGGAGAACCACTGAGACAGGATGTCATTAAGGAGATGAAACTGAAAGACCCGCTCGAAATGCCCCTGAGCCCCCTGCCCCGAAGCTGCCGGGGCCTCCCAAGCCTTCACCCCGGCAGGGCTCGCGCCCCCGGCCCGCCCCGCCTGGCACCGCGCCTCGGGGCTGGGGCCGAGCAACGAGCACCAGATGGGCAGGCCCGAGAACGAGCACCAGGTAGGCTGGGGCCGAGCAACGAGCACCAGGTGGGCCGGCACGAGGGCGAGCACCAGGTGGGCCGGCACGAGAACGAACACCAAGGAGCCGGCCTGGAGCCCTGCCCCTGAGCCCCGCCCGATGAGAAACACTCCGTCCCAAGGTCTCCGCCCCCAAGGTCAGCCATCTGGACGCGGAGGGAGGGGGAATTGAGTCTGTTGTACCAGACACCAGACCTTGAGAATATGCTGATCTGGAATGGCTCTGTGTCTTATTTGAACCATCCAATAGAAATGATTCTGTATTTCGCCTCATTTGAAAGACTCTGTGTTTCACCTCATTTGAATAACTCTGTACTTTGCCTCATTTGAATAACCCTGTATAGCGCCTCATATACATTGACCAATGGGAATAGCTCTGTACAATGCCTCATTAGAATTATCCAATAGAATCCCTGCTCCTAGCTTGCGCCTTTTTCCCTATATAAGGACCCCTTTCCCTTGGCTCGGGGCGCTTAGCCACACAGAAGCTAAGTCGCCCCGGGTACCCGCGTCTCCAATAAAGCCTCTTGTTTTTACATCCAGTTCGTGGCCTCGCTGATTCCTGGGTGTGGGTCTCCCTCTACAAAAGTATCTCTTCGGGGGTCTTTCAAAACAACACTGAGTTCAAAGGTGGGAAGAAGTATTCCTTCCCACAGGGAAGCTCAAGAAGTAAACAACTCAATGGCTTCAGGAATTCCTTGAAACTGACCAGATTCACTAAGCCCCTCCCTCCCCAGCCAGCTGTAACTAGTAAAAACTGCTTGCTGACAGACTCCCCAAGACAAGCTGACCGCACAGAACAATCAGGGACCAGCTTCCTGGAAGAGACCCTCTCTAACCTGTTGAGCTGCAGGCTGTCCAATACAATCCAGGTTTCCATCTCTCACATGCTGTTATTCATGTTGGAGTGAGCTTTGGTGAAACAGCTGTCTTTGACTAATTTCTTCTCCTGTAAGTAGCACCTCACCCAAACGCCTATAAATAACCCCTATAAAATTCATTGATTCACCAAGTTGGACTTCGGTGGTATCCATAGTCTGTTGTTGGTTCCCTATGTGATATGAGTAGACATTTGTTCATGTCTCCCCATGTTTGTTTGTTTGAGACAGTGTCTCTCTATGTAGCCCTGGCTGTCCTAGAATTTTCTATCTAGACCAGGCTGGTCCTTGAACTCACAGAGATTGGTTGGCCTTTGACTTCCAAGTACTGGGATTAAAGGTGTGTGTTGCCATACCTGACTAAATTAAGCTGTGGTGGTTAATCTCTATTATCAGCTTGGCTGGATTTGGCATCACCTAGGAAACATACCACTGGCTATGTCTGTTAGGCTGTTTCCTGAGAATAGTAACTGAAGAGGAAAGATTTACCTTGAATGTGGTAGCACTATCCCAAGGACCTGACTCAGACTTAAAAAAAGAAAAGGGAAGGGGTGAGGGAGAGAGAGAGGGAGAGAGAGAGGGAGAGAGAGAGAGAGAGAGAGAGAGAGAGAGAGAGAGAGAGAGAGAGGGAGAAGTCAGGTGAGCACCAGCATCCATGTGACCGACTGTCTTGACCATACACATTCTACCAATAGGTATTTACTGATTACCTATAAAAGTGTGTGTTGAATAATGAAGTTGCATACTTTGGTGATCAAATTGAAACTCTGAGATCTGGTAATTTGGAGGAGGGGACAGTAGGAGGCCAGAGACAAGCATAGTCAAGTGTGGCAGGTTGAATGAAAATGTCCCCCATAGGCCCATAGGGAGTGGCACTATTTGAAGGTGTGGCCTTGTTGGAGTAGGTGTGGTCTTGTTGGAGGAAGTTCATCTCTGGGGGGTGGGGTGGGCTTTGAGGTTTCAGAAGTTCAAGCCAGGTCCAGTGGCTTACTCTCTCTTCCTGATGCCTGTGGGTCAGTATGTACAACTCTCAGCTCCTCCTCCAGCACCATGTCTGCCTGCACGCTACCATGCTTAACACCATGATGATAATGGACTAAACCTTTGAACTCTAAGCCAGCCCCAATTAAATGTTTTCCTTTATAGGAGTTGCCATGGTCGTCGTGTCTCTTCACAGCAATGAAACCCTAAGACATCAAACAATCACACCAATGTGACATTTAAACTAAGACCTAAAGGTTGGCTGAATGACGAGGTGATCAGTGAATTCTTACCACCAGTGATGGATGACCCTCTAGTTTCTGATCCAATAAGGTGATACTAACCCTCAATTTTTCTGGACAAGAGAAGGCAAACATTGTACCAGATGCCAGCTGTTACTCAATCATGTCTTTTCCAGAAAGGAAGTGTAATATAAAAAAAAAAAAATCTGAGTTTGAAAACTACTTAGAAAAATATTGCAAAATCATATACAAAATTGAAGCTTGATTTACACTCTGTAAAGTCCTGAATCATATATTTGGACATATCTTTGAAACAATCTCATTGTAGATGCTGAGCTGACAACCTCTCTGGCCACTGGCTCCATCCTGTTTAGGGGAAATAACACACACATTTGGCATCAGGCAGAAGACTTCAGCCTGTAGCTAATGCCTTCCTTGTATATAGCGTAACTTTTTCACCAGCTGGGTGTTCATATACCATGGCATTAATTCTCTTTGTTACTTGAAAGACACAAGGCTGAGTAGGTTAAGGATTAACGGGAGTACCTGAGAAAAGTGTTTCACCACAGTCATTTAAGAAGATAATGCTTAAGAAGATGGGATGGGGTTTCCTAGCAGAAACCGCAGGATCTGGTTGCAATAGCGCTGAGTGCCAGGGGAGACTGAGACAACATGCTTTAAGAGGTGCACTTTCAGCCCAGTCCTTAACAGCCTGCCTTTCCTAACACTAAAACTTCTCAAGGCTTCCTCAAGCACTCTTGAGCTGACATCCACCAAGATCCTGCCCCTCCCTGTCCCCTGCAGCCTTCCTTTAACATCATGCAGAGAAGAATGTCCCCAACAGAGGGAGATACGTATGTACATGCAGGAAATGACAAACCAGTTCGGGAACCAAATCTAATACATGTGAGACGGCTAGGCCATGCTGCTATCTGTGGTCTTCGTCTACATTTTTCTTCCCGTCGGAGCACATCACAAGCCTCTTCCTCCGTCACTCAGGTTGTTTTCTCAGAGCAACTTCACAACTGGCATTTTACATCTTCTCACATGGGGAAGGGTCAGTCACACAGTCCCATGGAATAGTGATGACGTCATGTACTGCAGACCCATGAGGTCTTCTAAGCCAATGTCTGGGCCATAGTCAGACAGCCAGACCATGAAACTAATTGGATAGTCTGAGAGACACTTTTCTTAACATTTAAAGTTTATGACTCCATTTATTTGCTTTCACCATCTAAGCTGGTCTGGACTCACAGAGGACCTGGCTTGAACCTTGATTTCTAAAGCTTATGAATTCTCAAAGCAGGCACTGTTTTTCTTTAGTCAATAGTTGCTAGGAGTTCCTCTCCTAAAAACATCTCATAGGAAAGAAAAATATAGCAGCCCAAGGCTTGGAGAATATCATCTCCTTTGTTTCTTGGCCGTTGTTTTTCTGAGAACAGTATGCTTCCCAAAGCTTTAAGCAAATGAAAAAAAAAATGTTAAGGGGAATAGAATTGGAAGATAAAGACCACAGTAAGAGCACACAGTAGGTGTCCTAGTCTACCTTCTATTGCTGTGATAAACACCATGGACAAACACAGCTTCTCCGGTCCCTGCTGTCTATAGATGAAAGGATCTGATTGGCTTACATATCCCAATCATGCTCCATCATTGAGGGAAGCCCAGGCAGGAACCCTGACTCAGGAGCTGATGCAGAGGCCATGGAGGAGTGCTGCTTACTGGCTTGCTCCTCATGATTTGCTCAGCCTGCTTTCTTATACTACCCAGGCTTACCTGCCCAGGGTTGGCACTACTTCCTGTAGGCTGGACCCTCCCAAATAAAACACAAATCAAGAAAATGCTGTAAAGACTTGTCTATAGGAAATCCGATGGAGGTGTTTTCTCAGTTGAGGTTCCTCTTCTGAGATAATGCTAGCTGTGTCAAGGAAAAGGTAACTGAGGTCCACATTTAGCAGATCCCACAGTTTTTCTTCTTCTTTTTTAAAGCATTTCCTAGCTTTAATTCCATCCTTATCATTTGCTGAGTTTAATGCAAACAATTTAACATTTGCGGGGTTCACCTGGAGGAGGGGTGCTGGGTCCCGGAATATAGCCCCTTCTTGTCAACCCACAGCACAAAGCTCCTTCACACCATGACTTGTGTGAGGAAGTAGTAAAAGTGAGATCAAGTTAGCCTCATGCAAAATGGTGACTCGGTACTGAGACCCTCACAGAACCAAGCAGAGGGGTAAGGAGAGAAAGCTACAGAGGCCCCATGGGGACAGGAGAGGAACACCAGACCCCTGTGTTTCTCTTTACTGCGCTGTCCCACGACTATTTCCCCCTTTTGTCTGCGCATGCCCTCTCTGGTCATCTCTGTCTATAGAGGAGCTTTCTAAGCCCCTCTCTGTTAGGCAGCTCTCCCAGGGCCTGGACAGAACTGTTAGAATCAGGGAATCACACGATACACACATGACTCAATGAACCTATGTCTGGAATAGTTCTCAAGGAAACAGGATTCAATGAGGCAACCCCGCCCCGCCCCCCGCCCCCCCCAGCCCCCCGCAAGGGCTAGCCACAGCATACCCGTGCCTTTATTTCTGTTCATTTGATGCATCTCTAAGAAGAATACAGAGCAGGGAATGTGAGAAAGTCTCACTTGTCCAGTGAAATTCATTCACGGGTATTTACTGAATAAAATAAAGTGACCGTGTAGGAGGAATAGTGGAAGGCGATAAATCTGAATAAAAACATTTGGCTTATTCTCACAGTGACTCTTATTGGGAAATGATTCCTAAGTGGCCACTGTATTCATATACAACTGTACCCAATCAACATCACTGTGCTCCAGAGAAATGCACGTTAAAACAGCTGTAGTTTTCTTCTATTTTTGGACAAACGAATGCTTTCTGTAGGGAAGTAACTGAGAGGGGCTGGAGGCCAGTGAGTATCTTCTTCGGTTTCCTTCTCTTGCTGAACAACATTTTACATCCTATGGAGTGGCTAAAAGCAAAAGGAGCGGCAATTCCACATGAGAATGAGAATATGGACAAACTAGAGAGTGCAAGTAGTATGTGAAGCACACTAATTCAAGAAATTGGTCAAATATAAGTCTAACACAACCTGGCAACTTCATTCCTGGGTATACTTCCAAGAAAAATAATGAATTTGTATACCCACCAGAAAACATGTATACGATGTTTATGGTGCTTTCTTCTTGATAATGCAAAGCAGAATGGATAATAAACGATAGGTTGTTTGTTATAATGGGCTGTCAAAGACAAATTAAAAGAGTGAACTCGTGCTCATGGGACAAGATTCATGAGGCTAATGGACATACTATACTATCCAATGAAAGAAGCCAAAACCAGAAGAGTGTGTACCATAAATAAACGTATAGTACATGATTCCATTTTCATGAAACTAAGGACTCAGCAAGTCCATGAAGATGGGCTTAATATTAATTATTAAAGTTGATATTAACTTTGAGGGCTTATTGACTGGTAGGAGTCATGAATGAGCAACAAGAGCTGATAGAAATATTCTACATATTGACTGCATGGTTATTACATACAAACAGACTACGTAATTTTTAACCAAGTTACACACATTAAAAGTATACTTTTTAAATAACTATAGATGAGTTATATCTAAGCTAAAAAATTCCCCCCCTTTGGTCTTCACAGTAAAGCCTCGATAGGATTTCTCTAGGCTATCGAGAGTTCCACCAGGGCCCCTTCCGTCCTTTCTCGGTGTTCCTCAAACATCCTGATCTGATGCCACGACTCGATTCTCTGAGACACTGCTTCCAAATGTTTTGCTTTGATGACACTGTGTGAATGAATAATAGAGGGACTCCTGTCAGCTTTGTCTGGGGGCCAGGGACTAGGTACAGGGTAGTGGTTTGGTGCTTGGCAGCATGGTGTGTAGATGGCAGGGGAGATAAGGGTATAGCACACTTGGCACCCATTCTACCCTGTGCCTGGAGGACAATCTGTAGACAGAAAAACAGATTTTCATGGCGTGCTGGTTTCACTCAGAGCCTGTCCTGGCTAGAAATACTGGCACTCTTTACCTTTTTCTCCCTCTGTTATTTGACAAAGGAATTCTTTGTGCAAGGATGCAATCAGGGTCCTGGAGGCCACTGGGGCTCCTCCTCACCGTCAGTGACATTCTATATGGAAATAAGGTCATGGTGCTCTTTGTGTAGAATAATGAAGCATGCTGAAAGGTGGGGTACCTTTGTCACCTTCTGTTCTAGTGCTTTCTCAGCACCATGCCCTGCCCTAGACAGGTACTCAGTGAGTCTCCAGGCCCTAGTGAGACTTAGCCTTTCTTTGTGCACCTCAGGATGGGCCCTTGCAATTAATCTGCAAAGGAGCTGGATCGTGTTTCTCTGCACAGGTTACATAACTAAGGCCCTCTACCTAAGCCCCATGAGAAAGAGATGAACTGCTCGTCTTCCTTATAGGAGCTGACAGGGCCATCACCCCTTTCCTGGGGCCACCACAGGGAAGGGGTTCCTTCTAAACTGAGAGCACTGTCCTGGGGCTGAATAAAAACCTTTGTGAAAACTCCCCAAGAGAGAACAGGGAGGTTTCCCCTCTCTGCCTCTCTGCCTCTCTCCTGTTCTTCCCTGACCTTCCTATTATTCTTAATGTCCTGTGTAGTGGAGCCTATCCTGGAACTGGCTCTGTAGACCAGGCTGGCCTCTAACTCACAGAGATCCGCCTGCCTCTGCCTCCCCAGTGCTGGGATTAAAGGCAAGTGCCACCACTCTTAACATCCTTTCTCTGAGCTACCTTTTGCCCCACCCATGGGAGTTCCCAACCCCTTTTCCAAGTCCCATTCCCCCCAAGCTTTGGGTAGGAGAACAGAACAGACTGCTCGCCCACCACTCATCTTTTGGTCTGTTCTTCCTCCATCTTCACTCCACTTTACAATTTAACCAAGTTTTAGCATGTGAAATTTGGGGAGACCTCCTTTGTTTAAATTCAGACATACATCGTTTTTCATTTATACAAAATATTCCAGCAAGATTGATCAGATGGCGTGGTTTTCTCGGTCTCTCTTTCCCGTCTCCTCTCTGCGGGGACTGGAAAGCCATCTGGGAGTGCTGCATCCATTAAACGTGGGCCTTTTCTTAAAAAAAAAAAAAAAAAAAAAAAGCCATTCCGTGTATTGCTTCTAATGTTTAGGAGTTGTGGTTAGTGTCAGAAATAATTTCATTTTTTATTTTATTTATTATTGGGGGAGGGGGACTCGAGAGTGTCACATGCTGCCTATGTGGAAGCCAGAAAATAACTTAGAAGAGTCAGTCCTCACCTTCCACCTCTTTGAAGATTCTGTGATCAAACTCAGGTCCTAAGTCTTTTATAGCAAGGTCTGCTTGCTATAAAAAGTACCTGCTGGGACATCTTGCTATCTTAAAATGCTGACTTTCTTTACGAGGTTTGCATATACATTTACCATGAGACTTTCCTCCCTAGCTCTTTCCCTGTTGTCCTCCATAGTACATATCTGTGTATGTATGTAAATATGTATGTGTATATATACATGTAAACACACACACACGCGCATATATATATATATATATATATATCGCGCATATATATATATATATATATATATATATATATATATATATATATGGAGAGAGAGAGAGAGAGAGAGAGAGAGAGAGAGTACACAGGGTGGGGGGTCTAAGTCAGTGCGTTTAGGAGTTTTCATTTTTTAACCATTTACTTTATGTGTATGAATGCTTTGCCTATGTGCACCATGCACACTTGGTGATGCAGAGGTAAGAGGAGGTCGCCAGGTCCCTTAGTCTGGAGTTACAGATGGTTACAAGCCACAGTGTGGGTGCTAGGAATTGAACTCAGGTTCTCTGCAAGGGCAGCCAGGACTCCAATTATCTGAGCTATCTCTTCAGCCTTTCAGGGCTTTTAGATGTTAATTCTTTATCACTGGTCCTGTCACTTGGATTTTTGAAAAAAATCATTGAAATGCATCTTATTTCAAGCAAGTATAAAAAGTATGAGAGTCTCCCAAACACCAGCCCCCCAACTCCCACATCTGTCTGCACTTTTTCCTTGTCTCTTGTATCTGCCATGAGTAATTCCTTTACTTCAGTGTTTTAAAACAAATCCCAGAACCGTTTCTTTACACTCTTTGTAATTCACTGTACTCACTGACCTATAGGAAAATATAATGACTAATGATATAAGAAAACCATTGTAAATATAAAATAAAATTCATCAATTTGGGGGGGATAAACTTATTTGTGATTGGGAAAGAGGAAAAAGCCATTGTATTTAGAGTGTAGCAAGCTTCAATCATGTTCTATATTATTCTAGAGTCTCGGAAACAGGAATTCATGATAAAAGGCATTTTTTTTTCAACAAGTGTTTATTCTTAATGTTTCCCAGATATATCCTTTTACCATGGTGTTCCTACCCTTTGTGAGACCCATGGGCTGGAACCAAAACATGACACTTCAAATATAAAGTGAGTGTGAAGATGGCCGTCATGCATTGTGCCTTGTGGTTTTCAACCTGTAGGGCAGCTTATTTAGAAGTCTAAAATATCTGTTTTTAAAATGTTTAACTTGCCTGGTGCCAGATGGTTATTTGATGTCCAACACATTCAGACAATGCAGAGACAATGGAAGTTGCCATGCATCAGTAGGCCAGAACCAAAGAGCAGCAACCGTAGCCTTTCTGTAGGAGTGCCCTCCGCCCTCAGTTATCCTGGGTTCTTTTCCAACTGAGGGCAACTCCCAAGCAGACCTGGGGTCCCAGCATGAAAGCCTTGTCATGCTTAGATTCTCCTCAGCTTCGGAAAGACAGCCAGATAGGTCTCAATGCTTTCAGCTATCAAACTGTTTTATTTTCTATGAGTTATTGACACAAAATGGATTTGTTAGCTGGAAGCTGGCACGGCATGCTGGCCTTTAGTCTGCCTACACTTCAGCTCTTACTTTGAGGGGAGAGGCAGTAGAGATGAGCTCTTCTGCATTGTGAGTCTTAGGGTAATAGTGAGGGTTGAGGGCTTAGCTTGGAGTCCATCCATGGCAGCTCTTCACGCTTCAATATGGGAAGGAGTTAAGAGGAGGATTTTTCTCAAAATTGCTTGGGCTGGGAATGTATTTCAGTGGTAGAGTGTTTGCATGAACAAGACCCTGGGTTTTCTCCTCTTGCCTAGTGTGTTGTATAGAAACTATCAACTGTCTGTATTAAGAAATAGGAATAGTGTTAGATCCTGGGGACCGAAAGGTTCTGACCACTTCCTGTTTATGGTTGGATAGAATCACACAGTCTCTCCTACCCCTTGGGCCTTTTGCTGGTGATTGTGGTGGCTTTTTGTTGTTGTTTGGTTGGTTGTTTTTGTTTGTTTTGGTTTTTTGTTTGTTTGTTTTTTTGAGACAGGATCTTGCTATGTAACCCAGATAGCTAACTTAACCACACACCTACCTCAGCCTCCTATGTGCTAAGTATACAGGAATGTTTCAACAATGCCTAGCTCATCTCTACATCTTTATTAAGTCCTTTATTTTATTTTTTTAGTGTGTGTGTGGGGGGGGCGGGGAGCAGGCATGTATCATAGTGTGAGTGTGGAGATCAGAATACAGTGTTTGGGAGAGGATTCTTTCCTTCCACCGTGTGGTTCTGGGTATAGAGCCCAGGCTGTCAGGCTTGGCAGCAAGTGTCTTTACCTACCACTCCCTTGTCCTTCACACCTTATAGTAACCTTTCTCTCTCCTAACTCTTTCAGCCTCTACCCTCGGCACCTCAGCCCTCCCAAGTTCAGATCCAATCCCCCCTCTCCATAACCCACCCAGTCCACTTTATGCTGCTTAGATACATATGTACGGGGGCCATTCAATGGAGCATGGTCTCCCTACCAAGGGTGGGTCCCATAAACAAAACTCTCACTCCTACTAGACGCCATCAATTGCCAATAGCTCCTCAGCTGCATATGGGGACTGGTAAGCCCTCCTCTTCCTCCATGCTGAAACGTTGACGGGCTTGCTTTTGTGCTTGTGCAGGACTTGTGTGGGCAATCACAGCTACTTTGAGTTCATGAGTGTGGTAGTTTGGTCCTGTCTAGAAGACAGGATGTGGTCATCCTTGGCCACAGGCTTCTAGGATCTTTCTGCCTACCTTTCTGTGATTGTCCTCAAGGCCTGGTGGTGGTAGCACGGGGTGATTCAGGTGCCTATCGGCAGCTAAGTGTCCACGATGGACACTTATCCTCCACACTTGGAGCAGGTGAAGTGAGTTTCCGAAGCAGGGCTTCTTAACCTGGTGTGGGTACCAACGGGAACTGCAGATGCTCTGTAGTGCGCACATTATTGGTTAAGCGATTTTCCTAGACAGGCCATGCTTTTCAAACGATTTCATCCCCCAGAAAGGTTAAAGTTCATTTCTTAAGTCAAAGTTTCTATCTAGATTTAGAGAAAACGCAGTCTGCCTTCTCCACCTTTGCTGCTCAGTTGCCACTGGCCCCATCACCCTGGCAGCCCAAGAGGGGAAACACCTGCAGCCACTTAGCTAGCTCTGTATTGGTGGTTATAGTGACAGGAATTCTAAAAAGGTTCTGCTGGCTAACATTGTCAAAAGGCCATGTATTAGCCCCGGGAGACTAAGTTTTTCCCAAGGACTTGTCAAAATCTTCAAAAGTAATGAGACCCTTTCTGGTCCCTACACATGACAGATTGCCTCTTTATCACAGGGGAACTGAAGAAGGCTTGTTCAGTTCATTCCTTTCATGTTCTATGGATATCTCAACACATTTTGTTATTTTTAGCAGTGTGGGCAGGTGGACTCATACCAACTGTCGTTTTCTATAAGCGTTGAAGTCTTTTACCAATGGCAGCCTCAGTGAGTGTGCCAGCAGCAATCCTGACCTACTGGGGCAGGCGAACAGTATTTGAGAGCTACCCACAACACTGTCCACCTCCATGGTTGTAAATAATGGATGTGTAAGTGTTATTAGGAACGACAGGCTCTTAATTACAGAGAAGGCTTTCAGTACAAAAGCTGGTTTATCGGTACTACGACAAAGTTGCCAAATTGTCTTTATTTTAGAGCCCTGCTTTCGGATGCGCAGCTCTGCCTTGATGTGGGTTTTTGTTTTGTTTTGTTTTGTTTTTTTTGTTTTTTTCTGCTTTATATTTCTTGAGTTTCTATTAGTCTCTCGGTATAAAAAAGGACACTTGATCACCGTCCCCGAGAACATCTCTTCCAAAAGTGACTTCAGAACCTATAGTGGATGACCTCTCCAACAAGATGTCTGCAAACTTCAGATCAAAAACACTTGGTAGGCTGTAAAATTGATTATTTGAGAGTCCAAAACATGAGTTGATCTTTAATGAACTAACTTAGAGTTTCAGAAGTTATATAGGGTAAGTGTAAACAGTATTATTTTTAGAACTTGCTCTTTATGAATGTGTGGTTTGTGATAGTGGTGTCCTGGAAAATGTTCAACGACCAGGTTCAGTGGGAGAAGATATATATGCATACATTTATTATAAGTCTTACTATTTTAAAGCTTGTGTAGGCACAATTTTCAGCTAATGATATATAATATTCTTAATTGTAAATTTAATTATAGCCAACTGATTCTCAAAGATTTCACCAATTTTTTGCCAAAATTGTATTTATAGCCAACTTATAAATTGCAAACCAGCTCTAATTCAATGAAATAAGACTGAATGAAAGCTTGACTTCTCAACAGTTCAGCAAAGAAATCTCTCACATTACTATTGAGTGAGTACACTCAGATGTGACCCTTAGTTGATATTTGCATCTGTGTTAATGAATAACACGAAACAATGAAGACATGTTGAAACTTCACTAGTTCATTAATGACACAAGTAAATCATTGTTTAATAAGATACAATTATAACTACTACAGTAGAAAAATATTTTGCTGTTATTTTGTGATAGTCATATTGTAATAGACACTTTAACATTTAATCAGCATCATTAATATTTTCTGTATTGCTTTCTTCATCTTGTTTTATTAGACTGTATCTGCATATATTAATTGTACAAAAGAAATCACTATTATTTTCATGGGTAGAGTACAACTGAGCCTTAAATTATAGTGTTTGCCTATTTCTTAGATGTAAATAGTCTCACCATAATTGTTTCACGTTATCTCTGGGACATCACTACTCAGAGTTTGAAAGAAATATTATGTAGCACATCATTATCTGGTATTCCCGTACATAGAGCCAACAAACAGCCCCAACATCAGAGATGGTAATAAAACGTAGTAAAAAAATTAGGATGCAGTGAGTTTGGAGGATTTGTAACTTTTGTTCTTAGTTAAACTGATTTAACTGTATGGTTAGACAATTTGATTTTTAATGATGACTGTGTTTAATAACTGGCTGACAAACGTTGTAAAAATGTATCAGTCTACTCTTGGGAGCCTACAGGAGTGACACAACACACCATTGGCACCACAGAGGTTGTGCTTAAAAATCAGGGTGCCAAACTTGGCCCCAAGAATCTACTACTGATGCTGTTACCGACACTACCAGTGGCACTGAGTAGCATTGATCATCAAACTTATCTACACATTGAAAAGAACTGTAGATTAGGCTGTCTCTCCTATTTGCTGGCGTATTCTCAGGCATTAGATTCCTCAACACCCTGACACCAGACGTTTCCTTTGTTTTGTTTCTAGTTGAGAACTTTACTCAACATTCAGAACACACTCGCTCCTGTTAGAGCTTGGCTCCAGGATCATTTTGAATCTTGAAGGAATCACTGAGAATTCCCTAAGTTTGAGTCTCAGGAGCAGGGGTGGGGGTTCCTCAGATCACTTGTCTCTCATCTTTGCTTCTTTGTTCTCTCTGGTGACTATAGCCACCCTCTCCCTTTGTCTCTTCTGCTCTCTTCAGATTCTGGACCCAGAGGCATCAAAGGCACATTCATGGAAGTTTCCCTCCCTTCTTCCCTGTCTCCTTTCTTCCCTCCCTCCCTTCTTCCTTCTTTCCATCCCTCCCCTTCCTTCTTTCCTTCTGTTCTTCATCCTGTCTTTTTTCTTCCCTCCTTTCCCCTCTTTCTTTCTCTTTCCTTCTCCCCCTCCACCACCTCTCTTTCTATCTTTTGTACTGAGGTTGAAACCAGAGCATTAATAGGCAAGCATGGTACTACTGAACCAGCCTTTTGTGTCCGTTTAAGAGAAGAATCATAAAAAAGAATGAAGAAGTTCTTCATAAAGAGATTGCTAAGAGAAGCAATGGAGGCAGATCAATGTGTGAACTATAAGAGAGAGAAAAAAGCCAATTGTCCCTCTTTGGCTTGTTACTGTCATTTTTTATGTTCATGACTATTCTGTACATTAAAAAGTGGCAGAGCCTAACAAAGAATCCACAGGCAAGGCAG
The DNA here is from genome assembly GCF_003668045.3 of Cricetulus griseus. Classification (NCBI taxonomy): domain Eukaryota; kingdom Metazoa; phylum Chordata; class Mammalia; order Rodentia; family Cricetidae; genus Cricetulus; species Cricetulus griseus. Next base: position 138,847,178 of record NW_023276806.1, on the reverse strand, counting down.
TAAGTAGTTTCTACTTTCCTGTCCTCTCTTATCACAAAGCAGAGTCCAGAAAAGTGAGTTTGGAACCAATGACAATAAATAACCTAATGGCTGTCACAGCCATCAGCTTAGTAGGTCAAGCCAAAAGCTTAGAAGTGATTGTCGCTTCCAGTCTCTAGTTCTCATGTCTAATTGGTCACTACATCCTGAAGGTTCTACCACCCAAACATATTAGAAATCTACTCACTTCTCTCTTTCCTCATTGCCCTCCAGCCAAGACCCTCAGTCCTTGGTGGATGGCTTCAGTGTTCTCTCCTCCAAGGTGTTCCTAACTCCTTGACTGCTGAGATGTTTTCTTCTCTCAGGAAAAACAAAATGATCTTTTTCAATACATAAACACTCTTCATTTTTAGACTCCACATGTAAGTGATGTCATAAAATACTGGTGTTTCCATGCCTGGCTTATTCAGCTGAGCACAAGTCTTTCAGATCTGACTATGTTGTCATAGGCTGCATTATCTCCTTTTAAAATGCTTACATTCATACAGCATATGCACATATATATAGTTTCTTTATGCATTCCTTTGTCAGTTCCAGTTAGATTGAGGAATTGCCATACAGTTTTCCATAATGGTGGCACCAATTTACATTCCCACCTGCAGGATCCTGGGTTATCTTCTCTCCACAAGCTTGCCAATACTTGTTATCCCTTTGTTTTTTCATGACAGCCACTCTAACAGGTGTGAGGTGATAGTTCATGGTGGCCTTGATTTGCATTTTCCTGATGATCTCACATAATGGAGAATCTTATATGAAAAATTCAATAAATAGAAGCAAGGTGGAACCATGGTTACCGGGAGATGGAAAAGGACATCAAGGTCTATACCTTTGCAACTGATAGTATGAAAACGTCTAGATGCATAATGCATTTCACAATTACTGTAACAATAGTATTGTGTCTAAAATTAAGAGAATACATGTGTGCATGTGTGTGAGGTGTGTGTTCTTGTGTGTGCACATCATGTGGGTGGGGCAGAAGTCAACATTTGATGTCTTTGCTTTTCACTCTCCACCTTGTTTTCTGAGAGGGTCTCTCACTGGACCTGTAGCTCACTGATTTGTCTATACTGGCTGGCTGGCAAGCCTCCAGGATCTGCTTCACTTTGCCTTCCTGATGCTAGTGTTCTTGGCATACACCACCATGCCTGGCTTTTAAGACCCAGATTTTCATGTTTGATTGGCAAACATTTGTCTGAATGAGCCATCTCTCCAGCCCCTAAAATATTCTTGGTGCTCTTAACATACACACATACACATGATAGTAATTATGGAAGGTGATGGCCACATATATTTATTTGGATATTTTAATAATTTTACTGTGTATAGGTGTATAAAAATATGCTGTACACTCCAAATACACATGGTAAAAATAACCACATCTGCAGTCTAATGACTTCCTGTTGATTATGGAATAAATACAAACTCTTCTCTCTAGTTTGGATTGATTCTCTGACTTTGCCCTTGATCACCCCAGCCATCCTGGCCTTCCTTCTGTTCTTCAGGCATGACAGTTTGTCTTGGGCTTCAGGACTTTCTCTTCTTTTCCCCCTTTCTTAGATCACATGTCACCACCTTCTCAGAGTGGGCTCCCTTTAATCATTCACAAACGGCTCAAATGTCACCTGCCCTGGCCTTCCCAGGCTACCCCTTCCAAAGCTGTCAGACTGAAAGGTAATTCTGACGGTTCTGTTCATTCATTTGTGTTTTGCCATCTGTGCTAGAATGAAAGTCGTGAGAACAGAGACATTTTACTCACCCCTCTCTCCTTGGCATCAAGGATAAACACTGTCAAGTAGAAGACATTTGTTGAGTTACTGAATTTCAGAGCGGATCTAGCCTCATCATGCCCATGATAAAATGAAGATGCAGTGAGGATGAGGAAATTATTCAACGGCAGAAAATAAGATTTGAGCCTGCATAGTTTACTGTCAAAGCCATTAACTTTAATACAATTGTCAGCCTTTAATTTGAGACTTTAATGCACCTAAATTGCATGCTTTTCCAAAGAAACTATAAATACCATTTTCCCTTCATCTCCCAGGGGAAAACATCCATTAGCGTTTCATGACTGTCTGCTCCACTGTGGAATCAGCGGTGGCATTGCCACTTTGGAAGGTCATGGAGGAAACTGACAACCAGTTTTTGGAATGAGCATAGCTGCTTATTTTAAGAAGGTATTTTTCCCTTAATGCTGTCATCCTCAAAGAACATTATAGATGACATAAATCTTCCTTTCTGGAAAATGTTGAATTCAGAGCATTAAACAGAATATAACTGGTCTATCTGAGCTCTAGTCGCAGATGTTTCTTCTGATTCCTGTTGGATACAGAGTCTAACTGATTCCCCTCTCTGTGACAAATCCCTGGTTCACATGAAGAAGCAAGAACATTTCTAGACCTTTTACAACTTTCAAGTTAGTATCCTGGGAGGATTTCATACAGGTAAAATCAGCATTATCCCAAATTTCCCACGAGTATGCCAGCCATAATGAAAGGTTGCTAAGAAATACTTTATTTCCATCAAAGAGCCACTTCAGGAAAAATGGAGCCATGGGTGTTTCCCACTGCCTCAGGCTTCAAAACCCTTCTATAGTGGCTCCTTTTAGTCCCTGGAGTATTAACAGAGTCATACTGGAAAATCTTGTCAAGATCAAATGTAATATGTTCCCAAATTATGGGATTATTTTCTGTGCTTCAAGCTCTTACAGAATCTACACAAATTAGCCAGACCCAAGTATGTCACAACAGAACCTCCACTTGACGCCTCTTATCGAATTGGCAATCCTCTAGCTTGCTAAGATTTCCAAGCAACAGACAATCCAGTTTGCATAGCTCCACACTTGCCAGTAATATCTTCCATCAGAAATTAAGTTACAACAAAGCATCGGAGAGAGAGGGGAGCCTAAATAGGATGGATGTGGAAGTGACTCTGTCTTTGGAAAATTTACAACACATTGCAAGTGTCCTGGACATGTTCTGATGGTCAAGTCCTATTGACAAGTTCTTGTTGTTGTGCTTGACACTGGCAAGAAGATGCAAAACTGTCTTAGAATCTTTTTACCCAGTTTTGTTCATCTTGAAGGCCAGTTACCTCTGTGGTCCCAGTGGCAAATTTCTCACCACAACACAAAAAACTAACTCTGTTAATCTCCTCTTTCCTCGGTACCACAGCTATCATATATTTATTTATTTATTTATTTATTTATTTATTTATTTATTTATTTATTTTGGTTTTTAGAGACAGGGTTTCTCTGTGGCTTTGGAGGCTGTCCTGGAACTAGCTCTTGTAGACCAGGCTGGTCTCGAACTCACAGAGATCCACCTGCCTCTGTCTCCCGAGTGCTGGGATTAAAGGCCAGTGTCACCACCGCCTGGCAGTATTTTGTCTTGTCCTGCCATCTTTGACTGCTTAGGAAATATTACACTATAACATATTCCCCTTTATCAGATTGGCAGAGAGCAAATGCCTGAGTGTCAAGAAGGCTGGGGAAAAATGAGAATATCCATACAGTGCTAACGGGTCCATCCTTTTGAAGATTAATTTTTCAATATTTTCAATAGCTAATAGCCAAAGATATGCATAACCACAGACCTTGAAACCCTGCCAGGAATACAATCTGTATGTTTGCATAAGAAAATACAAGAATGTTCATTGAAATTCTGTGGGCAATTGTAAAAACTGGAAATAGGCCAGATTTTCATTACAGGTATAACAGATAAATGGTGGCATATTTAACACAATAAAATGGGCTATGGTGGTTATAATGAACTCACTAGCTCCCCTGAGTATGTTTCTACATGGATGCATCCTTCTTTTATGTTTAGATGGGTGCACCATGGTGTACTGGTTTGCTTCCTATTGCTGTGACCCAAAGCAACTTGGGGCAGAAAGGATTTATTTAATCTTACAGCATAGAGTCCATGATTATGTCCAAGGGCATTTAAGATAGGAACTCAACAGAGTCCTAAAGGTAGAAACTGAGGCAGAGAACACAGAAGAATGTTACTTTCGTCCTTACTCTCCATGGCTTGTACAGTCCACAGTGGGTTGGGTTCTCCCACAGTGGGCTGGGTCCTCCTACATGAAGTAACAGTCAAGAAAATGCCCCAGAGGATTGTCTACAGGCAAATCTGAGGGGGGTAGTTTCTCAAGTGAGGTTCCCTCTTCCAAGATAACCCTAGTTTGTGTTAAGCTGACAAAAAACTAATGAGCACTCTTGGCTTGTGTCCAGAGGTCAGAGGTCAACTTTTGGGGCTTGGTTTTCTCCTTCTGCCGCATGGGTTCCAGGGACAGAACTAGGATCGTCAAGCACCTTTACTCCCTAAGCCATCAACATGGATACACCTTTAAATAAAATGCTAATCCAAGTGTGGTGGCATCAGTCTGTGAACCCAACACTCATTCTGGAAGCTGAGGCAGGAGGGTTGCTAGTTCTGGGCCAGCCTGGGCTACACAACAAGATTGTGTCTCAAAACAACAACACATACCTACACAAAACTCCTAAAAAAACATTAAGAAAAAAATCAAGTTGCAGAAGGATATACACAGTGTGATATTATTTAAGTTTGAAAACAGACAAAGCAACTCCCTGTCTGCCTCGACAGAAGTTGTTCCCTTGGCCACATATGCTGCTGTGATGTGACGCCTCATCTCAGGCTCTAAGGCAATCAGGCCAAATAAACACAAATGAAAACCTCAAACTCTAAGCCCAAATAAATCTTTTTTCCTTTTAAAAAAAATCAGAACACTCACCTGAGTTGTTTTCAGATCCAATCTGGGCAATAATTCTCTTAGAAATAAGAAGAGAAGAGACGGCTCATAGGTAAGATGAAGACTTGAGGCATGAGGCTGGAGGTGGCAGTGTATGCTCTAACCTAACACCGGGGAGGCAGAGACAGGCAGTTTCCAGAAGCATATTGGCTAGCCAGTTTTGCCAAATTGGTGAGCCCTGGATTCAAGGAGAGACCCTGTCTCAAAAAAATCAGGTAGAGTGAGCCCAGAGAAATGGTTCAGTAGTACAACATAAGGAAGAGCATTTGGATCCCGGTTCTCATGCTCGCCCTCAGTGTGGAGTGAGCAGAGAGAGGAGGGGTGCTGTGGCTCAATGTCTGCCAGCCTAGCTAGAAAACAAAACAAAACAAGCTCTAAGTTCAGCTAGAGATCATGCTTCAAAGGAATAGTGGAGAGAGTAACGGGGGTAGAGAAGGGATGTCCTTCTGTGGCTTCCACACCCACAAGTATGCACACCTGCATACACATGTATACATACATACATACATACATACATACATACATACATACATACATACATAGAATCAGATGGAGAGTGACCAAGGAAGGCTTTATTTATCAACATCTGGAGTCTGCATGTATACCCTTGGGCCCTTGTACGTGCACTTGCACACACTTGCACACTCCTGAAGAGATGTTTGTTCATCCACTTATTAAGCTGTGCCTGAAATAGCTTTGAGAGTTTGTTTGAACAAACAACTCAGTAAAATGAAGATGGCAGTTACACTTGTTGAGAGACCCTTGGTCTCATCCTTTAATAACGTTCGTCAGTATTTCACGGGGCTCTTCTTTATCCCACCACGGTGAGAGAGTAGTTCTCTCCCTGGGATCATGAGGCTGGCTGGCCACACACAAGGCTGCACTGTGCACATGGGACTGATAACTTATTAGTCGCTTGTACTCACAGCCTGAGGGTGGAACATGCTGTGTAGCACGCAGAGCCACACAGCGGCTACACTTGGGAACAGAGTGAACAGCAGAGTTGTGTGGAGGATTTGTAGTGTCGAGAGGGCAAGGGAACCCCTGGCTCCCAGGATGACTGACCTGTTGGAGTAATTCCATGGTTTAGTGGGAGCCCATTATGCAGGAATAAATAAGAACTATGTCAACCTACTCAGTTTGATTAAAAAGAGAGAGGTGGGGAGCTTGCAGCTAAACTATTCGAGGCCCTCCTAATTTTACCAGATGTCAAGGTGGAGTATATATAATACCGAACCTTCGTGTTAGGTCTTATACCATACTGGGCCAGGAACCAGGGTGGGTGCCTTCAGGGACAAGACAAGACCAAGGTTCCCGTATCAGTGGGTCTCATAGCTTAATTTTCTGTTGTTCTGGTGGAATTGATGAAGTACACAGACATCTTGACTCCCATCTCCCTTAAGAGTCCAACACGGACAATGGGTCATGACTTCTTTTGGCCGCTAGAGGGCATTTCCTGCTTTTTGCAGAGGCTCCTGGTTCCTCGGGTTTTCCTTAAAGTAACTCTGATACACATTAGAATTATTGGAGGTTCCCCTCCTTTAAAGACGGAGTCATATAATTTAAGCGTTGAGCTCCTCCTGACCTTCCTTTCCCTACCTCCCGGTGCTGGGATCACAATTGTGTGCCATTCACCACACCGGGGTTGTATGTGGTGCTGGGGATCCAACCCCAGGCTTCACGCTTTAGGCCGACCTTGCTGCATTCACAGGCATGGGGAAAGAAATATAAACAGAGCTCCAATTCCAAAGACCCCTGTCAGTGGGACTAGGGTTGAGCTTCAGGCTCTGCAGTTTGCAGATTTCCTCACATGGTTCTGATGGATGAGCAGGGATGAATATGTGAACATTTAATTAAGACGGCCCATGATCTAACCTTCAGGGTTCCCTTTCAGGCTAAACAATAAAATGAGCACTTATGGTACATCCTTCCATGTCACAAGTATAGCTAGCTCTTCACATCTTGGGTAACTGCTACTTTTTCTTTTCTTTGACCTGGAGTGTTGGGGATTGAACCCAGAATGTCATTCACATTAGGCAAGCATGGAACGGTGGAGCTACATCTCCAGCTCAACTATCACTTCTGAGTTAATTTTAAAAGTGCAATTTGATTGTCATTTTGATTGTTGATTCTTTTTCTATCTCCTCATCCTCCTCTTTTCCCTTCCAGGGCCTTGTACATACCTGGCAAGCATTCTACCCCTGAGCTGCATACATAGCCAGAATGTGTTCTTCAGACACCTGGCACATAGCGTCCACAATCAACGTCATTGCAAGACGTTAACGTATGATGTCATAGGAAGCCTATTGGCAAGTCACATTACCAGCACTCAATGTAACGTGCTCTTGTGGTGGGAGGCAGGTCTACTTAGGTAGCTGATCATCTGTTGATGGCTCAGGGAGGACCAGAGTCTCTGCCACAGTCCAGACCATGTTGACTCTGTCCCCAGAAAGACTTATGGCCACTGGGCCATCACTTCCGCTGCACTCTCCCCCTAAGGGGAATAGAGATTGAATGAGCTCCTGTCTGTTAAAGTCATTTACAAACTGTTATAGCCCTAACCAACAGAGCCCAGACTTCACCAGACATATCCCATGAGAGCACACAGACACTGTCACTCATGTTGAGTTATCACAATGTCATACACAAAAGGGAAGCCTTCTGGCCTCCCTGGGAACCTCGGGAGTAAAAAATATAAAACCAAAAACCTGAAATTGGTTTTAAAGCAAAGTGGCAGTGGGAGGGCTGCAGTTGTCACCTCAAGCCCTAAAGCTAAACATACGTGTTTTCTGGTCTGCGTCAGCAGTCAGCATTTCTAAACGACACGGCCCACTATGAGTGCTATATGGAGGGGGTGGCCAAGAAGAGGATAGCATGTTCTCCTCTTCCTTCTGTTTCTTCAGCCACTCTCCCCATCTCTCTTCCAAGCCAGACACACACAAAATTCCTCTCTTCTGCCCAGAAAACAAATGCTTGTAAGCATTCCCTTTGGCAAGCGGATATCTGCAGAGAGAGTAGCCAGCAGCCAATGCTCGAGCCCGAGGGCCCAACTCAGGTCATCCATCCTGTGTTTACATCTTCAGATTTGCTTCCTCTTACTTGATTCTGAGCAGCAGGAGTTGAGGAACCACAGCTGGGGACACCACCACATTAACACCGAGTCTGAGATTTTTCAGAGTTCTCGACTTGTTCTGATTGTTGCTGTTGTTAGTGGTGGTGTGGGTTTTGTTTTATTGAGTTTATTTGTTTCTTTGTCTGTTTGAAGACAGGGTCTCACTACATAGCCAACCCTAACCAGCTTGAACTCAGGATCCCCCTGCCTCAGCTTCCTATACTCTGTTAAGGTTTTCTTGGGAGGACTTTTACTGTTTCTGTCACTTCATTTAGATTGGCAAGTGAAATGGGCTCCCCTCAAACTCTCGGGTGAGTTCTTGACTGGCATGTTCACACTTGTGTGTTGGTGTAGTGACTTGATTTTATAAAATATCCCATGAAATTAGTGGAAAGGAATACTCCAGGCAAGAAAACCACTGAGTTATTCAAGGACAACAGATGGCCTTTCAAAGCAGCAAGCTAAGTTAAGAAAGATGAGCGCCCTAGGTGACAGCACAAGAGTCCATAATAAAGGAGGCAGGTGTCCTGTTTTAGGTGAGCTTACAGTTCATCCTTGCCCTCTGGTGACTTTAAGAACACACAAATGCTATTTGATGCTATTTATTCATTGTCAGAATTTTTTTTTTCCTTCCCTTGGCTAAATTATGAATGTCTCCTTCTAACTAAGACAACCAAATAATGAAAGTCAGTGTCTCTGGTCCTGAGGCTTGGACAGCAGCGAGCTGCCCCTGAGCATGCTGGGACCTGACCTGGACTGAAGACTACAAGAGAGCCCTTTAAAAGGATTGTCTTCTTTCCAAACCAGTTGAGGAGGCTCATTTATGAGGCTACGCAAGGCAGACACACTCCTCAGAATTTGTCTTTGAATTAGTCACTTGTGGCACTCGCTCCACCACACAGGCGTGGAACAACATTCACCAAAGGACTCAATGAGGTCGTCTATCCTGATGCCCGAGACACCCCCAAAGAAACTGCAAGTGTTCTCCAGAGGCACGGGCGTGTCAGGGTGTGAACTTGTAAATTACCCTCTCCCCAACTAAACAGGCAATTAGAAATCCGTATCAGATATGCCGGTCTCAGATGGTGTAAGCAAAAGAAAAAAAAATCATTTGCATTAAAATGATAACAAGCAATCTATTATGAATGTCCCTCCCTTCTTTTCATAATTATCTCCCATTTGCAAAATACCTTTCTAGTCAAACCAAGACTCTCAAGAGAGCTTGAGAAAAGTGTAGGCCATTTTTTTTTTCTTTACAAAGCCAAGCCGTAACTTAGGCAGTGAAGAATTACAGCTACCATGTTGTCAAATACCTGAATATTCCTGAGACATGCCGTACACACTGTAGCTCACTTAACTCTCTGTTGACCCCTGAAGTAGGTACTATGACGTGTTTATATTACAGGTGGAGAAACAGGCTCAGAGACCGAGGAGCTTGAGAGTCACCAAACAGGACGAGATGGGAAGAGCACCTACATCTAGCCTTGCAAGTCATTTACTGTTCAGAGAGGCGCCGCCCTTTGATATACTGTCCCAGCTCCCCGCGGAGCAGCCCTTCTAGGGCTACACCCACCTAGAGGGGACCCACTTTCCTAATAAGAACAGAGGCCCTGCGTGGGTGGTTGAGAATCCTGCAAAGAGAAGCTGAAGTCAAAGCCAGACAACTGATTCCAACCTCGTGCTTCACATGGCATTACCTTGCCAAGTATGCTTGCCTACCTCAAAGGGCCCCATAAAGTCACAAACAGCTCTCTTCTTTTCTCTTGGCCGGGCCTGCAGGTGGGCATGGGGGAGGGTGAGTCATCCCTGAAGGATGAGGAGTGGGTAGATGCCCTGTAACTTTGGAATGGAGCAGCCTGGTTTTTCGGTTTGGTGGGAAGGGTTGGGAATGGCAGCGGCGGCACGGCACATCCTAGAAACAGCCCGTGGCCTGACTGTGGGAGTCTGGGTGGCTCTGGGTGAGTGGTCATAAGTGCTCTGAGGAGAAACTCATTTCAGTGCAGTGAGCCAAGAGACAGGAATCCTTAGGCCGGCTCTGCCATAGGCTGGCATTTTGACCTTTGGCCAAACACCAACAACCTTCATTGACTTCAGTTTTCCATGGAAAACACAGACAGCGGTAATAGCTAGGAAACGCTACGAAGTGAGCCAGCTTGGAGGTTGGATGACTGGGTCCTGTGCCCAGACTTCTGTTCGATTCTCTTCCCCACAAGCCTCTGTGTCTTTCCTAATCTTTCCCTGGGGAATAGAGGCTAAAAAACCTTGCCAGCGTTATTGATGTCAATAAGTAAAATATCGACTCTTCCAAACCCATCTTTATCCCAGGAAAAGGCTAGGAAAGATTTGCCTCAAGGATCCAGTTGTCACTGAATCAATTTTTGAGCAGGTGAAAGTCTTAGGTCTTCCCATGTTCTATTAGGGTTTCTATTACTACAATGAAACATCATAACCAAAAAACAAGCTGGGGAGGAAAGGGTCTATTTGGCTTACACTTTCACATCGCTGTTCATCACTAAAGGAAGTCAGGACAGGAACTCAAGCAGGGCAGGAACCTGGAGGCAGGAGCTTGTGCAGAGGCCATGGAGGGGAGCTGCTCACTGGCTTACTCAACATGGCTTGCTCAGCGTGCTTCCTTATAGAATCTATGACAACCACCCCAAGAATGGCCCCGTCCACACTGGGCTGCCCCCCAAATTGATCACTAACTAAGGAATGCCTTACACGGGAATCATTTTCTCAAGGTTCCCTCCTTTCAGATGACTCTAGTTTGTGTGCCAAGTTGACTTAAGACCAGCTGTCACCTCCCAGAACCTGCACTTAGCAAAGGTAGGTGACTTGGGATTGGGTTGCCTAGGACAACTCTGTAAAGTATGTATTTTTCCTAAATAGTACAAATATTTATGTGGTAGAACATTTTACAGCTCTTACATTTAGACACTTCTAAAGACAACAAGGTAATGTTAGGCTCAACTATCAGCCAATAATTGAAAGAGAAAAAACAGGGCCCCCCAAATGTACATCAGCTATGGAATCAAACTACATAAAAATTATGTCTCTGACTGGTCAGTGGTGGTGCACACCTTTCATCCCATGACTCAGGAGGCAGAGTCAGGTGGATCTCTGTGAGTTCAAGGCCAGCCTCGCCTACAGACCAAGTTCTAGGACAGCCCTGGAAACCAAAAAACCTTGCCTCAAAAACAAAAACAAAACAAAAAAACAACCAAACAAAAAAATTACATATCTATGCAGAGATAGGCTGGCTAGGAATACAGAAAGAGAAAACAAATAATTGACTGGAATGGTGAGATAGTAAGTTAGTTTAGTGAACATTATCCTGAGGTGTAGCTCAGTGGTAGAACAATCATCAAGCTTGGTCAAGACCTTGGTTCAGTGCCCAGCACTGGGGAGAAAAATGATAAGAGTGCTATCTTGAACAACAGAAATACTGGGAATTTCAATGTTCTAAAAAATCACTTATGGAAAACTGATGCCAGACAATTCCGTTCCCTACTGATACGATTTTAAGCTGGCATTAGATCTCCTCTTTTACTTGGTACTAGATACTTCAAGATTTGGCATTTCTTAAGACCTTCAGATGCTGTTTGAGGTTCTATCGGCAGTGTGTGTGTGTGTGTGTGATTAACTCATGCCAAGAGTCTTTGCATTGAGATTTGTGCTGCCTGAGGAAGAATCTACCTCAAGATCCTGGTTAAATGCTGAGATCTCAGTGAGGCTGAGGGTGGAGAGGAGTGTGGGTACCCTACTGCCTTAGAACTTTTACTTGGTGATAAACCAGGTATACGCTTCACAAATGTTTACTGAGTGCCTGGGTGAGTCACTTCCCCTCAGTGCTCTGGTGACTCTGAACTTCTCCTTGGCTTAATCACCACCCTTGGAGGTGTTTCCCAAGGAGCACTCACAAAACACCTATTAAGTAGAGGACTAATAATTATGTCATCCCCATCCCTGAAAGAAGAGATAGATATCTAAAACATGTCAATTTGTGCTCTGAAGGAAAAAATGGAAATTTCTGACATGGCCACTACCTTGTTCCTTGATTAGATGGACGCCTGGAGTCTCCAATCACAAGCTACCTTCCTCTCCTGCACCCCAGAGAAGCGAGTGTGTTCACTCAGCCAGTCAATACTGCAAGGGATTTTATGAGTAGGGTGATTCAGCTGGCTCCCTTTACAGATTTGTAAGAGAACTGAGGCTTAGAAAGTGAACCAAGTCACCTAAGGTCACACAAAACACTGGGACAAAGCTTACCCTCCCCTGCCAACTGGAGAGGAAACCCAGGGCCTTGGGCACTCTGGGCAAGCATTGAACTTGCAATCCCTGAGCTGTACCCCCAGTCTGGGAATGTTTCTTTTCTCTGAGAACTTAACCCATTCTGAGATCTGTCAGCTTACATTATGACTTTCGTTAATGGGACCTCTGACTCTGGTTACAGTAATATATACTGGCTAAGTGAGCAAGGTATGGTGTTGTGTTTACATGGCTGTGGGTATGAGATCCGGTTGAGTTGTGGGATAGAGATCTACAAATGGCTGGTGGCGAATAAATCAAATCTGAAACCCCACTACTACCAAGCACCTCAGGAGATGGTGGGCTGGTACCCCACCCTGGGTCCCTCCTTAGAGTCAACCCTTCCTTGGGCCACTCATAATCGATTTTCTTAGATGAGAGATTCTGATTTCCTCTTCCCTAAGATGGAGACCCTAGGATGAAGCATGGCCTTAAACAAGATGGGCAGTGAGATTCCTCACAATGACATCCCAGTTCCTGAGAGCCCACTGGAACACCGCAGCATGTGAGACCGTGTGCCCCGCCCTCTGCCACAATAGCAATGAGTTGATCCACCTCCTCCCCAACCCTGGAGAAACCCTTTTTGGAGCTCAGCTGGGATTTGACATCTAAGGAAGAAAAGCCTCCTAGGTCAATCACTTCCTGGTGATTGCCAACAATGCTGCTCGCCCAGCAGGATTTTGGGGAGGGACCAAGTTCTGCCTATACACGATGTGGATTCCAGGACACCAAGTACAGCAAGAGCATTGAGATCAGCACGTGTGTGCATGTGCTGCTTTCCCTGTAGTAATCATTGCCCAAAAGATCTGTACTAGAGAGCTTCACCCCATGGTCTTCCATGTGCAATCTGCCAGATCATGCTGGATTTGTCCCAGGGAGACCACTTGGGATTTGATCAGTGCCTCCATGGCTCAGAAGGTGCAGAAGATGCTAGCTAACTACATCTCTCCAAATCTACTATCTTTTTTGTTGTCCCCATGAATTTCATTCCTTGAAAGGAGGATAGAGTGGTCGACTATGCCTGGCTTGGGGCAATTCAGCTAGAAACTGTACCTGGCATTGCTGGATAGCATGGGCCAGGTGCTCAGACATCTTATCCCTTTAGTTTCCGAACTCAGTAGGGAAAAGAGTCATGGGGACCCGTCTGATGTACTTCACCAATCCATCCCACCTTAGTGCTAACAGAAAGCTCAGGCATGTTGAACACTCTAATGAGATACCATTTATTTATTTATTTATTTATTTATTTATTTATTTATTTATTTATTATGTATACAGTATCCTGCCTGCATGTATCCCTGCAGGCCAGAAGAGGGCATGGGATCTCATTACGGATGGTTGTGAGCCACCATGTGGTTGCTGGGAATTGAACTCAGGACCTCTGGAAGAGCAGTCAGTACTCTTAACCTCTGAGCCATCTCTCCAGCCCCCGAGACACCATTTTTACCTCTTTCTTTTCTTATTATTTCCCTACAAAAGAAAAACATATATACATGTGGAATATATGTACATTCATATTCTCACACACATAAATGGGTATGGTGCCTTGTGCCTATAATTCTAGCTCTCAGGAGGCAGAGGCAGGAAGAACCTTGTAAATCTGAGTCTATGTAGAGAGTTCTCAATCAGCCAAGACTACTGTCAAAGAAAGAAAGATCCATAAGTCTACAAGAGAATAAACACATTTATTTATTTTCAGGCCCTTCAGCCACCACTTCAGGTAGACAAGAGTATGGGACAATGGGTGTGCAAAGGAGAGCTCTGAGCTTCTCAGAGTTGTGGGAAAGTTCGTTTCTGTTGTATAGACTACCTACTCCATGGCATCTTCCTTTGTGGTATCCTAAGCCGAGTAATGGAGTTAGGAACCAGGAAAACAGGTGCAGTTTCATAACAATATGTAAACGTATGGAAATAGCCTGGCACTGGGTGAGAGGTGGAGGACGGAGTCCGAGATTAGGGTGCCAGCAGGTTTGCGTTCTGGTGAGGGCTTGCTTCCTGGCTGCAGGTAGCTGTTGCCTTCTTGTTCTTCTGTGGCATGGTCTCTCTCTCTCTCTCTCTCTCTCTCTCTCTCTCTCTCTCTCTCTCTTTAATTCTGAAGGCTCTGCCCTCATCAACATCATCGAAAACTCAATTAACTCCCAAAGGCCATTTTCAAATAATATCACACTAAGGGTCCGAGCTTCAACACGTGAAATTTTTTGGTTTTGTTTTTTTGTTTTTTGAGACAGGGTGAATTTTAAGGAAACACAGACATTTGTTCCCTGGCACTGAGAGAGAATGCTTGAACTGAGAATGCATACAGTTGAGACTAGAGTTAAGAGGGTGGGAATATGTGGTAGGCATTTAATCGTCTTCTCGAATCCTATCTCTGCTATACCCTGTAAACAACCTTTTCCCTTTCCGTGTTGGAAGTACTCCTTCTGTACGTTCAAATGCATGAGTGAAGTAGGAGTCCCCGAGCATTAATTCCTCTGTCTCCCATTGACACTTTCTTCAAATAGCACTTGCTGTTAATCTATGGACATTTTCCCACATCAATAAATATTTTTCATAAAACTATGTTTTTATTTCCTTGAGAAGCCTGGAAAAATTACGTGTAGCATATTTTATTCAACAAACTTCCCATTGTTGGAAATGCATGTTGTTTGCAACTTTTGATCCCTAGAAACAAGATTGCAGGGCCAGTGAGATGGCTCAGTGGTTAACAGAGCTTCCTTCAAAGGCTGACCACCTTAGTTCAATCCTGGAACTCACCGGTGATTCCTGTAAGCTGTTTGATTTCGACATGCACACTTGCAGGCATGCAAGAACAGACACAACAAAACAAACACATGAATAAATGTAATTTTAAAGTACAAGATTTCAGCAAACGTCTTGGAATAGCATCTAAATGTTTTTGCTCATCTATTTTTTCCAAGATAAACTCTTAGAAACAGAATTGATGGAAAAATAATGCAAACATTTTGATGTTTTGTCTTGAGACAGAGTCTGTTGAAGGTCCAGCTGGCCCTGGACTTACTTAGATAAGTACGGCCTTAAACACTTGATTCTCCTGCCTCCACCTCTGAAGTCTTGGAGTTACAGGTGTGTGCTCCCATGCGCAGCATTTTGCGCTTGTTTTGTGGTACCAGTGATCTGTGCTGAGAACCTGGAGTGTGTTTTGAAAGTATTTAGCATATAGTCCGTGCTCAACTCTAGACAAGCTGTTTCAATTTCCAAACCTACCTATTAGAGTTGAACTTCATTCACTCCTCAGCCCCTTCTTTCTTCCAAGCCTCCTTAGATCAATCACAAAAAAAAAAACCGATGAGGAACAGATATCAGAAGAACATCCAGGACGGAAGAGGAAAACTCAAAGGGTTTTTCTTGTTCCCATATTTCATACTCTAGACAGACTCTAGCAGACTTCAGACACTTCCTGTGCTCTCCGCCAAGGTGACCTAACTTTGGTAGGCCTCTTTTGAGTCTCTCTCTCTCTCTCTTTTTTTCTCTCTCTCTCTGTATATATATATGTGTGTGTGTGTGTGTGTGTGTGTGTGTGTGTGTTGTGTGTGTGTGTGTGTGTGTGTGTGTGTGTGTGTGTGTGTGTGTGTGTGTGTGTGTGTGTGTGTGTGTGTGTGTGTGTGTGTGTGTGTGTGTGTTGTGTGTGTGTGTGTGTGTTGTGTATACACATATAGGATATAAATTAACACTATATTGCCAACATATCACAGACAAGTTCAGTGAGGTTGGTAGCTTCTTTGTCCTTCAGTGACTTTGGGTCAAAAATGATAAACCAGGAGAAATCCAAGTATAGGTTTTTAAAAGGCATCCTTGCTTCTCCTTCCACATCTGAGACAGTATCCTCTAACAAAAACATTAAACAGCTGGCACGAAAACTTCCTGGATTGGCAGGGACTTGTCTCAGGGGCTTTGCAGACATTACATGGTTTGTTTGGTTTTTTGGTTTTGTTTTTTTTTTAATCCTTTGTTCCAAACATTTAAATATTTTACCTGCCTCCAGGAAATGGGATCCAGAGAGTCTACTGCCATCTGCTTAGTCATCTCTTTTTTGTCCACATTGAAAAAGTTTTTTTTGAGAATATAATGTAATTACAACATTTCTCCCCTTCCCCTTTGTCTCTCCAAACCATCCTGGTGTCCTTCAAATTCATAACCTCAGTTTTCATTAGTTGTTATATGTGTGTATGGAAGAATGTGTGTGTGTGTATACACATGTGTGTACATGTATATATGCATATATACATGCATGTCTATATATATACAGACATAAATATATATAGTTATATATGTAGATCATCTCTTCTTATAGGAAACAATAATGGCCTACTCTTTGTGGCTGCCTACTGTACAATAACTGTATAGATATTTAACATCTCTCTATTTTATCTTTTCTAGTAGCCTTTTGTTATAGATAGCATCATCATCTTAATTGTCAGCTCATATACAGATGGAGAAACTAGGCAGAAGAAGTTAAATAAAGTCATGGCCAGTACAGAACACACCTATGAAGCACAGCCTGGATCTAGCGACCACATCTTAGAGCACTATACCATAGCTCCTGCCTCTCTTCCCAGTGGTAGCTGAGATGTCCCATCAAAAACTCTTGATTCCAGCTGGTCATGGTGGCACAAAGTTGTAATCCTAGCGTTTAGGAGGCAAAGGCAGAGGAAACACAAGTTCAAGGTAATACAAGTCTGCATGGTGAGACTATGACAACATCAAAGCCCTTGGTTGTCATTAATGCCACATTAGGCAGGCAGTGGCCCGGCCTTCCTCATCTTTGCAGAGGCTCCTGGATAATGTCCATACCTTTGTCCACATCTTTCCTTCCTAACTATTGTCGTCTTTTTGTTTGTGTGATTATCCAATGTATTTAAGGCCACTTCCCTCCAGCCTCTGACTGTTTTTGGGTTCTGTCACCTGTATTTAAGAACTTCTGTGGTTGAGGCTGGCTGGTCCCTCTCTCTGCCTCTCAGCCCAGTTTTGAAGCTAACAATGATTGCTTTATATTTTGTCTACAGTTATAGTTCATTGTGACTGTGACCACAACAGGTGTGACATCCAGGAAGCAGTCTAAAAAACATTCCTACGTCCATGAAAGGTGTATTATTCGCTTAGACACAGGAGGGACTTTTATTTAGGTGCCTCAGGGGATCAGGGGACAGAGGATATCACATAGTTGGCATGTGGGCACTAAGGTTCTTCATGAAGCTTCTTGTTCATTTGTTCGTTTGTTTCCCTTTCCTCCAAGCTACACAACAAGGCCTCTCATGGGACTGTTGACATTCAGAAGTGAAGTCAGGAGACTCAAGAGGCAGCAATGAGTCAGGGTCCAGTTGGACTAGTGTCTTTCACAGGGTTTCAGCTGCCTGGAGAGAAACCTGTATTACTCACATAGTCCTGACCAGAATGCTGACTTCATCCTGTGGGGAGGAAATCTGTGTAGCAGGGTCAAGACATGGGCGAGAAACTCTTCAAGGAAAAGACATCTATCAGCTTGACTAGAAGTGTGGTCTACCCCACGTACTTTTTTAGTGGTGTCTGATAGGAGTACTAGATATTAAAGTAAAAGATGGTCCATGACCTCAGCTTAGACTAAGATCCTTGTGATCTTCCAAATGTGATGGTGATTTCACACAAGATTCTTGGTTGGTTGGTTGGTTGGTTGATTTTTTAAGACAGGGTTTCTTTGTATAGCCCTGGCTGTCTTGTAGACCAGGCTTGGTTGCTCTGTAGACCAGGCTGACCTCCAACTCAGACATCCACCTGCCTCCACCTCCCAAGCTCTGGAAATAAAGGCATGTGCCACCACCACCCAGCTACAAAAAAAGGTTCTTAATCTGTCTGGAATGGCCCTCAGTTTCTACTCCTTCCTTTCTTAGGTATGTGTACATGTATACACATGTACTATTCATACTTATTTATAAACATACATATATACAGATACACAAGTGTTACCATGACCTTTTGTTATTCCCAATCCTTTCTCCCTCCACACACATCCTTTTTTGTTTGTTTGTTTTTAGTACTGGGGCTCAAAAACAGGGCATGGTACATACTAGACAAGCATGCTGCCCCTAAGCTGTATCCCCAGTATTCTCCCTTTTCCTTCCTCCTCTCTTCTCTGCCCCCTTTCTCACACAAACTGTATTCCAAAGGAAATGATGTCATTTCGGTGTCTATATTCCCCTGAAGTTTTGACAGTGCTCATTTAATCATATTTAAATACAAGCACATCCATGTGCACACAATTCATACAGGTTTACGTGTTTCCTACAACGATGGGATCATGTTAATAGGACTTTCTAGAATTTGCTTTCCTTACCCAGTGGTCTTTGCAGAAATCCCTGTGAGTCAACTTGAACAGCTGTGATTCAGTCTGTCCTAAAGTATGTATTATTACATGATGGAAGCAAGATCACAATTGTTCATCAGCCTCTAGTGATAGAAAGTCCCATTGTTTCCAGAATTTTCCCTGAGTTAACCTGTGTTACATGTCTTTGTACTTATAGGCCTATGTGATTTTTGTTTCATTTTTTTTTTTTGGTCAGGTTCTCGGCAGTGGGATGATAGATCAAAGTGTATATACATTATTTTATTAGTTATTTTTGATAACTACATACATGTATAGAATGTGTGTGCTCATAATCACTATTGCCTTCTCCTATTTCTCTTCTACTTTTTCTGGCTCCTTTCCTCTCAACCATTGTCTTTCTTAACCTTGTATGTGTGAGTGTGCTCGTGTGTATGTGTGTGTGTGTGTGTGTGTGTGTGTGTGTGTGTGTGTGTGTGTGTGAGCATGTGTCTGTGTGTGTTGTCTATATGTCTCTCTGTGTGTATATCTGTATGTGTCTCTCTGTGTGTGTGCACACACATACACATAGTTCTTGTGCAGGTAACTACAGCCACTGTGGGTTGGCAATGGCTACAGCTGCACTGCATGGATGGGGAATATCCTTCTGCACATATGTTTCTCTTATTGTAGATGAATAAAACACTGATTGACCAGTAGCTAGGCAGACAGTATAGGTGGGCCTACCAGAGGAGGAGAATTCTGGGGAGAGGAGGCAGAGAGAAACTGCCAGAGAGATGTCATGTAGCTGCTGAAGGAGTAACAGGCTCAGGCATTCTCTGGTAAGCCAAGACCACATGGAGATACATAGTTTAATAGAAAACGGTTAATAATTAAGAGAGAGCTTGCCAATAAGAAGCCTGAACCATTGGCCAAACAATTTATGATTAATATAAGCCTCTGTGTATTTATTTGGGACTAAGGGCTGTGGGACCAGGCAGAAAAGAAGCCCCGTCTACACTGTATCCAGGAGACAGTGTTTCATGGTGCCCCTCTCCATTCTCTGACTTGTGGTCTTTCTTCTCTGACTTCCATGGCATTCACCAGCCCTTGAAGAACTCAATGTCAATGTCTTATTAAGGCTGAGCACCCAACAGCCAACTTATTCTCATCACTCTGGACAGTTGTGAGCCAGCATTAAAGTTTGCTCTATGAAAAACAGAAGCTTCTCTGCTTTGGCTGGTCATAAACTTAAAGAGCTTAGGAGACAGTTCTGTCACCAGCTCCAACTCCATTTCTCTGTGCACATCCATTTTTAGTGGCTATTACCCAGTTGCTTTCTAATCTTTGGTGGTGTTTTTTGTTGTTGTTTGTTTGTTCGTTATGGTTTTTCAAGACAGGGTTTCTCTGTATTGCTTTGTAGCCTGGCCTGGAACTTGCTCTGTAGACCAGGCTGGCCTTGAACTCACTGAGATCTGCCTGCCTCTGCCTCCCAAGTGCTGGGATTAAAGGTGTGCACCACTACTACCCTGCTTGCTTTCTAATCTTTTTAAAGTGAAATGTTATTATACGAAGCATTGTCGATACTATTTTTTATACTATTTGTGTCGGGAGCCGAATATTGTGCTACTAGAAATTGTCTTGGAGTCCAAACCTCTGGAGCTCCAGTCTACAACTCTATTGCAGATGCTAGCTAATCTGCTATTGAGTAGCATAGCCTCAGTGGAGAATGTCTCCTAGTTTGCATCTCTACAGAACTAAGCATTTGAATAGGCTTGCACCTGAGGTCAGAGAGTTAGGAGGGAGCTGGCAGAAGGGTCTACTGGAGGAGAGAGAAATGGCCTGTGGCCAGCGAAGCATGGTTAGATTACAACCAGGAAAATGCTGAATAAAGAAGAGACTCCAGTTTTGCAGCATGGAACGGAGAGCTCTCTAAAGATAACAAGATGCCTGTGTTTGGTCTTTATCGCCGTTGGGTTACTAGGAATTCCCAAGTCCATGCTCCCCAACTCAGGACAGACCTCATGGCTTCTGGGGTTTGGGGCTGAGACATGCCAGGCCACAACATATTTGAATAAAAAGTCTTTTTCTAAGCAGGCAAATGCTACCATTAACAGTATTTTGCCTATTCGTTATATTCATTTCTTGACTTACAATAACAGCTTTTACTTTTGAATAGTCAATGTCTTCACTTCCTTCTCTTGTCTAATAATCCTCCTATTCCTCCCCCCCAGAATCAGCCCTGCCCCAGAAGCCACCTCCTCAATATCAACCTTCCTGGCCTGGCCCTCCCTTCCATACAGCCCAGGTAGAGGCAGCTCTCTCTCTGCACATACCTGCCTAGCACATCATGCTGGGTTTGCTGGCTCTGCTGGACTACATGCTTCCAGAGGCAGCATCTTAGTCACCTCAGATAAAACCAGCACCAAACACAGCGCCTTCCTTGCTCACTTCGTAGTTGACAAATGACATTTCAGTGTTTTTGTGTAAATTCTTCATATCCCTTAAGTGATTTACTAAGTGCTTCTAAGGAAAAAAACAAAACAAAACAAAACTGAATATAGAAGGCCAGGCTCATTCAGTATTCCCGAATGAGATGGCAACAGTGTGAAGCTGGAGACACAATATATATTTTACAAATGAAAAGAACATCCATTCACTTCTGGGTTGCTACATCGAGGAAGGTGAATCAAGAATGAATGTGGGCAGTGCTGCTTGGTGATAGAGCAGCTGTGAGTGAGAGGCCCTGGGTTCAACCCCCAGCACTGCAAAAACACCAAAGGAATCAAAGCATGGTGTATTGACCATAGAAGAAATTTAACAATGATGCTCATGACTTCTTCCTCCAGGACACTATTCACAGAAGCCTGGTTTCCTATTTGTTTTCCCATCAGAAATCATTGAACCAGGGGAAACTAACTGCCTGTAAGATGCCTGTTAAACATAGACTTGTGTTTGTTGTGCTATTGGATCCTCTTGCTTGTTTTCATCTTTCGTGTACTCCAATGATTGTCAAGGAGAAAGAAGTTTCAGGAAAAGGTATCTGAGAAGACTTGCATAGCTACTAATCAAAAGCCTTTTGCTTCTCTCATAGAACCAGCCAGCTTGAGATCTATTGGATTAAAAATATTTAGAGGATTATCTTGAAATCTAATGTGTGTTCATGTTTCTGTAATGTGTATTGTCCAGAAAGCAGTAACAAATTTATATTTACCTTGAAGTAAAGTTAAATTTAGCTTAAACTGGCTTGTGGTTCCTGGAAAGATAATAGATGCTCAATAAACAGATATCAGAGAAAAGACTGATGAGTTATGGAAGCTGACAACTGCATTTATAACTTTGTCAACTTATGGATTTACGGTTGTTTTAAAACACTCACACCCAACATTCTCCAGCTAATGGATTTATTTTAAAAAAGCAAAAGGTAATCCCTAAAAAGGGCAATTGGCAGAGACTAGGCTTGCCCAAGGGCAGCAACAGAAACTTGAACTGGGACTCTTTCCCTCTTCAAAATTTAGGGTCTGAAGCAGCATTCTAGTGGCAGGGTGATTGATGAGGGATATTCTTCTGTATATGTTTCTCTTACTGGTTGATGAATAAAACACTTATTGGCCAGGAAGAAAGATAGGCGGGGCTAGGGGAATTCTGGGGAGAGAGGTAGAGTAGAGATGCCATGCTGCTGAAGGAGTAACATACCTGATTACGAGTAAATCACAGCCTCATGGCAATACATAGATTAACAGATATGGGTTAAAAATTTAGGGAGAGCTAGCCAATAAGAAGCCCAAGCCATCAGCCAACAGTTTCATAATTAATATAGCGTCCGTGTGTTTATTTGGGGCTAAAGGGTGTCGGGAACAGGCAGGACAGAAACCTCCAGCAACAGGTGATGGCAGTACCTTTTGAACACTGAGTCATGCAATTTTTTTTTAAATGTTTTGGAGCCAATTTAAGTAAATGAGAAAAAAATAAAAAAGTAAATCTGAAGGTATAATTTTTTTTCCAAACTTGGACCCTGGAATATGTTGTTAGGCCAACAAACGCACACCAAAGAAGGCATGAGACTGATGTGGACCACAATTCTAAGAAACACCAAATCATGTAAGTCATGTGGTACCATTCAAGGTATCTGGCAGATGAAGCCAAACATCAGTTCACTTACAGAACCTGCTAAGCAGTGTATCAGTCCTTTAGCAACAAGTTAAAAATCTAAGTATTGTGAAACCTTCCTTTTGGCCAACATTCCACTCTCCTAACATCTGGGAAAGCAGGGGAGGAAGTCACTGCTTCCAATTAAGCTTTGGCAACCAAAGATCGTTGAAACTGTTAAGGTATGAGGTAGAGCAGAGGAGAGTGTTATAAATAGTCGTTTTCACAGCCCCCCTCACAGATTTGTAGCATGCGAATTAAGTGAAAACAGACAGTTCCAGTTTCTTCCTTTGCTCATGGCATCCTTTCCTGAACGCTTGCTCCTGATGGAGACTTATTCTGTCAGTGGCTCTCATGTGACTCTCATGAGGATTCTGTGACTCTCTGTGGTGCTCTGTGACTCCTCACACTAATGGAGAAAGAACTACATCAGTGGGTTGAACCAGGTGACTCAGTCAAAGACAAGGGTCAGGGGTGAAGAGATGGCATCTCTCGGTGGCATCTAACTCACCTGGCACTTGGTACCATCACTTTGGAGGTAGATAGAGTACAAAGATGAATCATACGCAGAGGCTCCTTCCTTCCTTCCTTCCTTCTTTCCTTCCTTCCTTCCTTCCTTCCTTCTTTCCTTCCTTCCTTCCCTCCCTCCCCCATCCTTCCCTCCCTTTCCCCATCCTTTTCTTCTAGTCTGGTGCCCATTTTTCTGGACCAGAGACTTCAGATAAAATAAGACTGCTAACCTAGCCCACTGCTCCGTCTTATAGGTTTCAGACTAGTGAATTTAGATCATGTCAAATTGATTTCTTTTATAATCCAGGACTCTCAATGGCTGAGCCATGAGCATCCCCCAAGACCCCCTAGGTCTAAGGAAAATCGCGTCTCTCTGGAATTCTCCATGAAGCTGCTTACTGACATTTAGCCTGGAAACAGGTATGGTCTAGTTAGAGTTACTATTGCTATGATGAAACCCATGACCAAAACCATCTTGGGGAGGAAAGGGTTTATTTGACTTACACTTCCACATCACTGTTATCACTGAAGGAAGTCAGGCCAGGAACTCAAATAGGTAGGATCCTGGAGGCAGGAGCTGATACGGAGGCCATGGAGGGGTGCTGCTTACTAGCTTTCTTCCCCTGGCTTGCTCAGTGTGCTTTCTAATAAATGCCAGGACCCCCAAGCACCACCCACAATGCACTGAACTGTCCCACATCAATAAGTAGTTAAGAAAATGCCCTATAAGTTTGTCTACAACCTGATCTTGTGGAGGCATCTTTTTAATTGAGGTTCCCTCCTCTCTGATGACTTTAGCTTGTGCCAAGTTGACATAAAACCAGCCAGCACATGTAGAAATGGCTTGTGGCAGCCACAGGACCACTGTGTTCTACACCAAGAGAGCCTACTAAACTCCAGAGTCCTCTGATCTGCATTTAACCCAAGAAGACAAGCCCTACATGGTCAGATTCTGGGGACCTACCCTCAGTCACTGGTTCTCATGTATAGTCCGGATGGGTGGTGTTCCTGCTTATGCTGTGTGCCAGGCTCTGGGAGAACAACCATGGGCACGCACTCAGTTTCTCCTCAGAGATCTCATGAGCTCAGAAAGGGAAGCAGGTGCTCCCAGCAGCAATTGTGTGTTAAGTGTCACAGGGTAGCTCAATTGGGAGCCCCCGAGAAGAGAGCTGCACCTTTGAGGTAGCCCACCCTGTCCCTGTTCCTCTCAGAGAAAATGCTTCTGCAATTAAGCAATGTGAGTGTCCTAGCCTCTAAAAGATGTTGGCAACATGAAGGAACAGCCAGCTACCTCCAATGTTTCCCACAGACATTTTGCTTCTTTAAAAGTTTTTAATTACATTTATTATCTAGGTGGTGTGTGTGTGTGTGTGTGTGTGTGTGTGTGTGTGTGTGTGTGTGTGTGTCCATGTGATGTATGTATGTAATGTGGGCATGAGTGTGTCACAGTGTGCATGTGGAGGTCGGAGGTCAACTTTCAGGACTGAGTTACTTCCTTCTAGCACAGGTTCTGGGGACTGAACTCACATGCCATCGGAACTCATGCCATCAGGCTTGTTCAGCAAATATTCAAACAGAGCCATCTCAACAGCCTGCATTTTGCTTCCTGAACCCTGTCTTTGCTACGATAACTTTTTTTTCCACTAAAGAAAGTAAACCAAGTCAACTGCCACTCAATAAACCAGTGACAAGAGTTCTCCATGATGCCAAGAATTTTCCCCTACCTTTCCCATCTGAAGAGTTGGGCAGCCACAATCACAGGAGATGAGTCTCAATGTGGACTGTATGGATTTAATATACTTATGCTGGTCAGACCTTTCCTCTGCATGACAAAATGCTTAAGACAACAATTTAGGAAGAAGAGATTTATTTGGATTCACAGTTCAAAGGTGTGAGTCCTCGGCTTGCCGGCCCCATTGTTTTTAGGACTTTGGAATGTGGAAACATCACGGGACAAGGGCATTGTGGAGGAAAGTGAAATAGAATAAGGTAGAAAAGACCAACTATAGATACAGGTTTATTACCCCCACACACACTTTTAAAGTAAAATAATAATACTTTATTATTATGCTATATAACATATTATGGAGGGGGAATATACTTTATTATATATAATAATATAAAGCACTGCTTATACTGCCTGTTTACTTCATTAGCATGACTTCATTAGCTACCAAAAACAAAGACCTGGAGAAATATTTGACTGCCATGTTTGCTTCTGGTAAATCTCACATGCTTTCCCACTCCTCCTTGTGGTTTTAGGGAATAAAATGAGAATATAAATTGAACTTGGGACCAAAGCCTATGGTCCATTGATGACACCACCTCTCTTCCTCTCTCACTGGGGTCAGAGCACTTATTTCAGAAAGAGCCCCACAACAAAAGCAGCTCACCCCACCGCAGCCTGGAAACAGGAAGGGCCAAGATATACCTTTTAAGGACATGACTCTCACCCCATCCTCCAAGTTGCTCCACCTTCCCCAGACCCATCAACCCCCCCACTCAAATTGCAAATCCATCAATGGATTATACCATTGACCAAGTCAGATCCCTCACAGTCTAAACAATTCTAGAAACGCACTTCTGCAGACCTCCCAGAGGGGTTCTTCCCTAATCGTCTAGTTCTCTCTCAAGTCAATCAACTTAATCTTGAGACTGTCAGTGACTTCAGCCCTCCCATATCATGTGTCCTGCCATCTGTGCTATGCATTTTGGACTCTGGATACTTCTAATTGTTAGTCAAAGAAAGTCACCCATGGAAGTAAATTGTCCACAATGAGACATTCCACTAGACTTTGATATTCATGAGCAATGTTAATTCTCGCTTAGTCCTCTATAGTCTGAAACATAGCACACACACACACATACACACACACACACACACACACACACACACACACACACACACACACACACACACAAAAATCTCAGGAGACCCTGAGGTGAGAATTCATGCCCAATTGGCACACTAAGAAAGTGTCCCTGGGAGGAAACTGAGGGAGAAGTAGGGCGTGGGACTGTAGTATGTGAGCCAAGGTATGAAGTCCCAGCTCTGCTTGATTGGCAGTGGAACAGCTCAGAAGTAGAAGTTAGGCCTCAGTCTATCTCATCTGGAGGCTAGGCAGTTGGTCGTTCACACCAACTCAATCATCCTTTAGTGCATGCACACCGGGAAATCATTTGCCAGGGGCCACCCTGGGGGAAATGTAAGTTCCCAGACACGTAGGCAGTTTTCTGTCTGAGCAAAATGGATCTAGCATCAAGGAAAGGCTCAAGGTCAGTTACAGGTGCCATTGCCAATTAGAAGTACAGGCTCGAAGAATACTAACAAGGGCACCTGGACTCCAAAGAGATCCATGGGAGCTGAGGAAGGAGTCCTTGAGAGAATGTGGAAAGAGCAGCTGAAGTCCTAAGTGAATGTGTATTGCTGTCACGAGCAAGGCCATGTCAAGGACTGATGCCTCAGCACCATGAGAGTGGCAAAACCCTCATCTGGTTCAAGTGTGAATGTTGACAGCTTACGCAGAAAATTCCCTTCTCCCCCTAGATATTTACAGCTTGAAGACTTCTCCCTTACAGAGACTGCAACTCCTGAGGTTAGCTAAACCTGCTGCCTCCTTGTTCCACTGTGTATACTAACCCTGCCTCCTTGTTTATCTGTATGTAATAACCTTGCTTCCCTGTTCTCCATCAGAGAACCCAGTCCATTTAATCGCAGCTTTTCTGCTAGTCAGTCTTGTCTGTCTTCATTCCCTCACTGCCCCAGGGAGGTCAGTCCCTAGAGTCATGCAAGGACATAGCAGAGTCCTGTGGGGGAGCATTGACAAGTTTGTTTCTAATATAGGTGCTCAGCAAGGGAAACTTCTGGTTGACAACTGAAGGGATTACTTGCAACGAAAAAGAAGTTGATCTGGAAATATTAAAATGTTTTGTGATTCATTCATTTTTGTGGTCCTGGAGCTCTGATTAATTTTACGGAGCCAATATACCGGATGAGATACCAAGAAATTGGGTTTTCGCTTCTGTTTCTTTCATTCACTAGTTGTGTGGCCTCTGATGAGACAATTCAGTAAACGTGTTTGGATCACCTGTGCTTTTGTGCTAAAGAAAGATATATCAGAGCCAGGACTGATACAGAGAGAGACTCCACCTCGGAAGAAAACAAAGAAAGACAGATATATCTGCCTTCCATTAATAGCAGGGTTCTCAACCTTCCTAATGCAGTGATCCTTTAATACAGTTGCTCATGTGGTAGCAACCCCCAACCATAAAATTATTTCATTGCTACTTCATAATTATAATTTTGCTAATGTTGTGAATTGTCAATATCTGTGTTTTCTGATGGCCGTAGACCACCCTGTGAATTTCAACCCACAAAAGACTGGTGATCCTCAGATTGAGAACCACTGATTTATAGGCAGGGAATGGACGAGGTGCTAAATCATAAGTCTAGCAGAGGAAGAGGGGCAGGAATGGGCAAGAGAAAAGAAGATGACATTAGAAAAGCAAGTTTTGGTGGAAGGGGATTAGAAGAGTTGCATCTAACAGAATGGAGTAGGAGGGACACCAGGGCCTTTCCAACTGAATAGGGACAGGAAAGTGACAAAGGTCCACACTAGGCTGTGAGTCTAGAGCAGTCATATAGGGTCATCTGGGAAACAGAACCAGAAAAGAAATTTGAAGCCAGATTTTTGAGTCTTAAGTGTCTACACAATATTGAGTCATCACTGAAAGCTCCTGGAAAAGGGGAATATATGGTCGGAGTCACTTAATTCGATGGCATAGTAGAGTTCTGGTGGATGGGAATGAGGCTAGCTGAAAAGTTCTTTTTTAAAAAATAATGGGATATCTAATTTCTTTACTGTAAAAATGAAGATGACTAGGTTTGCTACTAAATCAGAAGCTTAGGAGTTGGTGTTTTAAAGTACTGGGATGATTTCTACTAAGAAAAATGACAACTGTTCTGAATCGAGAGATGGCAGAACAAATGGAAAACGGCTAAAAATGCTAGGCGGTCACCTGGCACTTCAAAAAAAATCCAGCCATCAAACGATAAAACATAAAGTAGAATCTTTATGATGTCTAATGAGAATTGGAGCAAAAAGTAGGCCTTCTTTCCCTTTTGTTTTTCTGAGATGGGGAGGGGGTCCTCATTATACAGCCCTGGCTGGCCTGGAACTCTCTATGTAAACCAGGCTGACCTCTAACTCATAGAAAATTCACCAGTGCTGACATTAAAGGTGTGCATCACTATGCCCAGTGTCTTACTATATGAACTTTATGTTGGAAGTCAATGATGAAAATTCATAGAACATCCTAGAGCAGAAAAAATGTAGGTGATAAGTTTTAAACACACTACAGGCAGTTTCAGGACGTGGATGCAACACAGCAAGATTTTGGGGACTATGTGGTTGGGGAAATTGGAGGCAGCTGCTGTTATTGGACCTTGTAGGAAGTAAGAAGTCAGGAAATCTCAAAGAAACATACTCTAGAGGTGGGATTGACTTATGCACACTTGATGCTCAATATCTATTGGGAAATTTCCTCCATCAGAAATGCTAGGACACACAGAATAAAAAGCAAATAAAAAGAAAAGTGGTCAAAAGAATTACTGGTGCAAATAGTTGTCCAGATATCTGGAAGACTGGCTAAAGGGAGGAGGTGTTTGGTGGAAAATTCCATGATACTGTCTACAGAATGCCGTGTGCAAAACGGACCCTGACTCAAAACTTGAGGGCAAACAGTCTTTCTTCTTATGTGCCATGTCCACATCATAGCTTTCCCTACTCTGTGTGTATGTGTGTGTTATACATGTGTCCGTGTGTCCGTGTGTGTCCGTGTCCGTGTGTCCGTGTCCGTGTCCGTGTCCGTGTCCGTGTGTGTGTGTGTGTGTGTGTGTGTGTGTGTGTGTGTGTGTGTGTGTCTGCATGTGCACATGGAGGCCAAAGGTCAACATTGTCTTCCTCAATACTATCAACCTATTTATTTTTGTTTTGTTTTGTTTTGTTTCCAGACAGGGTTTCTCTGTGTAACAGTCCTGGCTGTTTTGGAACTCACTTTGCAGACCATGCTGGCCTAGAACTCACTGAGATCCACCTGCCTCTGCCTCCCAAGTGCTGGGACTAAAGGTGTGCCCCACCACTGCTTAGCTTATCCACCTATTTTTAAAGATAGGATTTCTTACTGAATCTAGAGCTCACCAATTTAGGCAGACAAGCTGGCCTTGGGACCTTCCTGTCTCTGTTTCCTCAGTGCTGGGGTTACAAGAGTGTATCACCATGGCTGGATTTGCCAACATGGCAGCTGGGGATCCTAACTCAGGTTCTCATGCCGTGTATCAAGCACTTTGTTGACCAAGCCATCTCCCCAGCCCCTTGGATTCCTCTCTCTTATCACAGTGATTGGGCCAAGGCTAGGCTCTTAAGCAATGGGAAGTTATTAGGCCAGGAGACCAGGAAATGACTTGGAGTGAGACTGTATTCATTGTTGTGCTCCACATCGTGTGGTCATCATGCAAGACGCCCCAAGACAAGAATGCCGGCACAACTAAGATTCAGGGCAGAGTTTCGAATTCTAAGTTCTATGCTGCTTCAGAATAGTTCTCTGACCTTCCTTTAATTTTGTGCATATTGTGACAATATTATTTACAGATAGCTCACTGTCTCCTCCTTGCAACTTGAGAGAGGCAAACTATGACAGATTTTAATTATGAGTAGTTACTACATTTGCGACTCTTGGGCCAAAAACATTGCACTTAGCTTGGTTTGTTGGCACAAGCCTATGATCCCAGCTTTAAGGCTGCCATATTGCTGTAAATTCAAGTCCATCCAAGGCTATACCCCAAAGCTCTGTCTCTGGCAGGAGGGGCCGCCTTCCCACTCTGATGAGGCTCTTCTTACCACCTCTGTAAACTTGCTCTGTGGCTTGGCTTTTCATTACCATTGGATAAAACCTGGGATGAGACTCACAACTTTTTTGGTCATTTTTAGATGGCAGGAGTCTCCTTCACTTCCATCAAGAACTATCTGTCAATCAGGTTTGTGTGTGATACGTCTGGGAGGGAAAGGCTCAGGAAAAGGTTCTTTTGCTTGGCACCCATAGAATGTTGGTTTTCCCCAGCCTTAGACAATATCTAAAATTGACTCTTTGGTACTTGCTGGCTCCTTCCATCACCAGGGCTCTCTCACCCATGGTTTGAGGACATGAGTGGTACTTACCAGTGGATCACATGGGACTCTCACTCAGCCTGGGGTCATGGGATTATAGAGCTTTTGTATCTCTCTACTAAGTCTCAGCACTCTGTGAGGGTACCTTAGGCAGAATCTAACATAATAGTTCCCAGGCTTTCCTTCCTAGTCTTGGAGGACCCTTCAGTCATGGGAATTCAGTTACTACTGACTCCAGGGGCCTCCTAGGTAAGCTTATTGCCTGCAGATTCATTAGGTGTGAGACAGACCCAAACAACATTTCCTTAGACCATGTTTCTCTGGCTTCCAGATGACAAAGAACATTGTAACACCTTCCTCCTGGGGTCTATAACATCAAACTGTCCACTCCAATAGAAAGCTTCTCCCTGGGGCTACAATGGTCTCTGGTGGCCTTAACTAGTGTCAATTTAATCCAGTGAAGAGATTTTATTAGGGCCTGTATAGTAAAAGGTGACATCTCTGTCCCTGTCCATTGAATATACTTGGTTCTTATATGAATTTGCCCATTTTCTTTCAAGCAATGCATGGACCCAAGTATGTAGGTAATACCAAGATCAGGGTCTGTGCAAGGAGCTGCATCATATTCTGGGCTGTCTAGACTCAAAGCAGGCTGTGATGACCTTGTACAACATGCCAAATGCTGTGATATGGTGGCACTCCACATGCAACATTCCTGACCCAGATGTCATTATATGATACAGAGTCACCCAGAATCCATTGCCACCTACAAATACCACTGCTGGCCTCATAAATATTTATGTGTGTTTCAAAAGGTTATTTAAATATTTGTACCACTCACAGAAAAAAACTCAGTGCACACATACCAGTGGTTCTCACTGTTGTGGCCCTTTAATACAGTTCCTCATGCTATGCTGACCCCCAACCATAAAATTATTTCATTACTACTTCATAACTGTAATTTTGATACTATTAGAAACTGTAATGTAAATATCTGTATTTTCAGATGGCCTTAAGTTGACACCTGTGAAAGGGTTGTTTGACCTCCCCATGGGGTCATGACCCACAGGTTGAGAACCACACACACACACACACACACACAGAGAGAGAGAGAGAGAGAGAGAGAGAGAGAGAGAGAGAGAGACTTCTTCTGCCTAGGAAAGAATAGGGTTTTGCCAGTTTGTTGCTCTCCTCTTTCTTTGGTAGAGAGCATGATAGAAAAGTTGACTAAAGTATGCTATTTGCCTTCCAAATTATTTTTGGCAGGTAATCTTGTCTTCACTGGATGGAACATGGCAGCAATATGAAATTTCCAACTTTGCAAGACTCAAGGTCAGAAACATAGGAGAAAGCCTGAAATTTCCAGACAGAGTTTGGCTCTAATGGAGGTTTTAAAAATATCAAAGATGACAAAGCACTGAGTTGAGGGACGTTCCTGGCTTCCCTGATTAAGAACAGCTTTTATGGCACTTGTACCCTTTCACATCCTTCACTGCTGGCCATGGGTAAAGTCTTCACCCTCAGCTGAAAACGCCCGAGACATTGAGAATCCAACCTAATTTCACTTTCTGGCTTTACTTCCCATCTCAGCCTCCCTAAAACCCTCATTCCAGTTTCACGTGCTGTTTCAGGGATCACCAAAAGTGAAGCTCTTCCATCCCTGGAAAAAGGACTGTACCTTGATTCTTTTGATTGCAATGCATGGAGATTCAAGGCATCAAGAAGTCAGCCAAGAGGCATGTGGATCTCTGTGAGTTCGAGGCCAGCCTGGCCTACAGAGCAAGTGCCAGGATAGGCTCCAAAGCTACACAGAGAAACCCTGCCTCAAAAAACAAAAAACAAAACAAAAAAGCCAGCAAAGATCCTAGTTTTAGTATGCAGGCTGAATATCCAGTGTATAGAAGCCAAAGCTGGTACCCTGCAGCCTCTGTTACCCTGTGACCTGCCTATACTGGGAGACCCTTGGGGAGGGCATGGACACCTCAGGACCAGAAGCACTCCAAGTGGAAGGGAAAGAAGCATGCCTGTGGTCAGTGCATTATCAAATCTCAGCTGATAATGAGGATGGAGCAAAACCAAAGGCTCCCAGATGTCTAGAATATGAATGGCCTAAACAAGGACAACCAACAAATACTTGTGGCATCTTCTGTTTATCACCAGCCACACATCAACTGAGGACAAGATCGAATTGAGAAAAATTTTGGTTGCTTTTTTCATTTCTTTCTTTTTTTTTTTTTCTGAGACAGGGTTTCTCTGTTGTTTTGGAGGCTGTCCTGGAACTAGCTCGTGTAGACCAGTCTGGTCTTGAACTCACAGAGATCTGCCTGCTTCTGCCTCCCAAGTGCTGGGACTAAAGGCGTTTGCCACCACCACCCAGCTTGTGAAAAATTTTTAATGTGTGCTCAAGCCATCTTTCAGGTCTGACTGTGAGGAATAGAAACTTGCCAGACCATCGTGGTGCATACCTTTAATCCCAGCACTCAGGAGATAGAGGCAGGCAGACCTCTGTGAGTTCAAGGCCAGCCTGGTCTACAGAGTGAGTTTCAGGACAGCCAGAGCTGTTATGCAGAGTAACCCTGTCTTACCCGCTCCCCTACTCCAAAAGAATAGAAACTCTTCCAGGAGGAAAAAGTGATACTAAAGCACCCACTCCCTAATTCCACCTGAAGCATAGTATTAGGGACACCCAATTTCATTCCTGCAAAATTTTGATACTCTTTCTATCCAGGATCGAAATCTAAATCCCTACTTTGAATCATATGACTACTTTGACCCTCAGAGAAAGGCAGAAATGATGCTCCATTGTTACTTCTGGTGAAAGACCCGCTCGAAATGCCCCTGAGCCCCCTGCCCCGAAGCTGCCGGGGCCTCCCAAGCCTTCACTGGGAGATCAGAAAGGGCCACACACCTTCCTCAGTTAGTTCTATGAGCCCCAAGCTCTGTCACAATCCAGGTTGAAGCTGGCTGTGAACTGAAGTACCTTCCCCAAAATTCTAAAAGCCTAATCGCTGATGCTGATTTGGAGGTAGGTCTTCGGGAGGTAATTAAGTCCTAAAGGTGGCAGTTTCATGGACAGAATGAGTGCCCTTATAAAAGAGATCCTGGCAAGATCCGTTGACTTCTGCACGGGGTGAAGCTGTGATGAGATGGCAGTCTGTGAAGCAGGAGGAACCGGATGTGCCTTGGTTCTGTGTTTCTCCAGTGCTGTGAGAAATGCATTTCTGTTGCTCTGAGCCACACAGCTGTGGCGGTTTGGTGTGACAGCCTGCACAAGCTAGGGCAGACAATAAGCAGTACCAAGCTTCCTGGATTTGTGACCATGACAACTGCCACTGGCTGGAAGCTCGGGCGCAGCGGTTACCGTTCTTCACTTGTAAAGGTGAAACAAGCAACGACCCAGAGTCAATACGGTTCTCTGTGTAAAATAACTTAGTGAAGATGTGGTTGTGTACATAAGACAACTGAGTAAAACACAGATGGTTTTACAAATACCACCTGTTACGTTTCTGAATCCACACCCTCCATTCATCACTACTATTGCATTTTTCTAATCAAGTTCCTTATCAGCAGCAAATCTTGATTAGAAACACAGTCCTCGTTGTCTAAACCTTTGTCACAGAGAACGAGAAGTCAGAAAAGAAAGAAAAGTAAAATGAAATTAAAAAGAAGCAAGGCAGGACAGGCATATGGAAGGTCCTTTTCACTTCCAGAGAACACTACCCTTGGGGGTCCTAGGGTTTCTCACTTATTAACTTGGGGTGGAGAATTGGCAGGGAAATTCATTACTGTGATTTGTGTCTGTGAACAGTTGGCAGAAACTTGGGGCTTGGACTCAGACAGTTTAGAATAGCCGCGGCAGGATGAAAGAGAGCAAAGAGCGGCCAATGTGCGGATTTCCATCGCACTTTGCGTCCCAGTTGTTCCAATCACATCCAGATTGCAGGCAGCTTCGGGGACTTGAGCTAAGAGACTGGCCAGGACAGCTGTGCAGCCTGGCAAGGGGCTCATAGGTTTTGGAATCCTGGCTTTCCACTGTATAAGATAAAGAAGCTCCCACCCCAATATTTAGGGGACTCTATCTCCTAAAGGAAGCACACTTTGTATAATTATAGAAGATTATTTTTAAATAATTCATGGATCTAAGAGAATGACTTAACTATATTGGAAAGGTGGACTTACAAGATCAGGTGAAATTTATCCAAACCCTCCAGACAATTATTTGAAGTAGAGGTCTAGATTATTTTAATATGGTCCCATATCCCAAAGCTAAACTGAGTCACACTTGAGCTCAAACACAAGGCACATCTAGATAGAAAACTCTGCCATTAACTATTCCTTCATGGTCAAACAGCCCAGTGCTTTCACAAGAGCAGGCTTAAGAGAACAGTGGAAAAGATACGTTGCTTGACAGCCATATAAGGTGCAGCTATGCCTTCCACTAAAAAGGAAGATTTCCAAAGTGTTTAACAACTGGTATAGCACCAACCTAGGCTTGCCAAGTCATGTGTTTCATAGTGAGGTACCTACCAGTCACTAGAACCAGAGCATCCCACTGGAATGGGAGCTCGGGAGATAATCCACATTTCAGCCTTAATCCCAGTACTCTGGAGGCACAGGCGGGTGGATTTCTGCAATTTTGAGACTAGCCTGATCTACATAGTGGGGACAGTACTGTGAGACCCTGTCTCAAAAAAAAAAAAGTGAATAAAAAATAAGCCTGTATTAAAGAAATACCTTTTAAGTTGTTATCTTTGCAAGTTACCCATAAAAACAATTTTGTTTAAAAACAACAACACTTTACTAGTCTTTTATGAAGTGAATCCAAAATAAGTTTTCCCACGGGTATTGCTATGAGCCAGCCCTTTATAGCTATAGGTTTAGCCAATCACAGATCAAAAAATATCTAGAGAGACTAGAGAGATGGCCCAGCAGTTGAGAGCACTGGCTGCTCTTCCAAAGGACCCAGTTCCATTCCCAGCACTCACATGGCAGCTCACATGCATGTGTTGCTCAAGTTCCAGGGGATCCGACACCCTCTCCTGGCCTATGTGGGCACCAGGCATGCACGTGGTTCACAGACATAGATGCAAGCAAAACACCCAAACACATAAAACAAAATAATAAAAAATATATATAAGGAAAATGCATCTATTCTGAAGACAGATTCCCCCGTGTCCTTATTCCCTGAACTAGATGGTAAACACTCACTCATATGGTCTAAAATATACAGGAGGCATGAACAAGTTTGGAACACATGTTGCACTATTTCATATAAGATATATGAGCACCCATAGATTTGGGAATCGAAGGAGCAACACAGAACTAGTTGCTCACAGATACTGAGAAGCAAGAATAATTCTAGTTTTATTCTATGTTTTAATTAATTAATGTGCATGAATGTTTTGCTTGCATGTATGTCTGTGCACTACATTTGTGCATGTCTGGTACCCTCATGCCAGAAGAGGTTATCAGAATCCCTGAAACTGAAGTCATAGATGACTGAGCCACCATGTGGGTGCTGGGACTAGAACTTAGGTCCTCTGGAAGAGCAGTCAGTGCTCTTCACTGCTGAGCCATCTCTCCAGCCCCAATTGTAGCGTTAAACCATCATGGGAATTAAAGGAAAGATGCAATGATCCTTGTATATATTTTAAAAAGAGCAACACTGATTAATTTCTCATTTTTAAAAGGAAGAGCTCTTCAGAATTAAAACTTGGAAAAACTGAGAAGAAAGCTAAGAACACTACAGTCCTCAAATAATCAGTGTGAATAGGGTAGGGGAGATTGGCTCAGTTGGCTTGCACCTGTCTGTCATGCTAATACAAAGACCTGTTGTGGGATAGTAGTTTACGATGTGTTACATTCGTTTATGCTGCGGAGTATTTGTTTAATCATGCAAAGATCTATATGTTTAACTCTGTACAGCTGTGTTACTTTGCCTGCCTAAAACACCTGATTGGTCTGATAAAGAGCTGGATGGCTAAGAGCTAGGCAGGATAGGGATAGGCAGGGCTGCCAGGCAGAGAGAATAAATAGAAGAAAGGGAAGAGGAATAAGAAAAGGATACTGAGACCAAGAGGAGGGCTTCAGGGGCCAGCCACCTAGCCCCACAGTCAAGCCATGGAATAAGAAGGAAAGAAAGATATAGAATAGAGAAAGGTAAAAACCTAGAGGCAAAAAATAAATGGGATAATTTAAGAAAAGCTGGCTAGATATAAGCCAAGCTAAGGCCGGGCATTCATAAGTAATAGTAAGTCTTCTTGTATTTATTTGGGATCTGGGTAGTGGGCCTCCAAAGAACAAAGAGTATAAATAAATAAATTAATTAATAAAAATACACACAAAAAAACCTACAAAGTCCTGTTTTTTTTGTTTTTGTTTTTGTTGTGTGTGTTTGGGTTTTTTGTTTGTTTGTTTTTTGGGTCTTTTTGTTTGTTTGTTTGTTTTGCCCAGAACCCACATACAAAGGCCAGATACTGATAATGCCTGCACTGGGAAGGTCAGGGGCAGGCGGGTTCTGGGGCTCAGTGGCCAACTTGCCTACCTGACTTGACAAGTACAGGCTGACAAGAGCCCTGGCCTCTAAACAAAACAAAGTAACAGGAACAGTGGGGTGGTACCTGAGACTGTCCATGGGTTTTAGTTGTTTTTTAGGGGTTTTGTTGTTGTTGCTTTGTACAGAAGGTCTTGTTTTCTAGCTACCTCAAACTCCTAGCCAAATCCTGGAGTTTACACAGGCAAGAGGAAGAGAAGGAGCCAAAAGAGAACAACAAATGTGATTAAAAAGACAAAAAGGATGGCAGTGGCTCCCTTGGATAGAGAGAATAGAGACTGTAAGTGCCCAGTAACATGGGGAATTAATTGTCTCTGTTTGCCCCCACCGTTACCATGGCTGCCTCACTGCCCCTCATGCCCTCTTTCACCCCAGGGTGTCCTAGGATTGTTCCACAGGCTCCCTGAACTTTAACTTCGAACTTGACTCTGCCGTTGGGTTTGGCCAGTGAGGAATTCTGATAAACCTAACTATGGAAGGTTGCAGCATTCACTCCCCACCTCCTGCCTGGTGGGGGGCGGCGGTCTTTCTCTCCACTGGAAGTCACAGTCCTTGTCAACAGCTCCTGTCCATGAACTCTCTGGGTCTGGCTTCTGGCAAGCACACTCTCCCCTTGTCCCTTCAGACTTGGCAGGGGTAAGAGTAGTGGTGTTCTGATGTTACTAGTTCTGGAGTACAGCACCACCCCTGTGATCGCTCTATTTACTTAGTAAACTCTGCCCCAGGCATCCAATTTGAGGGGGCCTCTGTTCCCCGCCAAGCCCCTGGATGATAGAGTTATTAAAACCATATGTTCCTCTTCTGAGGCTAGCATGCTTTCTTCATCTTGGGAGTCAGAATATTGCCCCGGGTGTCCTCAGTGGGGCCTTTTGGGACTAAGAAACGTGTAAATAACTTATCGACAGTTCCAGCAAGTGCAGTCTTTTAGTGCTGGTGGTGATGATGCTGGTGATGCTGCTGCTGCTGCTGGTGATGATGCTGTTGATGATGCTGAGAGTAATGACAGCTGTTGTCCAGCCTGCACCAGAAGCTCTTTAAAATCAGCTTGCATCCTCAGAACAACTCAGTGAAGTGCCTTTTCCTTCCATCTTTGTGTTTAAAACCCTTTAATGTTGAAGTTACTAAGAAATTAAATAACATTTACCCCCTTTCACAACTGCGACACACATCCCTCACGCTGCCCCCTTGGAGTCCTGACTCAAATGACCCTATCGCTAGGCCTTTCCTGGACAACTCAGTCATATTAATTACAACTAATTAGTTGTGGTGGAAACAGTTTAAGTGGAAGGCAGGTTTGTTTTGCTTTATGCTTTCCGAAGGCTCCTCCCGTCATAGTGAAACAGCTCAAATCACAGCAGCCAGAGCTGTGATGGTGGAAGCTGTTCCCATGCTGGTGGGCCAGGAAGCACGGGCTGGGTATGACTTCCATAGACCATGCAACATAGTCTGCTTCCTGGAGATGGGCCCTACCTCCTAAAGGTTTCAGAGCCTGGGCAAGACACATTCTTTTTTTTTTTTTTTTTTTTTTTTTTTTTTTTTTTTTGAGACAGGGTTTCTCTGTGTAGCTTTGGAGCCTATCCTGGCACTCGCTCTGGAGACCAGGCTGGCCTCGAACTCAAAGAGATCTGCCTGCCTCTATCTCCCGAGTGCTGGGATTAAAGGGGAGCACCACCAATGGCAAGACACATTCTAAAAACAAACAGCATGTGGGGACATTTTATATTGAAAGCATAGCATTGACTTTAGCATTTCCTAGCCTGCTTCTCTGCCTTACTTTTATCTTCAGTGTTCGTCATCATCTAACACTGTATGTTTTTCTCAGCATACTTGATGTCTATCTCCATCCTCTTGAAGTGAAATCCAGGAGGAGAGAGATCTTTGTTTTGTTTATTGCTTGATCCCAGCACTTGAAACAATCGTAGGTATAAAGCTTTGGAATGAAGAATGAATGAGGAGGTTTAAGTTCAAAGCCAGGTGTCTCTCTTGCTTGCAGGTCTTTGTTTGTCTACACCACTTTCCTCAGCAAGTCACAATCAAGGTGAATAATAGCCCCAAAGAGAAAGGACAATAACATTGCTTTTTTTTTTTTTTTCCAGACTCAGCCATTATGCAACCTGCTGTGACTGCAACGCCAGAGAGCTATTGAAAGGAAACAAACAATGCTCATACTTTTTGTTTTCAAAAATACATTTACTGTCAAGACAGTCAGACATATGGTAAGAGTACGTGGGCTTTGGCTGCAACAAGGCATCGTTTGGAATGCCAGGGAGAAGAGTATGGAGCAAGAGATTTTGGTGTGGAGAGAAGCCCTCCACTGTCCACTGCATGCAGTGCTCACTGGATGAATGGGAGCTTTCTTCAGTCAGGGAGACAGATGACACAGTCAGGCAGCCTGAGCACGAGGCCAACTGGGGAAGCCTAGGCCTGGAAGCCACAGATGCTCTGGCACTGAATTCTGAGCGTTGCCTTTTCTGTGTTCCAAGGGAGCCTGCTGCTTCGTTTCCCAAGACACGCATTTCCTAAATGCAGAAAGAAGCACTAGAGGTTGAGCTGGTGGCAAGAAATAGACACAGCCATAGACATACAAGTAGATAATGTCACCAGGTGCCTGGAACAAGGACTGTGGCCTCACACGTGATGTCTCAGTCCATTCATGCTGCTATAGTAGCATGCCACAGGCTGGTAATTTATGTAATGAAAATAAATTTATTTCTTACAGTTAGGGGACTGGGAAGTTCAACATCAAGGTGTCTGCATTTGTGAGGGCTTTGTTATTGTATCTTCCCTGGGTGGAAGGTGGCAGAGTAAAAGCCTACCTCGGAGATCTTGCTTTTATTACAAACTTACTCCAAAGACTTTCATCGGCATCGATCCATCTACAAGGGCTCTAACCATCCTTTAAAGGTCTCACCACTTAACATAGTTGCATTAAATTTCCATCAAGGTGCATGGGGGTACCTGCCTAGTTCCACCACTCACCTTGATCTTGAGCAGGTTACTTAACATTTCAAAGTCTCTCTTTCTTGGTTATTATGCAACTGGGTAGTAACAGCATCTACTTCATCACTGTAATTCCTGTCCTGTGAGAGGATCCTAATAAATAAGAGCTCAGAGTGGCTGAGATGCCTAGTAACTGAAGGTACCCTGACAGTTGGAGTTCACCATTTTCTTCAGTACCAGATCCCCTCTCCTTCCTGGGAGGATCTCCTTGCTGGGAGTGCTTTTATTTTATTTTTAAAAGATTTTTTATTAATTCCTTGAGAATTTCATACATTGTATTTTGATTATATTCACCCCTTCCTCAATTCTTCCCAGTCCACCCCATTCCATACCCACCCAACTTTTTAATATTCATCCATTTTTAATACCATTTTTTCTTTACATTTCATCTTTTAAAGCACCCATTGAATTCAGTTTGTGCTGCCTATATACCCATGGGTGTGCAGCTGTTCACTAGAGTGTGGCCAACCTACCAGCCACACCATTAAAGAGAACCAACTCTCCCTTTCCCATTAACTGTCAGTTGCCAATAGCTTCTCAGCCAGGAGTGGGATTTCCTGCCTACCTCCCCCTCCATGCTGGGATTTTGTCTGACTGAATCTTTCAAGGAAGGGAAGACAGAACACAGTGATACGAAGGAGGAATGGGAAATAGTGGAACGGGAAGGATTAAATGGAACAAGAAGTGAGGAAGCAGGGTAGAGTGGGGAATACAAAGAGGGATAATGAAAACTAATGACAATCTGAAAAAGTCATTTGAAAACCTACTACAGCAGAAGCTTCCCAGAGTACAACAGATGCACATATACAAAGAGTAGTAGAATTACCAGATACCAATGGCCCTACTAGACACCACAGACTAACACATTGGAATGGATCACCTCTATGGGAGTTGTTGGACAATGAGGTCCATAGACCCTCAGATATTTACAAGCCATTGCTATTGTTCTCAGTTACCTTCCAGAACTTGGCAGCAAGACCCTATTTCAAAAGGAATGATTTTGACCAAAGACTTCAGAAACTGAGGTTTTTGGGGACTCAATATCACCAGGTGAGGTTTTTTATTTGTGTTATTTTCATATGGAGCAGGTAGAATTAAAAGCCTGGCTTTTTCTTCTTCCTCCTTCTCCTTCTCCCTCTTTCTCTTCCTCCTCATCCTCATTCTCCTTTTTCAAGACAGGGTTTCTCTGTGAAGCCCTGGCTGTCCTGGAACTCACTGTGTAAACCAGGCTGGCCTTGAATCTGGAGATCCTCCTGCCTCTGCCTCCCAAGTGTTGGGATCAAAGGCATGTGCCACCACCACCCACATGGTTTCTGATTCTTAATCAGTGACCTTGAGTAACCTGCAGAGCACCCAGTAAGCCCACAATGAGAGAAGTTCTGAGTCTAAGCAAGAATTCAAAGGAGACACATCCCCTTCCCAAACACAATAAGGTGGTCACCCCATGCCTTGTGTCAATATTTGGGACGTTCTTTACATTTCTTAGAGAAGCCTTGTCATCAGGCCCTCCACCCTTGGCTTTGTATCACCAAATGCAGATACTACTTGTCCTTGGGGCACGGTGGCATCATTAGGACACTGTGTACACACACAGGTACACAGAGCTTGCTGTGGCTCAGTGACATTCAGAACCCACCACACCATGGAAGCCACTGTACTGGTGAGTGCTCACCAGAAGGCCAGGGAAGTGAATTTGCTTAGATCTCAAAGGAGACCCAGCTCCTTCCATCCCACCCCTGCTCTTAGTTTCTAGGGTTTGCAGAGTTTCAACGCACCCTTGGAAACCCTATATTAGACACTTCAC
Source organism: Cricetulus griseus (assembly GCF_003668045.3). Taxonomy (NCBI): domain Eukaryota; kingdom Metazoa; phylum Chordata; class Mammalia; order Rodentia; family Cricetidae; genus Cricetulus; species Cricetulus griseus. The sequence continues at coordinate 138,805,472 of NW_023276806.1, read as the reverse complement.
TGTCAAGGAGGCTTTAGGAAAGATTACTACTATTGCTAACAAAAGAAGTTTGTAAGGGCTGTTAGAGCCATTACCTGACACATGGACCCCAGGATGAAAAAGGTCGACTCATATTCAAGTTTGCCATTTTCCTCACACACTTCTGCAGAGGAGTGGACTCAGAGACTCCTTGGTATCCAGTGAACTGTCTGGCACAGGAGCACGACTGTGAGGCTCCTGAGAAAGACAGGGAGGACAGTGAACAACCCCATGAGAATTAGGAAAAGCCACCATCTCATTTTCAATTTACAAAAATCTTACAAATTGCTAAAGACACTGCCTTTAAAATTTGTACTTTAAAATGTATATTACTTTTGGTGTGGGAAAGAAAGAAAACAGGAGCCTTCTGGTGCTGTGCGAGCCTCTCCAGATGACACCACAGCTCTCCAGAGCTTGTACTTGTCACTTTCCACTTTGAACTGCAACTTTAAAAACTGTTTTCCTTTTATTCAAGACTCCCGTTTATAAATCTTAATACTTCACTTGCACAAACAGAAAGTTCCAGCAATCACTCCAGACTGTTTGGAATTTAATTAAATAGTTGTTTAAGCCTTTCATATTTCGTTCATAATTTTAATACATTTGATTCGGGGGCTTCCTGTGGTCATCAAACTTTATAATGTGTTTATAATTCTTGTACATCTGTCAATTAAGATTACAAAATCAACAAGTTTAAGTTCTTTAGTTGTCCTCTTATTGCTTACAATCCAGGTGTTGTGCCCAAAATCTGAACCCCAAAATCACCAACAGGCCCATTTCGATGCAAAAGCAATGAGTCTTTTATTGCAGTTGTTTAACAAGCTAACTCCATTAGCTCCAGCCTTTCATCCATCCACCAATCCACCATGGCAGAAAGATCTGAGAAACCACAAGACAAGGATCTTATAGGGCAGCGTAAGGAGAGTGTCTAGGGATATGCACAGGCTCAGGATTGGTGTGCTTCCAGGCTTGGACACCCTGCCCTGTGTTGATTGGTCAACTGGTTGTTATGGCCCATAGGCCCTCCCAGGGCAGTTGCTATGCTCTGCACATCATTGCTGTGCACTTGTCTGTAAAGCACACTCAGAGCCGTGAAGCATAGCCCTACTAGCTAACTTCTGATTGGTTCCTTGCCATGCGTCAGGTATCTGACCTCCTAGTGATCAAAGCAAGGTCAGGCAAGCACGTGTTAGCCTGTCATGGCTGCCAAAACGGGGGTTGGTTCCTTCACAGGTAAAGTTACCTTGTTCCTATGAGAGCTAAATCCATTGAACCCTTTCTAACTTGTTACCTTAACTTGTTAGATATGTTAAAATACAAAGTGTTTAAATACTGCAGGCATACAACACCTCCACACAGATATTTTTAATTTAACTTAAAAGTATAATTTAGGAGATATTTCAGGGTTTATGTAGTATTTATATGGCATTTCCAGTCAGTCCCAAGCACCCAAAGCACCCAGTTTCTTTCTTGTGCAGAGGAAGCTCCTATCAAGGTCTCCGGATTCTGTCCCTTTTACTGAAACCTAACAGGTGGCCCAAAGAGTGAGCCCTGATGATAGCTTCCATGACAAAGTCCCATGGCTTGCCAAATCAGATTATGTCATAGACAGTCTCCCTGAGTTTAAACCATGTGATTACCTAATTCTCCCCTTGGTCACTGGAAATCGGTAAGAACCTTCTCCTGCTCAGTGGTTAGGGGGCATTTGTTGCTCTTCTGGGGGGACTGAGTTCAATTTCCAGCACCCATATAGTGTCTTACAACCATCTGTAACTCCAGATCCCAAGTTCCGGGGAATCCAGCAACTTATTCTAACTCAGCAGTTCTCAACCTGGGGGTGGTGACCCCTTCGGCAGTCACATATCAGATATTTTGTTTATCATATATTTACATTATGACTCATAACAATAGCAAAATTACAGTTTATTAAGTGGCAACAAAATGATTGTATGGCTGGAGGTCAGCACAACTTGTGGACCTGTGTTAAAGGGCCGCAGCATTAGGGAGGTCGAGAGCCGCTGCTAAGCCTCCACTAAAACAGGACTGTTTAAACCGGGGCGGGCCATCTGTGTGGCTGTAAACAAGGAACTAGTGAGCAGGGAAGAAGAGAATTTAACTCTGGGTCCTCATCCATTACCAGGAACCCAGTTTTGTCAACACCGCTAAATATTTAGCCACATAAATTACAGCTCTGTCACCTGAGCCTGGTTAAATCCAAACAGGGAAGTCCTCTGGGTTGTTATTAGAAAATGCAGGTCACTACGTAGAGGACAGAACGTTCTGTGCTTCTGCCAGCGCCTTATTTCACTAGTAAGTCCACCTTCTCTGTCTTGAATGTGCCGGTCCATTTTACTTGTTCACGTGTTTGAGTGTATTAGTTACCGCTCTTAGCAGAAACAATCAGTAACTTAACACAGTATTGAAGTGGCATCCTGCCTGGCCAGTGAATTTGTAGCAGTGGCCACACCCTTTGGGCGTGGTTTCAGGTGACCCATTATAAAGTAGAGGATGGGCAGGCTGGAGATCTCTTGGGTTGCAGAGAGCATTGGACTATGTCTTTTGGAGCAGGAATGCTGTGGTCGTAATTTACTCTTATCTGTGTAAGTGCTTCCCTAATAAACACCTATTATCATTTATCTTGGGTCTGGTGAACTCGTTTAAACCCCACCTTCACAGTATGGGAAGTTTAATTCAACATCGTGTCACAGAATAGCTCAATGGCGGTTGAGTGGGAGTTGAACTCTCTCCAGTGCTGTTGCTTGGGGTCCCAACTTTCTTATGTGTCTTCCATGTTTCTTTCATGGAATCCTAAGTCCCTGCCGGCAGACGGTTTAGGAACATAAAACATGGAGACCTCTGGAGGGGGGTTAGGAGGAGGGGCACACCCTTATATGATCTTCCTGACCTCTGCCTGTATACTATTGACCAGAGCTGAGCTTTGTGGGCTTGTCTACCCAACAGAAAGTCTACGGACCAGGAGAAAGAGCATGGTGAGCACTCATCCATTTCTACTTTAGAGACCAACTATAACAATATCCATTGCTTTGTTCAATAATTAACTAGACAGGCCCGGCGTTGGTGGCCCACACCTTTAATCCCAGCACTCGGGAGGCAGAGGCAGGTGGATCTCTGTGAGTTCGAGGCCCGCCTGGTCTACAGAGCAAGTTCCAGGACAACCTCCAAAGCCACAGAGAAACCCTGTCTCCAAAAACAAAAACAACAACAACAAAAATTAACTAGACACAAATTGCTGCTGTTGATGGATGAAAGAACTGGTATAATTTTATCAGATGTGGAATGGGAAAGCAACGCTGCTTCTACTCCTTTGTCACTCAACTTCCAATATACCATGTTTTGACGACATTTTACAAGTTGGGGATAACCATAACCTAAAGTGCTAAGAGAGGTACTTGCTCAGGTGAACTATTTGGGGGTTTGGAATAACACCTTTGACTGAGATAGGGATCTCTGAGGAGAGCTTGGCTGGAAGGACAATGTTCTGGCTTAAGCATGTTGATTTTTGAGGTGTCACTGTAACATAACAAAGTTATGGAAGACATGATTCTGGGGACAGCAAGGCCTGGCTTGAGGTCCATGATACCCTATAAGCTAGCATGGACACCTTGAACACATTAACATCAAAAGCTTCAATTATTTATCTGTGAAATGTCGATGACTAGACCTCATCTCAGAGTTGCCATGGGGAGAAGGATACATGTCTTTCTTTCATCAGAACTGGGGTCTTATGGTGTTAAAGTTCTTCTACTCATTGTCCTGGGCACAGGCTATGTTCTCAGCATTACGTAGTTTTATGATACTTTAACAAAAAAATTAAAACTATCATTATCCATGATAAAGATATATAGCATGCAGATAACAAAGTTTGCAATAAGAAGCAATATTTCCAAGACACAAAAGAAGGCCTGAGTTTCTGAGTCATGCCACTAATGAGTTTGTCTAGATACTGCTCAGTCTACAGGTAGCTTGTTATTGACCTTATGGGATAAGTGCAAAAGTTAAGAAAAAAAGCCTTTAAGAAACTTTTTCAAAAATTTAACATTGGTGCATCAGTTCGTTAGGCAGGATGTGGTCTAGTTAGGGTATGGCTTGAAAAGAATCATGAGCCCTGTGTGATGCAGCTTACCTTCCATTAGGGATGGTAGGCTAAGTGCATCAGAAGTGTGTGTGTGTGTGTGTGTGTGTGTGTGTGTGTGTGTGTGTGTGTTCAAGGCATTTCTTTCTTTTTAAGACTATTTTTTAGTTTGACAAAAGATTTAAATTGAGGAAATATCATTTCTTTTTAACCTTGATTTACTCAAGAAACAAGCTCTGTGGTAGACACGTTTCAAAATGTGTAAGTAGAAGTAAGCCAAATCAGGACAATGGAAGTTTGTTTGGAAGAAATGAAGCCTAAAGAGTAGTTCCTCGTGTACCACATTCAATGGATAGAAGAAGTAAGAAAGAGAAAGTGCTAAACCTATAATGTGTTGCATTCCTTTGGAAATGTACTGATACAAATTACATTAATTTTGCCTCACATTTTGCATAAAAATTTAAAATGCATAAGCCATCTATCAGTGCATTTCTGCAGATAGTGCCCAGCAGTGAAACAAAATCATCAAAACGTGAGGAAAATTTGCATACTACATATATTTTTAAAAAGTCAAAAGAATTTTTGAAAAAAAAAGGAGTATTACATTAAGTCCCCTACAGAAGCAGATGTTAACTGTTTCACATCAAAGTGGATTTACGGGATTTCTTACACAGTAGCGCTCAAGGTGGTAAAGATCAAGTATTCACACCACTGCCAAGGTGTGGATGCAAGACCACGCCAAAGACATTGGCTTAAAAAATAGTGGGAGAGAGAGCCCAACTGCCATTTTCTAGGGAATCTATAGCCCAGACAGATCTGGGGATCAGCTAATGATATGGAGACAAAAATCACAGAAAATAAAACTGTGGAAGTATTGTTACTGCAACGGCATGGATGCACAGATGTTTTTGCAACCAACCTTATACTTTCCATTTAAATGTGATTGCCACAGGAAGACAGAATTCTTTCATCATCTTAGCCTTATAGCCAATAAACACATCTGTGAACTATATAAAACCAGAAAGGATTATGTTGTCCATAATGTGTCTGGCATTTAGGATTTTGTGTAGGATTGTATTCTGAAGGCACAGCTGCAGTTACTGGAACACATTCTGGGTTGGTGAGCCAGAGTAAGGACTTGGTGCCAAGGTATAAATCAACAAAGCACTTTCTCCATTAAGAGAGAAGTTGGTGGAATATTGGAATTCGTTGTTCTGAAATTCCATAGAAAGGTCATTTAAATGGCATCATAATTTAAAGGGATAGTTGTTGGAACTGGATATTGGTAAAGGATTAGAAAAGAATATTGCCCCATATTCTATATAAAAAAATAAAATGGAGCCCATTCTATATGGAGAGATAACTTGCCCAGCCTAGACACATGGATGTGGGGGTGGAGAGGTGCCTTCGTCCTGCCTCAATTAGATGATGGGACAGACTTAGTAGACTTCCTAGGGGAGGCCTTACCCTCTCCGTGGAGCAGATGGGAGGAGGGAGAGTGGAAGGAGTGGGAGGAAAGGAGGAATGGGGAACTGGGATTGGAATGAAAAAAATAAATTAAAAAATGAATAAAAAATTTTTAAAAATTTAATGAATACCTGGCTTCCTAGGATTGCTCTGAAATATTTCTTTCCATTCTCCATGTCACTGGCTTCCTGACAAAGTATGAAAACTATCCATTTGTACAATACTGCCTATAAATGGTATGTCAACGACTCAAGGATAATTGGAGAATTAACAGGTAAGCATGTTTGTCACATGAAATACCTTAAATATTAATAGAACTGATCTTCAGTGTGTTGTCAGGTCTGGCTGACACATTTGTATGTTCCTGAAAAGAAGAGTGTGGATTGAGGAAAGAAATAGACAGGAGACGGTAGATAGAGTCAGGAGGGCATTCAGTGAATACTGAAAAAAAGCCCCAAGTTTATTACTCACAGTCCTTATATGCCCCAATCAAAAGGGGAGGGCAAAAGACTTCCATAATACAAAGAACAAGCAAGTGTAATTACCTTCCCAATACCCAAAACTTCAAGCAGCCACGCCCTAATCCAAACATCCTGTAATTGGTCTTGAGGGTCAAGACATCCAGTAGCCACACCTTTGACCAAACATCCTGTTGTTTAACCTTGGAGGAGCAAGAGTAGGTTTGAATTCTCTGACCTTAAGTCAAGGTGGAATGGAATCAAATCTGTGGGCCCCCACAGTGTTTGCAGGCATGATTTTTATTTAATTATGACCACAGGACAATGTTTGTGTTCATCATCCAAGTGTGCCCCTGCCCCAGGAGCAACATGTGGGTCTTCATAATTCTTTTTCTTCTTTTATATTTGACCTAATTATACTTATTGAAATGGAAGTTTTATTTATGACAGTCTAATAATAAATGGATTTAATGATAAAAACATAGATTTTGTGTGTTTTGTTTTTATTTCAATTTTTTTTTTTCTGAAACAAGGTCTCATGTAGCCTAGCCTAGCCTAGAATTCCCTGTGTAGCCAAGGGAATTCTAACCTTGAACTTCTGACCTTAATGTCTCTACCTCCCACATGCTGGGATTAAAGGCATGGACCACACTGTCCTATTCATGAGGTACTAGAGGTTGAACCCACAGCCTTGTATATGGTAGGAAAGCCCTCGACAGATGAACTACATTCCCAGCCCTTGTTTTAGGAATTTATTTTTATTATCCCAAAAGAAGCACTGATCTCTAACAGACTGGAATAAACAAAAAGAGAAAGATTCTTATGACATTTTTTTTTGAAAAATGCTACTTCAGAGGGTCAGCCTGATACAAGGGGTCCATGAGACCAAAGAGACTTGCTTATCTGGAACCCACCATTATGCTCAAAAAGAATCTTCGACCTAGGCCAATGGGTGAGTTTAAGCTCCAGAACTTAGATGGTGGGATATAAGAGAAAAGTGACTGCCACACATTTTCCTCTGACCTCTACACATACCAACACACACAGAGACATTCAGACAGACAGACAGACAGACAGACAGACAGACAGAACCCCAGACCCAAAGGCCCTGTAGAGTAGGTAGGTTGTATATGAACAAAGTCCCTCACAGTGTGAAGAGCTCCAGGGAGCTAGCTCCCACAACATAAAATGTGAAATTCTAAATCAGAACCAATTATTAAAAAGGTCTATATTTCAAGGCAGGATGATAGAATATGTGTAATGTGTTTATAATGTGAACTGTTTATAATGTGAACTGCTTCAGACACTTGGAACAGGAGCACTTTAGCTGTTATTTTCTGTGGACTGACCCCATAAACATTAGGGAAGCACCTGTCCAGATGTTAGCCACAAATGGAGCCCGACTGGGCAGCCCACATGCAGGGCATATGTGAGCTAAGGGCAGGCAGGAGTATACGAAGACGCAGAGCCCCTTACACAAACTACCTTTTTGCATCCCGGAGCAGTATCTTCTAGCAGTAGAACTTGAGTCTATCTTTCTGTCTCAACGATCTCATCTGTGAGCTGGAGATGTTCACTCAAAGCATTCCTCATGGAACAGCTTTGGGGATCCGATAAATTCATCCAGGCGAAGCCAACAGAACTAACCTGGCACAGAATGAGCTCTTAATTCCAAGAGAGGAGCCGAGGATGGATCTCCGCACAGATAGAGACGGTGCTCGAGGAAACCTGAGAAAGCAATCTGAGTGAGGCCACAGAGAGAGTCCGCAGCTCCCAACATGGTGTCTGGAAAGCACGGGAGTACAAATTCATGGATGAATTTGAGAAGGGCCCTGAGAGTCCTTAATAGTCCACACAGCAGAAAGGTCAAACCCAAGGAGGCCCTGTGCAAGCTGACTGGATCCTCAGGCAGGAAATACCTTTAAAGGACATTTCCATCCACAGGAAGCTAGCCTGAAACGGAGTGAGTGGGCAGATACAACTCTCTTTAGTTTAGCTTAGTAATTCCAGTAGAAACTACTCCTCCAAAAAAACAAGTTGACAGTGTAAGGAATGAGAGAGATAAAATAGTAGCTGGAGGGGATGCAAGGTGGAAAGTTCTTTCATGTTGAAGGAAACACGGGCAGACTTGTTGCTGAGAGAGAGAAATGAGTGTGGAGAACAGGATGATTAATGGGACAGGAATCTAGGCACATGGGAGGAGACCCAATCAAAAGAAAAGGATCTGGGAGTCCCTCTCAGCCATGCCTTGGGTGAAAGGAAGCAGGACAGTCACTGAGGATAGAGAGGGATTTGGAGGTGAGCTAAGTTGAAGCAGTTTTTAAACACAGCTAATGGGTTGGGAGCAAATTTTTCTCCCCATTGTGGTAGGTAATCTAAATCCACTTACCCATTTATCTAACTTGTCATCCCACACCATGGAGTGCGGTACCCAGCTATAAGCTAGAGACCAAATTTAGCCTCAGTGGTCTGTTTTTTGTGCAAATCACAAACTAGAGATGGCTTTCATCTTTTTTACGTTGACAATTACTATCTTAATCCCTTTTGTTACCCAGGGGCATTGAGTGCATCCCAATGGTGACAAGCTATCACCACTACTGTCTCCAGAATGCCGCCATCTCAAACAGAAACCTTGTGCCCACAAACAAGAAGTCTTGGTTCCACTCCTGCTCCAGGTCCCAGAAACCTCTGTTCTACCTTCCATGTTTGCATGTTCTGGATTCCTTACATAAGTGGAGTGATAAATACACTGTCTGTACTCTTTTTTATTTTTATTTTTTGGTTTTTCGAGACAGAGTTTCTCTGTGTAGCTTTGGAGCCTATCCTGGCACTCACTCTGGAGACCAGGCTGGCCTCGGACTCACAGAGATCCGCCTGCCTCTGCCTCCCGAGTGCTGAGATTAAAGGTGTGCACCACCAACGCCCGGCTACTTGTACTTTGATTTAATTGTGGAGAAAGCTGTTGTGAACATTGGTCACTGACCTTTGTTTGAGTCCTTGCCTTCAGTTGACTAGAATACGTAAGGGGCACATCACACACTAATTCTATATTTAACTTACTGAGAAACAGCAAGCTGTTTTCATTGCAAATGGACCATTTGCTTCCTGCCAGCCATACCCGAAGTTCAGTTTCTCTACATTCACACCAACACTTATTATTTTCCGCTTTGCTTTTGGTTTTGATAACAGCCACCCCAATGGATGCTCTCTAACCGTGGAAAAATATGCATAATGGAACATTTGCCACCTGTAACATTTGGTGCGCAGTTTGACAGCATTAGCATATTCAGAGATTTAATAAAGAAGTATCATTTACCACATCAAACATATATAAACTCAAACCCTTGTGAGTTTACAACTCCAACCACAGCACATATCCTAAACTGTCTCCCCCATTGCAGCCCTTGTCTGCATTATCTTCCAGCTGGTCGTGTACAAGCTGGAGACCAATTTAGCCTAGTGGGCTGTTTTTGTACAAACCTCTCCAGGACGTCTTCATCTCACCCATTAAGCAATAACCCTCTACTCTCAACTCCTAGCAATACCTATTCTATCCATTTTTATTATGAATTTGATTGCTCTAGGTTCTTAAAATATTGGGATCCTACATAGTGTATCATTTATGATTGGCTATTTTCACTTCAGATAGTATTCTCAAACTTCATCTAGCTCATAGCATGTGCCACAACTTCCTTTTAGGGATGACTAATAATCCACTATACATACATGCTCCATTTTGCTTATCTGTGGATAGGCATTGAGCTGCTTCTGCCTTTGCTACTATGACTGTACTGCTATGAGCATGGACAGACACATGGGTATGGGACCAGCTTCTTGTTCTCAGTTTTTCTGGGTTTGTGCCCAGCAGTAGGGTTATTGGGTGATGTGGTGACATTATTTTTAATCAGTTATATGCATAAAAGTTAATTCTTGATGTATCTGACTCTAAAATACATAAAATTTATGTGATCAGGCTGAGGGTCATAGGCAATGATAGATTGTTTGTCTAACATGATCAGAGCAAGTTCAATCGGCACTACATGAAAAATCAAGGAATCACTACACTTTCCATACTAGGTACACTATTTTAGTTTCCGACCAGTAATGCACAGAAGTCACTGACAGGGCCAGGGCCACCCATTAATAGCCATCCCAGCCATGTGAGATAGTATTTCATTATTATTTTCATTTACATTTCCCCTGTGTCTATTATACTGAGCATTTTTCTCTTGTGCTTATTGGCCAGCTGCATGGTTTCTTCAGAAAATGTGTCTAATTAAGTCCTCTGCCCATTTTTAATCAAGTTGTTTTACTGTTGTTGAATTTTAAGCATTCTTTATATTCTGGATATTAGTATCTTATTAGAGATGTAATTTGTAACTTTCTCCCATTCTGTCAGCTGCCTTTTGACTCTGTTGGCAGTACATGTGAGAATCTATGAGTTTATATGTGTTAGATGTGGGCTATCTAATGCCCTTTCATAATATCTCATTCTGCTCAGTGGCTAGCAGGGGCCTCTGACACCTGAAACCAAGAAACTAATTCCTACATGCAGTTGAGACAGGTACAGTTATAATAATATATCCTCAGAAGTGAGTGTTCTGAGAGACTCTCAATATTGTGATTTTTTCTCCCAACTATATTCACTGACAGTAAACTTCCCATATCTATCTGTAAAACTGATTTAATAGGATCTTTATGTAGTAGGGTAGATACAATGAAGATTACCCAAAGAGTAGACACAGGCTGTGGACACAAAAAGATACAGAGTGAGAGACGGCAGCCTGAAGAGCACATTTTGCTGCAGATATGCCCACCCCCAGCCTCCACCCCACCCCACCCCACCCCTACCCCAGTGTTACATTGCTGTAACCAGATCATACACAGCCGAAAAGGAGAAAATGTAAGCCCTAGAAGTTTATCTTGGTAAAGCGGGGGACCTAAGAGCACCTCAACAGATCATGATGGAGCTACCAGGTCTTGGAGGGGAACGGAGAGGAGGTGGAAGGGAGGGTGCTTCGGACTAGAAAGAATTCAGAATTCTCATCTCAGGTATTCTGCTTTTACACTGAATGTGTTACTTCATTCAGAGCTGCTCCCACCTCTTCCAGCTCATAATTAAACTCTTAAAAAAATAAAGTTCTCTGATTAGAATGCTGGCTTTATTGTTTTGCATGCTTGCTCTCTTCCCCACGCAGCCTTGTGGGCGAGTAACAGTGACCTCATCACAGAAACAGAACTCTGGACATGACCTCTGTTTCAGAAACACACAGGATTCTCTGGCTCTTCCTTTCCCCCCACTCTCACCATTTGTCTCTCTGTTTTCAAGGGTTTTGCTAATGTGAGCAAATCTGGTCCCATTGAGAAAGAAACTATTCCTGTCTTATGTCCACTTCTCCTGTAAATAAATTTTTTTTCAGTCATACTCAATGTCAGGAAAGTTGGGAGAAGGACATGAAGACTCTCTTAACTCTCTCTCTCTCTCTCTCTCTCTCTCTCTCTCTCTCTCTCTGTGTGTGTGTGTGTGTGTGTGTGTGTGTGTGTGTGGTGTGTGTGTTGTACATCCTTTTTTGTTTTGATTTGTTTTTTCCAGGCAGGGTTTCTCTGTGTAGCTTTGGAACCTGTTCTGGAACTCACTTTGTAGACCAGGCTGGCCTGGAACTCCTGAGTACTGGGATTAAAGGTGTGTGTCACTACAGACCAGGCACAAGATGATCCCTAAAGAGATTGGGAGCAACTGAAGCAAGCCACAGAAGGAACCTAAGACATACAGAGTGAACGGTAGGCATAGGCTAAGGGCTGACTTCAGAGAAAAGCAGTGCTAGCAGAGTTAAGAAGGGGTTCACATGGAAGTCCACACCCACTAGGCTATGTCACCTGGGCCACTGCCCTTTGTAGGCAAAGAACACCTGTGTGATTTGTGCCAAACCAGCTAACAACAAGTAGCATCAGACATTTGAGAAATAATTAACTGCTCACCCTTCATTTTCAGCCTGCAATTAAACAAGTGCAGATGTAATTATTTGTGAATGTAATTTTTCCAACAGCAAATAATTGTGGCTAAAGAACTACCTGCATTGTGAAAGGGAGGTATAATTGGACCCCCCCTTTAATAAGTTGGTGCTAAAATGTAAGTTGGTATATAATTTGATAAGTGGAAAAACACCCATGGCTTCTTTATTGCATTTTTATATTTTAACAACTGCTTTCCCTAGCCCATTTGTGGGCCTTACTGCAGCATCATCAGCATATCACGCTCTTAATTAAACCCTAAGCAATGCCACATCACAGAGGAGATAGCTAGGAGACCTAACCAGACCTCGTGAGTACCTTACAGCCAGCCCAGAAGAGGCACAAATAAAAGGCCCTGATTTTGAAGGATGCAAATTACTATGTCCTGCTTGAAATACCTAGGTATGGCCCCAAAGGAACCGAGCCCAGTGCCTGGCACCAGAGGACGCAGCCCATTACCTCTGGCTGACACTGTTGAATCTTCCTTCTGCATGCACTCATCCTGTAAACATGATTTCACTCTGGTTCTGAGTGCTCTTGTCTTTCTGTTTGTTTATCTGTCTGTCTTGCCGCTGTCTCATGGGCTGTTGGAGGAAAAGCTTAGGATCTTTTCCTTGGCTCATTTCATCTCTGCGGATAGAAAATCACTAAAATTATCCTCGGCCAAACAAACAAACAAACAAACAAACAAAAAAACAGAGTAACCAGCCAATAGAAAAACCTCTGAAGAGATTCGGTTTTTCTTTTGTGTCTCCATTGCAGAGGGATGTTCTCCAGGTAAAAGGCAATATAAGCTCATAGCCCTTGTACTGCCTAGGCTTGAACTAGCCCCACTGCTTACCTAGAATAAATTGCTTGTGTGTGTGTGTGTGTGTGTGTGTGTGTGTGTGTGTGTGTGTTGTATGTACAGTTGTACATATTGTTAATGTTCAGGCATCTGTATTGGTCTGTCCTTGGGGTTCTGACAGGATACGCCCTCAGCTGCAGCCACTAAGAGCACCACCTGTGCACATTCACTACCTTCCCTTTTAAAAGCGCCCTGCGCCTCTCTCTCTCCCTCCCCCCATCTCTCTGTCTCTGTCTCTGTCTCTGTCTCTGTCTCTGTCTCTGTCTCTGTCTCTCTCTCTCTCTCCCACGGAGGCCGGTCTCCCCACTTCCACCTCCCCTTTCTCCTTTTTTTTTTTTTTACCATCCTTTTCCTAATAAAAAAAAAAAAAAAAAAAAAAAAAAAAAAAAAAACCTCCACTTGAACTCTGTTGCATGGCATCTTTCTCTCATGAGCCGCTTTTCTAAAATTACAACGCACATTTAAGCATGCATTTGGAGGCCAGAGACAACTTTGGGTGTTGATCTTCAGGATCTGTCCCTCAGGTGCTGTCTATTTTCATTATCCCTCATTAGTCTGAAGCTTACCAAGTAGGCCAAGCCGGCCAATGAGCCTCACGGATCCATCTGCCCCTGTCTCCCCGGCATTGGGATTACAAGCATGGGCCACCATGGCTGGCTTTTTCACCTGGGGATTGAACTCAGGTCCTTATACTTCCAAGACAAGCATGCTGTTGACTGTGCTATCTCCACTATTCTATGTAAGCTCTTTGGGTCTTTGTTTTCTCGTCTATAAAATGTAGACAATAGCAATGCCTATTTATTTTATAAGACTGTTGTAAATAATAAAAACAGTAACATACATAAGGAATTCACAACATGCTTGACACATAAGATGAGCTCATTAAAGGCATGCTTTATTAATGCTGAAAGACAGGTGTGACATGGGCAACTGAAGGCATCTATCAGTCTGACTTAGTGGCCTATGAGATGGTTAGTTTTAAATGTCAACTTGCCATAGGCTAGAGTCACCTGGGAAGAGTGCCTGAACAAGGCCTCTCTTACCTATATTGGGTTGACCTCTAGGCATATTTGTGGGTGATTGTTGTCAGGGCCCTGGGAAAGGACCAACAGGCAGCATTGGAATTCATGGAACATGGCTATGTGGTTGGCAAAGCCACAAGCCTTGGAGAGGCAGAGCCCCGAGTCCTGGGGACCTCGTGCTATTATTGAGCTTGGCTGATTGTTGCCTTCATGGTCACCACATCCTTCATCATCTTTGGGTTGGATGAAAACTCTCAAGAGGTTTCTCACCCCTCACTGGGCAGTGTTACTGGTACTTACAATAATAGTGGTTGACTTTTTCCAACCATTGATGCTTGAGCAGATTAATGATTCAACCACCACCCTTAGAAAGAATTTAGAGATATAGAATTGTTTAATAAGGTTAGGTTAAGATGTTTTTGTTAATGGCTTGGAGGTAGAAAATCTTGGGGAACAATAAAGAGTTTAGAAACACACACTTTTTTTAAAAAAAGATTTTATTTATTTATTATGTATACAACATTCTGTTTCCATGTATATCTGCACACCAGAAGAGATCTCATAATGGACGGTTGTGAGCCACCATGTGGTTGCTGGAAATTGAACTCAGGACTCTGGAAAAGCAGCCAGTAATCTTAACCTCGGAGCCATCTCTCCAGCCCTGAAACACACACTTTTAATAGTTGAACAAGGGACTCCTTGAGGTCAGGGAACAGGAACAATGGCAGCCTAGATATTGCTGGCCGGTGTACATTTCTTGCTTGGATGGGTTGGTGATCAAAGGTGTTGATTAATTTCTTGTGCCCATTTCTGCCCTCAGCTTCCTGATTAAAACAAAACAAAACAAAACAAACAAACAAAAAAACATTGATGAGTGGGTTTGTATCCTGAGGACTTAAAGTAAAAATAACTGTTTTTCATATACAAAAGTTTTGATTTGTGATTCTTTTAAGATTTTTTATAAGATTGACTTTTGAAATAAATAATAAAATTATTGGTTCTTTCTCTGTAACCAAAAATGTAAAAAGAACTGTCTGAGAAAAATAACCTTGCTTGCTTACACTCTGTTAATCCATAACAAGTTGCTTAGACATGAATGTATGTGAGTTCTTGGAGATAATTAGTTTTTTACCTGTGATACACAAAATGTTTAATCATGTAAGAGATATGGAAAACATGCTGTTTTTTACTTCTATTCATTGTAATTATTGACTTTAAAAATAGAATGTAACCATACTGTAACTTTTATACTGCTTGGAAGATTCTGCTGGGATATATAAGCTGTAAGGAAAAAATTAACAACAGACAGAAGGTTACATCTGAATACAGGTAAGAAAAGAAAGATGATAGAGAGAGATTATAGAAAGACCCCAAAGGGGTGTGTGTGTGTGTGTGTGTGTGTGTGTGTGTGTGTGTGTGTGTGTGTGTCCTTTTACACTGACCCCAGAGAGTTAAGTTTTACTCCCTCAGTTAGGAAAGTCAAATTGAACAATTAGTCCGAAGACTCTGTGTTTCCCTCTCAATTCCTGAGCTGCTGAAGGCGAAGGCTGGTCCTCACAGCAGCATTTCCTGGCACACAAACAGGGGCACAAAGTGGGTACTCAAAAGGGCTGTCCAGGAGAGAGAGGCACCTCTTTTCTAAGATTGTCTAAGAGGGCAGCAATTCTCCTGAGGATTGTCCAGGAAGAGGCAATTCTCTAATGGTCGTCATGGATAGGAGTCTTACCTAAGATGCTGAGTTTGTCTTGATTGTCTTAGATGAGGTGGGATGGAAGACCTACCTCAAATGTGGGCTGCACCATCTCAAGAGCTGGACTGTGACCTGGGAAAGAAGGAAGAAAGCCAGCTGAAAGCAAGCAAGCTGGCAGCATGGATATGTTGGTTTCTCTTTGCTCATGACTGTAGATGTGATGTGACCCACTGCTTGAGTTCTTACTGTTGCTTCCACCTCAGTAAGGGGCTATCACCCAGAAGAGTAAGGGGAACAAAACCTCTCCTCCTGTGTCACTTTTTCACAGGGCAGTTATCACAGCAAGAGACATTCCTTCAAATGGCAAGAAAGTGCAGCACATTTATGTAACACCGGGTGTCACATAATCAATTCAGCTTTTTCCTTAGAGTTGACCCTCTAGAAGTGGCTTTTCCTGTGTTATCTCAGTTAAGTTTCACTGCACATCTGGGAGCCAAGGACCAGTCTTGGCCTCACTTTCCAAATGAGCAAAATCAGGCTTACCAAACTGGTTACAGAGAAAACAAGGTTGGCAAACTTTTTCTATCGAGGAGCAGATGGGAAATCTTCAGGCACTGCGGGCCAGATGGCATCTGTCATAACTTCTCAACACTGTCACTCTAGATTGAAAGCAGCTGTAGGCAACACATAAACAAATGAATACAGCAGTGCTCAAGGGGAACATTTTTTTATGAGTACCGAGGTCTGACTTCTGTGTCTTTGTGTCACACAACAGCGTCCTTTTGTTTGTTTTGCTTTGGGGCTTTTTACCTGTCTTTTCATTCTATCTGTCCCACTTTCCTGCTCCCTCAGTGTCTGGTTGGGTGGTCCCTGACATCTCTTCTTCTTGCTCCCTCAAGCCTAAATTCCTCCTCCTACTTACTCTCCCTCCCTGAAAGTCCCCTATACCTCCTGCCCAGCTATTGGCCATTTAGCTTTTTATTAGACCAATCAGGTGCCTTAGGCAAGCAAGGTAAACTAATGCAACACATCCTTACATGGTTAAACAAATATTCTGCAACATAAACAAAGGCAACACATCTTTGCATAGCTAAGCAAATATTCTGTAACATTCCTACAATCCACCTCAAAGAGAAGAAAGTCTAGTTTCTGTGGGCTGACTTGAGTGAAGAGCAAGATCTACTGACAAACCCCAAAAGCACATATCAAAAAACCCCAGGTTCGAGGCCCACTTCTCCAGTTAACTCTGCACCCTGCAGGCCTTTCATCCCTGGCCCAGTTGCTTGATCCATCTGCTCCTTTCTGATTGCTTCACCTCTTGTCATTCAGAAAGGGTTATCTATTTATTTGTTTATTTATTTATTTGCCAGAACTGAATAGAAAATTAGGACATTTTCCTAATTTTCTTCCTAACTTTTCTCCTGTCTCTTCAAACACTGCACGAATGCTCACATTTACTGGTAAGCACTAAATCTATTTTAGTTTTTAGTTCTCTCTCTCTCTCTCTCTTTCTCTCTTGTTTTACGAGGCAGAATTTCTCTGTGTAGCTTTAGAGTCGTCCTGGAACTCAATCTATCAGCCAGGCTGGCCTCGAACTCACAGAGATCCACTTGCCTCTGCCTCCCAAATGCTGAGATTAAAGACTTGAGCTGCCACAGCCCGGCCAACAATTTCTTTATGGCCAACACTTACAAGAAAAGCTGGGGAAATCAAAGTAATGAATAAGTTTTAGCCCTTAGATTTTGACAGGGGTTCTGTTTTCTGGGGGCCTGCTTTAGGAAGAGAAATCCCTGTCCCTTTGGCTTGTCTCAGAGAAGAATGAGGTTGAAAACAGGAGGCAGTGAGAATGCCAGAGGCCCCTCCTTTGGGGTATGCTTTTTTGAGTTCCAGTAGATGCCTCCTGAGACAGAAGCCTTGCTGAGTAGAGCTGCCTCCCTTAGAGGTCAGCAGGGGGAATCTTCCCAGTCCCCAGAAGCCTGTGAACCTCACTGTCACTCTTCCCAGTCTGGCTCCCCCAGGGTCTCCTGAGCCCTCACTATGCGTCTGCTCTCAGAGGGATGAACTTCTGGGTATCCCCGGCTGTGTGTGGCTCCTGGTCCCATGAGAATGCTTAAGTTATAACTGTATCCACGGGTCATAATTCACATGATCTGTATTCCAATTACATCTCTGACCACATCAAATTTATTGAATAAGAGCTTCATGGGATCTATTCATTTTTCTCTCGTTTCTCACTTTCTTAGAAAATAAATGTTTATTTCTAAGAGAAATAAACATTAAATTGGGGTAATTGGAAGTATATTACTATGGAATTAGAGTTTTCAACATTTACCCCCAAAAGCAGCATTGAAATAAACCAGGGGCCAATATTTGAATTATTAATTCCACTATCCAAGACTGGTTTAAAGGTTAAAAGCCCCAAGTCCTTTAAGCACTCCAAGTATCATGACTTCCAAGACCCTGTACCTCCTGGTCATCCTCTCAAGTATATTAATTAGTAAAGAAAAAAAATGGTTTGGGCACCTGTTAAAGAAAAGAAAAGGGAATATCTCGTTCTCAACCATCAAAGAGTTCATGCTGCTATTGAAATATTTTAGTTTGCTGAGAGAAAACGTTTTAAAAGACTTTAGTTCACAGAGAGAAAAAGTTTCCCACAGGCCTTGGCCCATGACAAGGAAGTTGGCCCCAACCCCGGGCACATCCTATGGTTTAGACGGGGGCAATCGCCAAGACAACTCTGTTTGGGTCACACCTGGCTGGCCAGCAGACAATCAAGGACTCTCCAGAGTACAATCTATGGTTTTTCCTTTGTAGAAAACCAGGTCACACCTAGGTGATCCTGTTAATATAAAATCATACTTTATAATCAATCACTTTATAATCAATCGCTTTGTACCCCTTGTCTGTATGCTGATCTGTGGGTTTTTCCTATATAAGGAGCTTGCACCCCATGCTGGGGTGTGCAGCTTCCCCGATATTGCTGACACCCGAATGCACATTCATTCAATAAACCCTCTTGCTTTTGCAGCTCTTGATCTGGTTTCTGAGTCTTGGAGGCTCCTTGGGAACCTGAGGCCCTTAGGGATCTGGAGTCTTTCACCATCTCTATACAGGAAAGCAAGACAAATTTATTTATACAAAACATTACATGTATAGGGGACCCTTCCAATATGAAGCATAAACACCTAGGGAAACTGTTTTTACAGACACATTGGTGGTGTGATGGTGATAACTGGAGGGATTTCCAGGACCTGTCTCTGTAAATTATATGAATTAAAGTTATGAAGGTCTGAGGATAAAAAGGCTTAAGTGATGATAAAATGAGTTGAGACATTAAAAAATATGAAATATGCTCCTGATTTCTCTATTTCTCATGCTACTGTTCATAGTAAAGTTCTACAATACTACTATAGGATCATAACTACAAGGTCAAGACTAAGATGCTTTTCATTGTCCAAAAAAAAAAAAATCTGTCTATTTTAAAATGTTAATGCTTTCAGCCAAGTTGCTTCTAACATGAATATACTGCTAATGTTTCCACAAACTCTAAGGATTCTTGTAAGTTCCAGGGAGCTGAATTGGATCCAAACAAACAGGTCAGATTCACTCTAGTTATTAAGTCTTTCCCTGGTCCCAGGACTCCCTTCCCTCATGTTGGGACTCCTCCGGAACCCCTCTCTCATCTTATAATCTTCCCCTCAAGTGACAGGACCTAAGAAAAAAATTTTTTTCTAAACTTAACCTTGTCCTCTGCTCTGCCAACATCTTGCCAGGTCTAAGAGGTGCCAAGGAGTTCCATACAGCCTGGACTGCTATGAAACAACCAGCTACCCCAGGACGTGGCAGCACCCCAACCTTCTCAGGTCCCCCAAAGATGGTCAACGCCCCCCACATCAGCAGGAAGCATTCTTGAGAATTCGATGCCCTTATTCCTTAATCTGCCATGTCTAACACCCCACCTTTTTTTTTAATAAGTAAAGGTGGGATTGAAAGGTGCAGGCATTATGCTGGCCTGCCCCTGTTACCTGGTGGAATCCACTCAGGCAGAACCCTGGTCAGCCCAGGGTTCCATGGGAACTGAGTCTGCATGCAGGTGCAAAGGACCCCTTTAAAAGACAGACCCCTACCCATTTATGCTGTCTTTACTCTCTCTTTACTCTCTACTCTCTACTCTTCTCTCTACTTCTGCTTCTCTTCTCTCTCTATGGCGACCCCGGCCATGGCAGTCAGCCATTCACCCTGTTCCTCTTCTCTCTTAGTCTCTCTACTCTGCCGGGCTTATAATAAACCGATTAATATGTCTAATATGTCTCATCCTGTGTCTCATCCACCTCTTCTTCTTCCTTATTTCTAATTTAAGCAAAAATTTAACAGTCTCTACTCTGGGTGTAGACTAGGAATCACCCCTCAGCAATGAGGGTTCCATGGGCTCCTACCCAGAGAGGGGGGACAGAGAGCTTTCTGTATGAACTCAAAGGAGGAAAACGGAGGTCAGAGAACCTTCCTGATTATGCTGTTTTCCCAGTTTCTAAGGTATCCTATTTACTGCGTATCATGGTATGAGCACTGAAAGCAACAGAGACCATACAATTTTATTGCAATAAAAGTATGGCAGTAAGGAGAGAAAAAGCAAGGTGTTGCTTGGGGTGAGAGGGTCATGGAAGGGTAGATGGATTCTTGCTGTAGTGAGTGGCCAGATATCACGGAGAGGAGCGGTTCTCACTAAACTATGGGTCCAGACCCCTCTAAGAGGAGCGACCCTTTCACAGGGGTCTCATGTCAGATGTCCTGCATATCAGATGTTTGCCTTACAATTCATAACAGTAGCAACATTACAGTTATGAAGGAGCAAGGAAAATAATTTTATGGTTGGGGATTACCACTGTCGGGGCCCAAATGTTATTTCTCAGAAATATGTTCAGCCCATTCAAGAATTCTAGGAGTTCAGAACTCCTATTTGTCTTTCAGATGCTGGGTGCCTGGCCTCTTGGGGAATGGCTCCTAGTTTGTGTAACAAAAGACCTAGGCCCTGGAAGCTTATGCTCACCCTGAAGGCTAGTGAGTACATGCAGCCTAGGATTGTCTCTAGGATTAAAGGAAATACTTGGTATCAACTCTATACATGATAATAGATGTCTTCTGCCAATACCCCCTGAAAGTATAAGGCAGATACCAAGGCAGCTTAAAGGGCCCTGTGTTGCATGGCCATGTCATGGCTACGTTACTCATTATGGGGCTGCATAGTGGGTATGCACGAGTTCCCCCTTTTAAACCCACAGCGATTATTCTCCTCTCTCTCTCTCTCTCTCTCTTCTTCTCTTCAATTATGCTCTGTCTTACTCTCTGTCTCTCTTCTCTCTTACTCTTTGCCCTGCTCTGTTCTTCCATTTCTCTCTCTCCCCCTCTCGCTCTTCTGCCCTATAATAAACTGGTTAGTGTGCTCTCTATAGTCCATGTCCATCTCTCTCAACTTTCTAATTTAAGCAAAAGAATAACATTTTGACGCCCAACATGGTTTAGGCTCTCCCCAGAACCTTTCCCGCCAGGGGTACAGGAAATTTCGGGGATCCTAGAATCCAAACAGAAGATCCATTTTCCATCTCTCAGTTTTTCCTGGTCTTTGCTCCTGCCTGTGGAAGCCTGAGATGCCAGAACTCTGTAAACTTCAATTCGCAGCTTTTCAAACTAAGGATCTCTGGAACTCACTTATCTGCCAGTTTGCTGCAATCCCACAGGTCAGGCCCAGCACCCCACTACTGGAGCAGTGCAATTCAGCTTCCAGCCTTTGGCAGGTAGCCTCTTTTGGACGACTGGGCCTATTTTTCAGTTTGAGACTGCTGAGTCCTTTTCGGGCTTTCTGCCCTTGGCTGCGCTCTCAGGCTGACAAGTTCCAACAGGGATCTGTGCCATTTTTGGCTTCACCCATGGGAAATACATTTTATGGGACCTTTCTGGTTGTGGCCAGCAAACAGGTAAATGATTTTTCATTTTTTTTCCCCTCACGAATGAAGTTTTCTTTGGATTTTGTACCCTAGCACTGTCCATAGACTGGTGCATTTGTTTCCCAGACTTACAGTGGTCTTTTTGGATGTTGTGTCCTTTGGACTCTGGTGTCCTGTTGGTTTCACACATCTTTCTGCCTCACTCATGGAGAAGAAAAGTCACTTCTGCCGTCAGTCCGGAACATGCTTATGGTGGCCGCCATCTTGTCCATGTGGGCTAACCTGAGGGGGGAGCATCATCTTGACCACATGACCTAGTTATAGGCATGCCCACCCACCCTGTGCCAGCAAACCCAGCTGTCAGATCTTTTTTGCTTTTTATTTTTTTTGTCTCTGAATTCTTCTTTCACTTACCCTGTTGCGCATGGCTTGTTTACTGAATACTGTGCCTTTCCAGGGTCCTCTGTTTTGTCGTGCTGTGGTCCTGTCTTCTTATCACTGACAGTTTCTACTCTGTCTCGTTAAATCTCCTGATGTGTCTGATTGTCTCTGTACATGTGATTTAAATTTAACCTTAGCTAACTCTATATGCAGCTTAAACTAAACTGTGCTAAGTCTCATATTTCTAAATTGTTATGTATCTTTAAATGATGGTAAACATTTAAAGTCATAAAGGTCTAATTTAACTTTATATTTAAAATATAAGCTAACTTCATACAACTTAAATTTAACTGATGTGTCTTTAAATGATGGTGAACATCTAAAATCATAAAGGGCTATTTCAAATCAACAAAATATTTATACCTGAAGGGACCAGCTCCCCATTTCAGCAGCCATAACAGCTTGTCTGACCTTGTCTTAGTCACTAGAAAGTCAGATCCCTGCCTCGTGACAAGGAACCAATCAGAAGTTAGCTAGTTGTACTATGCTTAATGGTTCTGGGTGTGCTTTATGGACCAGTGCACAGCAATGACTCGCAGAGCATAGCAACCACCCTGGGAAGACCTATGGGCCATAACAACCAATTGGCCAATCAACACAGGGCAAGCCCTCCAAGCCTGGACACTCCCCTTACGCTGCCCTACAAGATCTCTATGCAGCCCCTTCGAGCTGTCTTTTGCTAGCCATTCGCCATGGTGGGTGGGTGAAAGACCCGAGCTAACATGGGGTTAGCTTGTTAAACAACAACAAAGCCTCATGCAGTTTGCAGCAAGTTTTCGAATCCGCCTGGTGATTAGGGTGACAGCAGTCCTGGGCTGAGACCCCGGAGGCCTGAGTTTTCCGGGGTTCTAACAATACCAATCAGTCCATCCCATAAGCTGGTTACAAAGATACAGCTTTATATTACAAAAGTAATATAGGGGATAGTAATATAAAGGGGATTTTTCTCTAACTAAAGGCAAATTTTTGGCTGCTGAGATACTAAACAGACAGACAGCCCTCAAATGCTCAGAGTTCTAGAGAACATGGCATTTAAGATATTTTATTAAAAAGTTTTTTTTTTTTTATAACAGAGAGATAGACCAACTGCTGGCCCCACCCCATTTCCTCCAAGAAGACTGGTGGGCACTGAAGAAACTCCAGCCACAAAAATGGCAACACTGGCTACTGAGCGAGCAATCCTTCCCTTCACCTCAGCTGCTGCAAAGGACTCTTTGGACCATGTACAAGAGGACAATGGAATCAACTTTCCCCCCGTTGCTTGGGTCAATGATAGGCAAGTCTTCTTATAGTTCCCGATCCTCAGGTCCCATGCTATCACCAGAAGGCGGGTGTCCTGCAGGCCACAACCATGGATGGAGGACCTTGGGGGTGGCTGTTCATGCAGCCTGCTGGTGAGTCTCTGTTATTCTTTTTTGCAGACACCATTTATTTGGTCCGTAAGTACAGTATATTTGTTGTTTGAGTTAACAAAACATCAAATTTAAATAACCTGAAACTGTAACAAATACACAAAAATTGGCTTCTTACACAGACATACCAGGCAGTACAAACTGAAAATTTGAGTAAATTAACATAGTTTTACATTAATATACACAGTGCCAGGTAGCATTTAAAAAACAAGTTTCAATGCATAGCACTTGAGACACTTAGGTGATCTTTCAGGTAAGAGTATGAAAATGGTTAGATCTAGGCTAAAAATAACTCTTCTCTAGCCAAAAATAAAGGCATAATATTTATAACCAGGTCTCAGCGTTCCTACCCCACAGGGTTCCCACTAGGAAATGATAGCTAAGACTATTTACAGGGAAGGCAGCAGGCATGCGCTCTCGGCTCATCACTGATCCACCCTGCTTTGCTCTACAGCTCCCGAATTCCTACTTCAACACACCAATGCAGTCTCTAACAGTCTTAGCAAATGAATGCTTCACACAGGAGCGGAACCAAAGCCTCCGCAGCCCGTGCTTTCCCTCAGCAAGACAGGACAAAACCTTTGGTTCCGACGAATCTGCTTAGTCTAACGCTATGACATCACCAAGATCTTCTGCTTGCTCCAAGCCGGACCTCTTGGCACTGGCTCTCTCAGTCTCTTCCAATTTATGCTTGAGGGCTCTGACGTCCTCGCTGCCGTCAGCGCTATTTGAAGGGCCTTCTTCATCGGAATCAACTATGAGCATATCATCTTGATCTTGTGCTGTGGAGGCTAAAGGCTGAGCACCATCGTCACCGACGTTGGTGAAGCTTTTGGCAGCTTCTTAAGCTTGTTTGGGACTCATTTTTTTCTGGGGCATCACCAACAACTTCAAATTCAACATCCTTTCCTAGATCTTCGCTATAAAGAATGTTGATTAGTAAAGTGTAGTCTTGAAGGAAGTCATCTGCTTGAAACCAGCTACCATTTCTAATTCCAAAATCAGACAACTTCTTGGGGTTATTAGTTAATATGTCTCTCCTTCTTCTGAAGATATCAGGATTGTTCCTTTTCCATCTTCTATTTGGACATCCGGTGCCACCACAGTGAACTTCTCTTTCATTATCTTATCCTGTACGGTAAGGACAGTCACTTTGTGGACATTCAGCTGTACAGTCACCTCTGGCTTGCTAGCACAAACGTAACAGTTGCTGTTGGGAGGGTCCAGTGTGCAGGGTACTAAGAGCTTCTTCCTTGGGTTTGGCTGTTTATTAAAAGAAAAATAGTTCTACACTAGTCTATTTTTCCAGACAAAATCTTCAGTCCTTCCAACACGATCAAGCTGGCAATCACTGCATTAGTGGTAGTGACAGCAGGAATGATATTCCCCGCCATTGATTTTATATCAGATCTGCTCTTCATATTCATGCTGAAAATGTGCATCCTGAGGTTTGCAGCAGAAGTGACAAAATCCATTGCTGGCAGGTTATCCTTATCTCAGATGAGCTCAGCTCCATCCCCCTTTTCTGCTAAATGGACCCTTAGGGTCTCAATGCTCTTGGAGAACAGACTTGCATAGCTCTTTACATCCAGAACCTACTGGTCCTTCAAACCCAACTGGGGCTTGTTTTGTTGATCAGATGCATTGGCTTCTCCTTGACTCTGCACTTCAGCCCAGTCCAGTGGAACTGGAGGTTTGCTCTTGCGCCAGAGTTTGTCCATTGTCAGCAGATACCTAATATCATCTTTAAAAAGCTTGGGGAAAAGTTTAACTGGGTCATATCCTGTTGACTTAGCCCATTCCTTAGTGGAAATATGCTTAATGTCTCCATCTTCATTAGACTCTCTGGCTCTGGCTTCAGCTTCTGTTGGCTTCCAAGCAGCTTCTGGGTGGGCTCTGTCAGGAGACACTTCTTGATCAGCATCCTCCTCTCCGAACAGCTGGTTGAACAAATACTTTGCCCAGACGATGCAGCGAATCAGTTCAGAAGGTGTGTTCCAGATTGCATTTGGCTGGTATTTATCTGAATAAAGGTATCTTGAATCTACAAGCATTTTCCATCAACCAGATGTCTCTTTCTTGTCCTTAAAGTCCTTGTCCTTAAAGCTAGGCTTTTCCTCATCCACACTCTTTCACTCAGGTTCAGACCTGGGGCTGTTCAGCTGGTTCGGATCACAGCCCCAAAGACATCAGTCCAGAATAGATGGCCCTTGCAGCATAGGACTGATACAGGCCAGATCCTGGCACACCACAACACCAGGGAGTGTATTAAGGAGCTGCAGCATTAGGAATGTTGACAACCACTGGTGTAGTGAAATCTTGTTAGAACTAGGCTACACAGTGAAGACAGGAGGAGGAGTACCAAGGTGGAGGCCACGTTGAGACGTGTTCTGTTCAGAGGAGTCCACTAAAGTTTGGTTAAGACAGGAGTCTTTGTCACAAAGTCATTTCAAAAGTGGCTCCAGGAAATGAGCAACATGGCATAGACGTGATCTGAGCAATGTGGGCACATAGGAGTTGTTCGTGAGGTAGATGCTGAACTGCTCTAGCATCTAGGTTGCCAGGTCGACATTAGTTTGCTATTCGGCCACAGAGCATGCTACACATCATTCATGACAGGGGTAGGCAAACACACTCTTTCTGATCTCTCCATTGCCTTCCTAGCCAAGTTGTCTTCCCTAAACCCAGATCTGAGTAATGTCCAACTGCCTACTGAATAAAATCCGCCCACATCAGCACAATGGATAGACCTATCCCAATGAGCTCAGTGAGTTTGAATGAATTTCCCCAAATTTGAAAACCTCAAGTTATAAACCCAGACAGTCATTTCTGAAGTAGAATCCTGGAGTAGGATACAAGGTAACTTTAAAAAACGGGACTCTGGGACAAGGCCCCAGAGAATTACGGGCATGCCACTGGGGACTGCTGAAACCAAAACTAATGAAGTGAATTAGATGACCATGTAGGCGGGGCAGAAAGGAGAAGCCAGAACACTAACTCCAGCTGAGCATTTCCAGAAACTAAGAAGAGAAAGGACTTTGAGATAAGACCAAACTACAGCTCCCATTGTCTCTCATTGTTCTGAATACAGTGCAGGTGCCCTGGGTCAGGCTCTGTGGGAGCCAGCCTCGGAAATACACCCAAAGGAATACTGCACAACCCAGCTCCCACACTGCTAAGTGTCTTGAGCTAGTAGTTTGTGTGACTCCTCACAGACATCAGTGTGCTTAAGATTCTAAGATTCCTTGTGGTATCACAGATTGGCTATGACACCCTAGATCTCAACCTGTGGGTTGTGATCCCTTTGGGGGTTGAACTACATTTTCATAAGGGTCACATATCAGATATCCTGTATATCAGATATTTACATTATGATTCACAGCAGTAGCAGCATTACAGTTATGAAGTAGCAACGAAATAATTTTATGGTTGGGGATCAGCAAAGCATGAGGAGCTGTGTTAAAGGGTCAAAGCGTTAAGAAGGCTGACAACGACTCTGTAGAGAACCTTGATGCAATGCCTGGGAACCCTTGACTTGGCGGGTACACCACTAATTGCTTTTGTACACTTTTCTCAAACAAACAAAAATTTTTAAAAATTTCATTTTTAAAAATGTGTTGGCCATATTCACTTTTACTGGTGGGAAATACTCAGAGAGAGAACTCTGAAAAGAAAGTAGGAATGAAAAAAAAAAAAATGAGCCAATGAAACCTGAGAAAATGAAAGAAGGATCCACGGCCTTATTGAACTATTTAACATGTGAAAGTTTGCTATAAAAGACATTTTTTCCAAGTCATGGTCAGTTACTATTGTTTTACTCTGAGTGATGGGTTCTGGACAAGCAAGGAGTTGATGAAACTCATCCCCAGGGCAAAAGCAGATGTTCCCTTATCCTCTTCCTTCCCTTCCTCTCCTCCTCTTCCATTTCTTCTCTTTGAACACAGGAGAGTGAGGACAGAGAAAAGGGGAAAAGTGATTACCCTACCTTCGCATACGCAGCTATTTTTAAATATAATTACACATTTGGCAGATGTCTCTATTTTATTGCCTAGGGGCAGTCCTGTTTGCATCAAACACTTCAATGCAGACTGGTCAGAGCGTGGGCTAAAAAGGACTAAAGCATCTTCGGACTTGCACTCTGAGCTTTTGTTTCACTTTGTTCCGCCCCAGCTTTTTGGTGGGGTGAAGCTATTGGTCTTTTCAGCTCTCCTTTCTCCATTAAACATCTTTGTTTTTCCATCTCTGGGTCCATAGGATCAGATCATAGGGAAGCCCCCCCACCCCAAGGACCAGTTTGCTCTCAGTGTCCAGACCACTAAATCTACTGTCATTCGGGAAGTGGGGGAGGGAAGAGGAGGTGAGCAACTGTTGTTCACCCAGCAGGAACCTTCACTATCCAAGCAGATAGGGCTCTCTTGGGGGTTCCCTAAAACCCCGTGAGTCATAACCAAAGGCAAGCAGATTGTGAAATCTGCCGTCAAGTGGTTTTAGAACGAGAGGTGCATTTTCACATTTGCTTCCAGATTCCAGGACTCAAGTTTCATTCTCCTGAAATCTGAGAGGGCCGTAAAAGGAGCGAAAGTGAATGCGTTTGGAGCCCACTGGCTCATACTCAGCATTTGCTCTTAGAACCAGGAACAGCAGAAAGGGTTTGCTCGACTCAACCAAGCAGCTGTGAGGACATTTCAAGCAGCTGGGTCTGGTGGCGGGGCAGTGGACGCTTAGCGTTGATCTTTTCTGGAGCTAAGTTAAACACTTCAGGCTTGCTCGTACATGGCTGTGATGAGGAAGCATGCTCAAAGACAACCAGCTAGTGAGAAGAACAGGGCTTCCCATCTACTGAGGTGCAAGTTGCCCCCTTTAACGAACTACCAAAAAAGCAGGGAGAAGAAGGTCATTCATTGTATTTTAAGTTAGGAATTAGTTCTTCAATGCTGCAGCCAAGGCACTTTTCTGCTTGTCCGCATTCATCGAGGTAGTGATTTTGTTTAATGGTGTTTGCAAAGTTTAAGGCTGCAGACGGAAAGATTCAACTCATTAGGGAATGAATGAGAGTTGTGGCATTTAGGACTGAACGCTACACCATGCAAAAGCAACGTTTGAGTTTTTCTTCCCTGAGGCCCAGGCAGGACTCCAGCTTTCAGGACAGAGGAATGACTAAGTCAGGGCCATCGACAAAGGTTGGGACATAAAGCACCTGTGCAAAGCTCTCCCTCCCCTTTTACTTTAGAAGCTGATGATTTCACAGCAAAGCTGGGGGAGGAACATTTTCCAAAAGGCGAGGAAGAAAAACATTCGCCCTTAACGGTAGCATTAAACAAGTCCAGCAATGAGCTCGTAACTATAAGATGAGAAGGGATGGGGAGGCAGGTCCACAGAACGAATCAGGAACAGGCTAGTTCAGACTTACGCAAGAAGTGACTCTAGGGGGGGCAGAAATGGAAAACTATAGATCCCGTGGCTTCAAACTGTATCACAGAGGAAAAATAAAGGGTGCACAGAACACACACTGCACAGCACTCTGACAGTCTTTGAGAGTTCATGGAGGAAGACAGGAACCTTCGGCATTTCTTTGGGGGACATGTGGACAGTGTCCCAGACGTAGGTAGGGGAAGCCCAGTGGTAGAATCCTCATATATGGGAGCTCAGATGCAGAAGTATTAGAACCAACAAGAGCAATACACACATTCTCCCCTCCCTCAGGCCTTGATCCTAGGATCCGCACAGGGCTGGCTACTTCTTTTCATTCATTATCAGAACCCATGACTTTATTCCAGACACCAGTCTCTTGCCACCGTAATGTTCTGCTCAGCTCCCTCTGTAAGTCTTACCACTTGACAAGAGAGAAATCAGGATTTGTCTTAGTTACAATCTCTGGTCTAGCTGTTCACACTCTGCCTCTCTAGTGCTGACAAATGGTTTTGTTGTTGTTTCTTCAATTCTTTCCTTTATTACCATGCAAAGAATTGAGTCTATGGTATACACATGTGTACATATTCATCGGTGTGTGCGTATATGTGTGCAAATGGAGGCCACAGGTCAATGTTGAGTACCTTTTTTTGTCACTGTCCACCTTGGTATTTGTAAAAGGGCCTCTCACTGTACCTGGAGCTTGATAGAGAGGCTAGTCAGGAAGCCTGAGGGCCCTTCTGTCTCCATTTCCCCAGCACCAGGACTATGCACACACATGTCACACCCAGCTTCTGTGTGGGTGGTGGGGATCAGACTAAGGTTTTGGGGTCTCAGTGATAAGCCTCTCTCTCTCTCTCTCTCTCTCTCTCTCTCTCTCTCTCTCTCTCTCCCTTTGTCTGTCTCTCTCTCTTCCTCCTCCTCTTCTTCTTCTAATTATTTCCTAGGGCTTGAAAATGGTCAGTGGTTAAGAACACTGCTGCTGTTCTGCAGGATCTGGGTTCAATTCCCAGCACCCACTTTGTGGCTCACAACCGACCACCTGTAACTCCAGTTTCAGGGGATCCAACACCCTCTCTGGCCACCACAAGTATCAGGCTCATCCATCAGTGGTACATGGACAAAATATCCATACACATAAAATAAAATAAACTTTTTCAAAACTAAAGTTATTTCCTAAACAATTCAATATAGTAAAGGACAACTAATTACATGCCATTTACATTGTCATTTGTGTTCTAAATAATCTAGAGGTGACTTAAAATATATGGATGAAGCCAAGCATGAGGCTGAACACCTGTAATACTAACACTTAGGAGGTGGAGCCAGGAGGATCAAGAGGTCAAGGCCATCGTTAGCTACCTGATAAGTTTGTGGCCACCTGGGGGGCTACCTGGCTTCATGAGACATTGTAAAAAACAAAACAAAACAAAACAAAACAAACGAACAAAAACCAAACAAGACCAAAAAACTAACTAAACAAATAAATCATAGCATTAAAAATAAATTAGATGGGAGAATATTGCGGACTGAATGTGTGTGTGTGGCATGCAAATACGAAAATCTACATAAAGCACTTCAGCATCTGAAAAGTTGCTGTCTTCTGGAATTCATCTCCTGAGGACCCCGAGGGATGACTATTTGTGGGCAAGGCACTGAATAAATAAGGTGAAAGACTGTCGATGTAAATGAGAGAGATGTGGAGTGTGGGAAAAGAACACAGAAGGGGGGGACCTGGCTCATCTGTCATGGGTCCACGCAACTCCTCCAGCTTTGAAAACAGCATGTTCAACAAGGCTTGTGCTCCCTGCAAGGGCTTTTCACAAAGCTCCCCAGGAATAGTTGTGAATCTTGTTAGAGGACACACGCAAGTGTAAGAAGCTTGATTGGCTTCGGTATAAATTCCCCCCTGTCAGTGAGAGGCTCCCGGAGGGGTGATATAGAAGCTGAGAGCCTTTGTATGACACCCAGTAAGTTACCGGTACCCGGAGACACGTTGTAAATCCACTGTGATCTTTGAAGGCAGAGGCCACTGGCTCCATTGTGAGCCATTCAGACCAACTCATAAAGGACAGAAATACAGCATTTCCCTAGGATGGCCTCTGAATAGAAACAGGCTGTGTCTGAGACCCTCCTGAAGTTACCCAACTTATGGCCTTTGGCCACCCATGTGGACAGGCAATGAACAGTTACTGGGTATATGTGCGACACCGGTTGGAATCAATAAAATTGAAAATCTGGCACTTTCCATTGTGATTTGTACATGTTCCCACTGGACCGCCTCGGGGGTCTTAGGACGAGGGAGCCGCTCCTCCCCACCAGGTGCTTCTGATTAGAGCCCCAGTCTCCCAGGCTTAGAATGATTTGTTTGCTTGTCTATCTCATTTGCAAAGTGAGCCATGCCAGGCCAGGAGTGCTGTTCTACTGATAAATTCCATACAGAACCCAGCACCCAGCGCAGCACACAGAAGGCTGTAAGATGAATATATAACATATGACAGAAAGAAAAGGAAATCCTCTTACCCATTTTTTTTTCTTCTCTCTGCTCCACAAATTCCCAAGCACAGGCAAGTTGTTGCCTTATTTAATTTGATAAGGGAACAATGCGTCTCTCTCTCTGAGTGGTTTGGTTTTTGAGGTCGTTTGCAGAAAATTCAAGTTCATAGAAACGAATTTCACAGTGTCATGGAAAAGTAAACAAGACGAAAGAGCCATAATGGACAACACACAGTTTTCATTCTGGCTATCCTACATCCAAATATGGAGCCAATTCCCCTCCTTGTCCTTGTGGGAAGGACAAGAGAGCCACTTTGTCCTGGATCACAGGATCACTGCTCCCTTTGTCAACCAGTAAAAAGTCCCTATGTTGGTAAGAACCTCGAATGATGTAGTGAACAAACAGAAAGTGAGGAAGGGTGTAAGGTTCCACAGTACGTGTGTTAGCAAGTCCATCTGAGCCTCAGCCTGTAAGGTTTCCCACAGTGCGTGTGTTAGCAAGTCCATCTGAGCCTCAGCCTGTAAGGTTTCTCACAGTGCGTGTGTTAGCAAGTCCATCTGAGCCTCAGCCTGTAAGGTTCCACAGTGCGTGTGTTAGCAAGTCCATCTGAGCCTCAGCCTGTAAGGTTTCCCACAGTGCGTGTGTTAGCAAGTCTATCTGAGCCTCAGCCTGTAAGGTTCCACAGTGCGTGTGTTAGCAAGTCCATCTGAGCCTCAGCCTGTAAGGTTCCACAGTGCGTGTGTTAGCAAGTCCATCTGAGCCTCAGCCTGTAAGGTTCCACAGTGCGTGTGTTAGCAAGTCCATCTGAGCCTCAGCCTGTAAGGTTTCTCACAGTGCGTGTGTTAGCAGGTCTATCTGAGCCTCAGCCTGTAAGGTTTCCCACAGTGCGTGTGCTGGCAACTCTTCCTGAACCTCATCACAGAAGGAGTGGCAGAAGGAAAGAGATCCTTGTGCTTTGGGGTTTTTGTTTGTTTGTTTGTTTGTTTGTTTGTTTTATTTATTTTTTTGGTTTGTTTGTTTTAAGCTCTGAGTTTCTGCTTTCCTTTGTCTTTCTCAGGTTAAAACACACGCACACACAGGGCATATACACAGAGACACACACGTATACACATACACACAACTATTTTATATTAAAGCTGAAAATTTCAAACTGACTTCCAAGGTGCTAGTGAAATCTGACTTCAGGCTAAGTGAGTATCAGAGAGATATTTCCCTTGTATTTAAACTGTGTAAAGGGGACCCAAACCCCTAACAGTCTTCAGAGTTCTCTGGTCTAAAAGCAAGTCTCCTTAACTCCAAATATTTTATAAGAATTAATAATTAATATAGATGTTTTCTTTAAAATGAAAATTGGGATAAGTTCTAGAAAATTAAAGTGAATTCTAGATATCCTAGAAAGTTCTGTGTGTATCAAGCATCTATAAGAGATGAAAGAAGAACATTATTTTCATTAAGTAGGAGAGTAGCAAAGATCTACGCTACAACTTTATTCTGTCAAAGTCAACCTGGGCAGCCCTCTAGCCAACAGCCACTTTGTTGTTGTTGTTGTTGTTGTTTGTTTGTTTTCTTGTTTTGTTTTTTTGGGTTGGTTGGTTGGTTGGTTGGTTGGTTGGTTGGTTTTTCAGGACAGGGTTTCTCTGTGGCTTTGGAGGCTGTCCTGGAACTAGCTCTTGTAGACCAGGCTGGTCTCGAACTCAGAGATCCTCCTGCCTCAGCCTCCTGAGTGCTGGGATTAAAGGAGTGAGCCACCACTGCCCAGCCAACAGCCCCGTTTTTAAGTGTAATTTGGGATGATATTGGAAGGTTTTGTCTGATCAGACTAAACCAGCTAGCTGTCTATCACAGAAAGGAAAATCCTAGTGTTGTGCCCGTGTCACAAGGACCCCCAAAGAGACAAGGGAGACAGACCACTGATGCAAATATACAAGGTTTATTAATTGTTTTACCCTACCTTGGGAGGGACCCCATCTAGCAAGCTGACACAGCGGCCTCCAGAAGGGGTGACGTTCCCTGTCTGCTGCTAGGTTTTAAAGACAAAAGTTACAGGATTACATCAGTAGGTACGGGTTGGTTTCTGATTGGTTGACATTTGGGAACAATCAGGAGAATTTTTCAAATTCATATTTTGACATGAAATACCTGTGTAGCAGGTATTCTCACTGGTCAGTGCTGAGAGGGAACATTCTGTGGTTTCTATGGCTTCATCTTGTTACTTGCAGGTGGCCTGTTGTACATAGATACCAATAGTTTTTAGAACTGTATCCTGGAGACCATGGGGGGGGTCTCTCCTGGAGTTTCTTTTGTGGCCAAACAGTTCCCAGGAACCAAGTACCTGGGGGTGGGGGTCGGGGGGGGGTGGAGTTTCTTTGTGTTCAGTTTTGGCCCTAGGCTCCAGGAGATCAGAAGATCTGGAGTTTCCTTGTGTCAGAGGCCTATGTGTCTTTTTTGTAGCCTGTCATGGCTGCTAAAGCAGAGGCTGAGTGAGGGTCTGGTCCCTTTATTCTAAATTATTAAAAGTGAAGCCTTTGGGTTTAGTTTTCCCCTTTCACTAGCAACCACTTCTTTAC
This sequence comes from Cricetulus griseus, assembly GCF_003668045.3. Classification (NCBI taxonomy): domain Eukaryota; kingdom Metazoa; phylum Chordata; class Mammalia; order Rodentia; family Cricetidae; genus Cricetulus; species Cricetulus griseus. The sequence continues at coordinate 138,771,597 of NW_023276806.1, read as the reverse complement.
TGAGTTTGCCTCATTCTTGATGTCTTAGACTCAAGTTACAGTTTTATGAGGAAAGATGGGAATAAATAACTGTGTGTGGTGCTTAGGATGAACACATAAAATGAGCAGTGAAAGTGCATTCCCTACGAAAGAGCTACTGTATCCTTGGTGGAACATATAGAATGGGATGGCTCACAATGCCTTCCTTGCCTGTGATAAACTCTCACAGGTTAAGCCACCCTGGAGTGCTCTCCAGGGAGTGAGAGGCTACTTTCTTTGAGGTCTGTGCTCTTCATGTGGCATAATGGTGTCCAAAATATACCAGATCTTTGGTATATTTGTTGTTATTTAATAATACATACCTGCCCAGTTAAAAGGCAATTTGCAGACTACACTGCGATCCCATCACCCCTGCAATCCAGGCACTACACGCAGTACAGGCATCACTTTGGCTGCCTGTAGAGAGCACAGTTGGAGCGGGGAGCATGGAGCATAACTGGAGCCAGGCTTGTATAGAGGACCGGGCAATGGGGGGATTAGCTCTCTCCGGAGGATGATTCAGGGGATCTCTGCAAGTGTCATACAGAGAAACGAACCCCACGAAGAGATAAGAATGAAAACTCAGTGTAGATTGACTTCATCAACCTGGATCAGACTTGAGGAGTCTAATAACAGGTGGTTTATTCCCAATGTATTTAAGCCCAGCATATTTCAGAAAAAAGTTTCCTGGTATAATACAATCCCCATTGTCCCCATTGCACAAGGAAGCATAATTACATTGAAACTCAACTCAGAGTACCTGTCATTTCTTCAAGAAGATGGGTTCTAGAGATAGGCTACCTGTACTAACTTAAGGGCCTAAGGGCCAGGCCTGGTCACAGTCAAACAGATAGCATAGAGGTCATCTGGGCTGTGAGCCACCTCTGGTCCTGGTTGAGGGAACTTGTCAGGGTCATTTAGATTACTAGCCACCTCCGGTCCAGGTGGACAGAGCTTGATGTGGCCTGGCCCAACAGATAAGGAAGATCACCAGGCTGTTAATCTCTTCCAATTCTCAGCTTTCTGGATGGAAGAACAGGTTTTTCATCTTTCCCATTGGAAAGACAGTTCGGTGTGATTAACATTCCTGGTTTCTCTGGAGGTCTGTGGGGACAACGACCTTCCTGCTGTTCTCACAACCGATAGTGAGCAGCAGCAGCAGTTAGTTGTGCATCTCTCTGCTTCAAAAAGAGGCCCCTCTGGCCTTGAGCATCCACAGCTACAACAGCAGAGGCTTCACGATCACCGGAAACCGCATGTTTGGGACACGCCCACTCCTCCCACAGATGGCAGTCCAGTGGAACGTGGGATCCCCTTAGGAAATCACTAAAGAGAGAATCGAGTGTCTCCCTTTCTCGGATGCTGGAGCTTAGGGTAGAGATTTTTGTAGTCGGCACTGGAAACAATTCGGAGCGGCTGCAATCCCAAATACCGTAGGCCATGAAGCAGCCGCATGACCCGCCCAATGCTTGTGCCACTTTCAGTTTCCTGTGTCTTAAAGGTCGAGTGACAGGAGCCACCCGCCCTCATTCCCCCTCCTGGAGAGACTGTACTCACATGTTTAGGTCAAGCTGCAGAATGAAATAAATGCCAGGAACTGTCAAGGAAGGCACTGGTCCTTTGCGGAGTTCAGCGACTCCCAATGTTTTTTTTTTTGTTTGTTTGTTTGTTTTATACTCTGCCTTCTGGCACTTTCAACACGTGCCAAGCTACCCATTGTAATAACTTACTTATTATAACTTCATAATGCATGAGGACGAGGACTTTTAGTTCATGGCCATGGCCATAAGAGAAAGATGTGTGTTTGGTAGCTCGATACATACATACTAGATTCTCAGTATGTTTTCTCAACATATGGGTTGCCAAAGACCATTGGAAAACACAAATGTTTACATTACAACTCATAACAGCAGCAAAATTACAGTTATGAAGGTGGCAACAGAAATAACTTTATAGTTAACTATATATATATAGTCAGCACAACATGAGGAACTGTGTTAAAGAGTGGCAGCGTTAGGAAGGTTGAGAACCACTGAACTAGATGAATGAATGAATGAATGAATGAATGAATGAATGAATGAACACATGAGGAGTGAATGAGTGGATGAAGTTTTTAATCTCTCCCATCCTCATTTTTTCATCTGTAAAATGAAAACACTAGATGCACTCAACATAACATCTTCACAGAGAGCAACCAGCATGGGCACACAGTAGACCTAGCCAGCCTTTATGCTCTCCTGGCTTCTGGAGAGCATGGTTTAGGGGTGCAGCTGCCACTGAGGTTCAGTCCTGTCACCCAGAAACTCACCGTGCTCATCATGGAGGTGATGGATCGTACAGACATCCTAAAGCCTCATACTCATCCTGTTTTCATGAAATGACTGTTCATACTCCATGAAACGAAAATGACTCCAGTCATATAAGACTGAGGCAGCAGGCTGGAAGCCAAACTGTCTAGCTACGCTCCAGCTCTCCTTCACATGGGACCTACACAACTTGGGTGGGAAACTACTTTTAGAAGCCAGTATACTTAATTACAAAGCAAGCATAGAAATGTGAATGTCTCCCTACATAGGGCTGTGTTCCCTTGGAAACAACAACAGTATTTACACGATAACTTAACTTAATATTAAATGGCAGTGAATAAATTCAAGCGGGAACATGTGGACTTGGATGAAGAGTCCTCTGCGACTTGGCTCAAAGATAAAACAAATGGATGAAAAGAACTCTTTATTTCTGGTTGAAAAAAGGCACCATCACTGGGTGGTGGCGGCGCACACCCTTAGTCCCAGAAGGCAGAGGTAGGTGGATCTCTGTGAGTTCGAGAGCAGCCTGGTCTACAGAGCTAGTTCCAGGACAGACTCCAAAGCTACACAGAGAAACCCTGTCTCGAAAAACCAAAAAAAAAAAAAAAAAAAAAAAAAAAAAAAAAAAAAAAAAAATTGGACCTATTCAGAATAATGATAAGCATTATCCAAAAGGCTGAACTTACAAAAAGGAAATTATACCTTTTTTTTTTTAAAGTCAGAAAAACAAAGTTAAGGGAAAACTTGCCATCAGCTATTTAACAAGGAAAATTATAAAGCCATCACAAAGTATAAAAAGATTACTGGTCATAATGCACTTCAATTTATTACACACTTTGCTAAGGGTCATTAGCTGAAATTTGCAAATCATTGGTTTATAAATGTCCCAAATGGACAATATTGAAGATAAATATGTACAGCTATTACAAAACCATATAGTTTTGCCATGGAAAGATGGGAACAATATGTGGTGGTTTGAATGACAGTGGCCCCCATAGGCTCATATATTTAAATACTTGGTCCCTCATTGGTGGAACTGCTTGGGAAAGATAAGGAGATGTGGCCATTTTGGAGGAGGCATGTCTTTGGGTGGGCTTTGAGGTTTTAAAAGCCCACACCATTCCTAGTTAGCTTGCTCTGACTGCTCATGGATCAAAATGTATACTCTCAACTATTACTTTGGGTCATGCCTGCCTGTGCCATGTTCCCTGCTATGACGGTCACAGATTCGAACCCTCTGAAACTGTGATCCTCAAATAAATTCTTTTTTTCTATAAGTTGCCTTGGTCATGGTGTCTTATCATAATAATAGAAAAACAATGAAGACAATAACTCTATTATTTGCTAGCCTCTCTCCATTTGGGAAGAACAGAATGTCCTATGTGTGTACATATGCAGAGGAAAAGGAACATGAAGAGTTTATTGTCAATATATTAATAATAGCTACAGTCCACTGGCTGCAGGTGCCGAGTTTATGAGTAAGGGAAATCATTTTATTCCTCTACAATGAATATGTATTAGTAATTAAAATACAAATTTCAAACATTTTTAGAGTGTTCCTAACATGTGATTCCATTTATTCTTATTTTCAGCCTAATTTTCAGCGGGAAAAATGCAGATCTGGCCTTTAGTGCATAGTTAATATTTATCATGATCCTCTATCAAAGATATGCCTTCATCAAAAAAAGTAACTAAATCAAACATTCCCGATTATCTTTAACATTAAGTTTGCAGCAGTTGACAGCCCACAAACCCAAATAACTATATTTTTGTTATAAAACTGGAAACACTTTTTCCAGTTCCTGTCACAGACTTCTCTAAGAATAATACAGCTGCTTAGCTATTTAATGGGGACAGTGCTGTCTTCAAACCCATGCTTTGTGTGGATACTGGGGTCCAGGCGCTGTGGTTGCTAGGACACAACACTGTGCTTCTTGTGGTACAACCTTGTGGGCCTGATGGCCCAGGCTTAGGTCTTTCTGGCCCTGACCCAGATGGGAGAATTCAAGATTTATTTATGCTGGGGCAGCAGAATAAAGAAGCTACACATGGCGAGTTTTTACATAGGACAAGTACACCCAGGCAATCTCAAAGAATAAAAGCCACTTGCAGACGGCTGAGAGTATTATGTTCATGCTGGGAGAGGGAGTCTGGTAAGAGCTCAAGCCTGCACCTTCAACTGTGGCTGCCATGGTTGCCCAAGTCATCAGTTTCTTCCTTCCTCCTTGCTGCCCTGAGTTTGACCTTTTGTTTGTGTTCCAGACAACAGCCTGCCAGACAACCGCCAGTGAGTCGTTGTCATCGTTGTCCTTGACGGAGTTTAGACAAGGGTGAAAAACAAATGATTATTGAATAAACTTCATAGATTATATACCTCTTCTTCAAGACCCTTGTGACAAGCAATGTAATAATTTCAGTGTATCTGTAAGGTGAAGGACCCAATGGGGTTGTTTTAAGTAGAGCTGGAGCATTTGTGAGCACATTGTCCCACATGTGGGAAGTTTAATGGGATGGTACAGTTCTCTATAGACGGGGTATTGTTCCTTCATTTACCATGGTAACATTACTCAAGGGAAGTCTCATCTTAACAGTAGCATAATATTCCAAGATATTATTTACATAATTATTACATAAGCCTCATTTCCAAACTTTTTGCTACTGCTAATAATATTATGATCACTACATGTGAAAAAATTTCCACATTTCAGATGATACCTTAAGACAACTCCCAGAGTAGAATTACCCTCATAAACATTTTAAGGTCACACCAAAGAATTACATTTCCTAAAGGGTTGTAGCAATTTTCATCTTTACAAGCAATGTATAAATGTCCACTTCCTTCCAAACTCTTTCAATTTAGGACTCATTTCTCTTTCCCTCCCTCCCTCCCCTTTGCTCCCCCTTTCCTTCCTTCCTCCCTCTCTATTTCCCTCCCTCTCTCTCTCCTTTCTCTCTCCCTCCTTCTCTTTCTCCCTGTCTCCCAGACTTAATTCACTTTGTATTTCTTGTATAAAAAACCCTTATGCAGTCACTAGAACTGGAGCCTGGGTCATCTGCTCAGAGACTCTGGGGTGGGTTTTCACAAGGTGGTCAGTAAACTCCTGATAAGGACACTTGGTGAACACAGTCTCCTGCCAGAAGTCTCCCACCGGCTAAGGTCAAGGAGCTGTAGGTCTTTGTAACCTGGAGATTAGGCATGGCCTTGTGGCAGAATGGCATCCATGTGGTGTAAGTGTGTTCCCTTGAGGTTGCAAGCTGCATTTGTCATGCAAGGTTAAAGCTTGCTCACCAACCTGGCAATCATTAACCGGTGTTAATGGGGCTGTGTTCATGAGCCCAACAGTACAAAGGACTGGGATTTCTTTCCTTTTGTTTTTCAAGACAGGGTTTCCCTGTGTGGCTTTGGAGCCTGTTCTGGAACTAGCTCTTGTAGACCAGGCTGGTCTCAAACTCACAGACATCTGCCTGCTTCTGCCTCCCGAGTGCTGGGATTAAAGGCGAGCACCACCATTGCCTGGTTTGGACTGGGCTTTGTTAACACAAAGGAAGTTCCTGAAGCCCTTTCCTCTCTGCATGGTGAATGAAAAATAAGAATGTGAGGCTAAGGCCCCAACTCCCAGAAGCAGCCTGGCCAGGTTCGGTGGAGACTAACATTACAGGTCAGGGAATGCATCAGCAAAGGCAGGAGAACAGAATTGGCAGGTTAGTTTCCAGAACAGGAAGCAGTTGGGTTGGGATGCTTCCGGGCGAAGAGGTGGTGTGGAAGTGGTTGGTGTTATCATCCACTCTATTTGACCTTAATCCACCGATGCAATACTCTTCTATAACAGCATTTCATAATCAACACCCAATTTTAATGGAAAGCATTTGTAATTCTTTATCACACTGTATACGTCATGTGTTTTATTTTATGACTTCTGTTGAACTGTAAGCTCACAGAAGACAGCAATTCTATTTTCCTTACTAGTGCTCCCTATTAAGGGCCAATTAAAAATTGATTTGAAAGTCAAAGCTAGGCATTGTCTTAGCTAGGGTTGCTATGGCATGCCATTGCACCACAATCAAGGCAGCTTGGGGAAGGGAGGTGGTTTGTTTGGTTTACATTTCCACATCACTTTCGTCATCATCTTAGTCACTGTGTTATTGCTGTGAAGAGACACTGCCACCAAGGCAACTCTTAGAAAAGAAAGTGTTTAACTGGGGATTTGCTTGCAGTTTCAGAGGCGTAGTCCATTGTCATCATGGCAGGAAGCATGGCAGCAGGCATGACAGGCATGGTGCTGGAGAAGGAGCTCAGAGCTACATCCTGATCCAAAGGCAGAAGGAGAGAAACCGGGCCTGGCGAGGGCTTTCCACCTCAAAGCTAACCTTCAGTGGTCAGTGACATGCTTCCTCCAACAAGCCCAAACTTCCTAATCCTTCTAATCCTATCAAAGAGTTCAACTCCCTGATGACTCAGCCTTCAAATATATGAGCCTATGGGGGTCATTCTTATTCAAACCACCCCAGGCATAAAAATTTGTTCTGTTTTTTGAGACAAGAACTCTCCCTGTATCCCTGGTTGTCCTAGAACTCACTGTGTAGACCAGGCTGGCCTCTAACTCAGAGATCCACCTGCCTCTGCCTCTCTAGTGGCTGGGATTAAAGGTGTGTGCCACTATGCCCAGCATGGCATATGATTTTTAATCTTCACTCTCAGTCCACTGTGAGTCTACTGACTCTCGTCTCCATCCAGAACTCTGTATTAGAACCTTAGACTATTTCCCCTTGGGCTCATCAGAAGTTTCCCAGGGAGGAATCTTCTAAATCTTGTCAGGAGGGTAGGGTCTGACAATCCATCAGACAGTGGAGGCTGAATGGAGAGAGGGGGCTGGAGCCACTGCATCCCTGGGGACAGTGCACAAGCACCCCTTGTACCTCAGGATGCCATTCCCCCAGTCCCCCATCTCTTTGATTCTGCTTTGTCTTCTGAAAGAAGAAACCTCCAGTCTTTAGGGGTCTGTGGCCTCAGACACTCAGTGGCTAAGAGTGGAGCAAAGGACAGCCAGAATCCAGAATTCCAGAGCTCAAGAGTCTCACTCCGACCCCTGGGAGGGTGAAGGGGAAAAAAATCACACAATGCCCCCACTAATGAACCTGACCCAGCAGGAAATGAGCTTCATATGTATCTCTATTTTAAATTATTAATACACACCCTACACACCCTGCCACATTACCTCAGCCTGTGAAACCATGGAAGCCCATTGCTTTACCATCCATTAAGGAATGCCTTCATAAACATTCGTCTTCTTTTTGATGTGCTTTTTAGGGCGTGCCAAGTAAGAGGCCTATATCAAGATGGTAAACGCTAAGCTGAGCATTTCACAGAAGCCAGGGCCCATGTTCACAGTGGGAGGATAAGGACTTTAAAAGTTTGACATCTCAGGTTTATACAACATTCCACAGCCCCTTGATAATTACAGTAATTATATGTCTGATGGTGCTTGGAAATTTTTATATTACCTGTGTTTAGGAAAATATCTGTAAATTTCAGAGGGGCATGCCATCACTCCTGCCAACTTAGGCTTCCAGTTCTCTTGGGAACATGAAGGACTAAAAAGATGCCCATCTACTTAACATTTGCAGAGATGGTTCTACACAGGCCTAATCTCTGAGTCCTGGTCCAAATGCCTCTTTTTGTTTTTATTTTATCATTATTATTATTTATATCCCGACTGCAGTTTCCCCTTCCTCCTCTCCTCCCAGTCCCTTCCCCCACCTTCCCTCTGCCCCACCCTCCACTCCTCCTCTGTTTCCCTTCAGAAAATGGCAGGCCTCCCAGGGATGTCAATCAAACAGGGCATATCAAGTTGCAGTAAGACTAGGTACCTCTCCTCATATTAAGGCTGGATGAGGTGACCCAGTAGGAGGAAAAGGGTCCCCAAAGCAGGAAAAAGTCAGAGACAGCCCCTGTTCCTACTATTATGAGTCCCACAAGAAGACTAACGAGACCCATGCCATGAGAGGAAGCCCACCCCTGACACTGCCTGGAGGGTCAGGTCCCAGTGGCTGGACAGCCCAGAGACGTAGGACAGAACCAAACATGACTGAACAAAAAAAAAAAAAAAGTCAATGTAATGATTCCTAATACTATTCTGCTGTACTCAGAGATTGGTGCCTAGCACAATAGTCATCAGAGAGGCTTCATCCAGCAACTGATGGAAACAGATGCAGAGACCTACAGCCAAGACTTGGGTGGATCTTGGGGAACCCTGCAGAAGAGGGGGAGGAAAGGATGTAGGCGCCAGAGGGGTCAAGGACACCACAAGAAAACCCACAGAATCAACTACCCAGGGTTCATAAGAGCTCACAAAGACTGAACCAACCAGGGAGCCTTCATGGGACTGACCTAGACTCTACATATATGTTACAGTTGTGTAGCTTGGTCCTCTTTTTGATTTTGTAAGACTTTTATTATTGGGGTGTGTGTGTCTGTCTGTCTGTGTCTATGTGTCGGGGCCAGAGGCTTCATATATACATGAAGCTATGAATATTTCCATGGCAAGTGTGCTTAATTAAGCAACGTACTGGACTTTAAGTAGGGAGACCTCTGGCTAAATAATCTAGTAGACTTTCAGTTCAACTTGGGCCTTTTAAAAAGAGGTGTTTGGACTTGCCTCCTTAGGACAATAGACAGTCTCCCAAATGAGGTGTTTGCATATAATATATGTATACATATATAATATATATCCCCAATGTCTTTTGGAACTGCTCCTAGACACCAGTAGATCTTAATGTTGCTGTGTTTCCCGTCACAGTGACAGTCCAGAGAATGCACCTCACTGTCCTTTTCTGTACACACCCAGAGAAGCAGCACAGCTCTGAGAGTACTCATTAGCTTTCCATGTATCTATGAGGGACTTTCTGCATTGCTTTGTGGTCATGAGCACAAACTCACATCCAAATTAACTCCATTTAACTCTGCTTCCAAGTCCTGCCACTTCCGTTCAACAGTCTCCTGCTCTCTGCTAGGTCTTCCTCACCAATAAATCATCGATGCTTTGTGTGTTCACTCGCCTTATATCTATAAAGCATTCCACTTCAATCTCTAATGAGTCTTTCCTGTTGTTATTTTAACCCAAATGAGTCACCTCTCTCTTCTTTATTAGGACAGGAAATGTCCTATCTAGGACAGGTTTTACTTATTTCCCTTACACAAACAGACACTTCGCATAATGACTGAAGTCTCACACAATTCTAGCCAAAGTGAATGAGGTGAAGGGAAAATGAGGCAAAGGACTAAGAGAGGCCAGGTGTTCCATAGAACAAGGTGTTGCTGAATCTTGTTGCCTAGATCATAGGCACCTAGACATAGATTCCATCAAACCCCATGAATTCCAAGAAGGATAACCAAGACTAACATGAATTAACAAGAAGACTGGGGAGTGGGAGATGGCTTTGCAGTTAAGGGCATGTACTGCTCTTGCAAAGGACCCAAGTTCAATTCCCAGCACCCATGTCCAATGGGTCACAAAGGCCTACAACATCAGTCCAGGTGGTCTGATGCCCTCTTCTGGACTCTGCAGGTACTGCACACACAGGGCATTTAACTCACCTACACACACACACACACACACACACAAACACACAGAGAGAGAGAGAGAGAGAGAGAGAGAGAGAGAGAGAGAGAGAAACAAAAATAAAATATCTTTAATAAAAAAGATAATTGTTTTTCAAAATCAAATATTCGTTTGCCAAAGCTCTCTTAATGCTGCTGGTTCCAAGCCGGCATGCTGGAAATGAGCTGAGCTGAAGAGAAATCAAGATCACTGCTCGGTTGCATTTAGAGACACCTGTCTCGTTGAATGACTGTTTGCCCATTGATGGTTTATTTTGTTTTCAAAGCCTAATAATATTCTGATGGTAACAATGGAGACATTTTACTCAGAACGATTCCTTTTGGAGACACCACTGTACTTTTTTTGGGTGGAGGGAGTCTTGATGGACCGCGTTAGAAGTACTTACAAAAAAAGACTAGTAACACCCCAAACTTGCCACTTTGGCCTAACAATTATTTTGAGCTAAAAGCCAGGCAGGGCTACATGGCAAGGTCTTGTCTCAGATAGAAAAAGAAAACAAACAAACAAAAAACACCCAAAAATTCTGACTTGTTTCTCAAACAGTCCATCATCTCTGTGGCTTTGGATTCTATTTGTAGGAGAACTGGGTGGTTGATGATGGCTCATGACTGGCAGTTAATTGTGTCACACTTTCTGCTTCTTTGTCGTGTTTTATTCCTCTCTTGAAATGGATTTGCCTTTCAGTGTTGACTTCCCCTTCTTCTAATTCTGTATGGTGTGAGTGACGCCTTCTACACATCTATATGGCAACAGGCGAAAAGTGTGGGTTAAAAAAAAAAGATGGAGAGAGGGTAGCATTAGTTGAGGAGGATGGATGGGGAATGGACAAAAGGACAATGGGATATAAAAGAGGAAAAGAGGGAGCTACAAGGAGAATATAGGGTAGACAGGAAAAAGGAGAGAAAACCACAAAACCATACTTCCTTCAAATACACCATAGTAGTATCTAACTTGAAACAACAAAGACATTTAAAAATATTTAGTTAGCAATAGTCTATTCCCCCAGCACTGAAGAGCAGCACTGAAATATTTTGTAGCCTAGTATAGATCCACACACATTTGGGGTTGGCGCATGAAGGGATTTTCAAGTCCCTTTCCGCAAGAGTCCGAGTTTAAGCTAGAAGACATTGGCAGGGGATCCTCAGGTGAGGACATTGTCTCCACATTTCCTTACACTAGGACATTGTCTCCACATTTCCTTACACTAGGACATTGTCTCCACATTTCCTTACACTAGTAAAGTGGGGCGCAAATAATGTGTACCTCAAAGGAGTCAGACCAAGTTTGACAAACAGAAGTTTTAATAGCAAAGTACTCACACGAGTCAGTCCTCTAAACCAGGTGAACCATGGAACAGAGAGAGTCGCTTGCATGAGACCCTCATATTTAAGGTCTTGCTACATCACTGACCATACCCTAGTGTGCATGGTCTCAGTCACCTGGGCCAGCGCACAAGAGGGCATGGCTAACATTTCCCCTACAATTCCCCTTTTAGTCTAAAAGAAGATTAAAACTTAACGGTGTAAATTATCTATCATTAACAATCATAAGGGTAAATTACACGAGGTTATAATAATCTACAAATGTCACATCTTAATTATAACTATTCCAACTAAACCTTAAAGTCATCTGAAAGAGATGTCCAAGCATGAACACCTCCTTCCAAACCCAACCTTAAACAATAGGAAACTAGCGCTAACTAGGTGTCAACAGTGGGGAAGGGGGCGTGGTATTCTCCATGCTATTTCCTGCTGAACTGGGATGACGACAACCTCGTGGGGTCCTGTGGGAAGAAATGTTAGTGTGATGAAAGTCTTGAATGGGTTATATCCAGTCTGTGTCTGGTGGGAGATGCTTGATTGAAGGTCCAGGTCGAAATCCTTATCTTGATTGAAGTTCTTGTGTTGATTGAAGTCAGTACCCGAAGTTCTCGCCAGAGTGTTAGTTGAAACTCAGCAAGTTGGATCCAGTGTATTTGAGGAGGTGTGGCCCATTTACTTTCCGAAGCATCCAGGGATTGCTGTCAGGCAGTTCTTCATTGGCTGTGTGGGACTCACACATAAATGTTAGCAGAGAAATGTTCGCTTGTATAAGTATACATAATGGGAAAGGCAGCTATGGGAAAATAAGAATTATGAAAGGGTGTACACCTTGAGAAAAAAAAGCCAAGAAAAGAAAAATGACAGTCCCTAGTCTTTCTCCTATTCTGTATTACATCAGTTGGCTTCTTGATATGGTACAGAAACTCTGAAGTTTATTTTAACAACGTGTTTGGATTTAGAGGAGGAAAGCCAAATCCACCTCTAAAGCCAGCATTGGTTTAATTGAATAGGGACTAAGAAATAAAGAAAGATAGAGTTCTCTGAGAGACAGCTGTAAAATTAACCATATGGCACAGTCCTTTTGTTTGAAGGGTATAGCTACCTTCTCTTCTTAAGTATCTACCCATCCAGTGTCCTTTGACTTCTAGAGATGAGTTTTCCTGTGAAGATAAAAGCAAAACACTTCCCTTTCTTTGGGAGGTTTCTATACAGTTTATGAAATATACCTTGGTATGTTCCCTGTCATTCTTCCTCATCGAGAGGTTTTTTCTTTTTGGACTCAAATCTTGATTAACTTTGATGGTATCCAAATTTTTCCTTCTCCTGTAGAAACAAAGGCGAAACCCCTTCCCCAACGTAACACATGTCCTGGTTTCCATACAGAGGTTAGTACATCTTTGAAGTATACCGGCTGATTCAGTTCTGCAGTTTTTTTTTTTTTTTTCTGTAGTCCAGTGTCTTTCTGCAGCTCTTTGTCATTTCTCATTAGCATTAGGAAAGTTTAGTGTTAATAACATATTATGTAACCTATGTTTGGGGGGTTTTGTTCCCCCAGCCTGTTTGTGGAACATTTCTTTCAGTGTTCTATTAGATCTCTCTACCACTGCCTGTCCCGTAGGATTGTGTGGTATACCGGTTACATGCTTTATGTTACAATATTTGAAAAACTGTTGCAATTTAGTGGAGACATAGGCTGGAGCATTGTCAGTTTTTATGTGTACAGGTATACCCATAACAGCGATCCCCTGTAATAGGTGTGTAATAACAGAATCAGCCTTTTCAGAGCTAAGAGCAGTAGCCCATTGAAACCTTGAAAATGTATCTATAGTATGACGCACATATTTTAAATTTCCAAATTCTGCAAAGTGAAAGACATCCATCTGCGAAACCTCATTCCTCCGAATGCTCTTAGGATTACAGCCTGCTGGCAATGCAGCAGGGGAATAAATCCCGCCAAAATCCACAAACACCCACGGGTGACAAATAAAAATCCTGTAATCGGACACCAAATAAAGTGGGGCGCAAATAATGCGTACCTCAAAGGAGTCAGACCAAATTTAACTAACAGAAGTTTTAATAGGAAAGTACTCACACAGCGAGTCAGTCCTCTAAACCAGGCGAACCATGGAACAGAGAGAGCGGCCTGCATGAGACCCTCATATTTAAGGTCTTACTACATCACTGACCACACCCTAGTGTGCATGGTCTGTGTCACCTGTGCCAGCCCCCAAGAGGGCGTGGCTAACATTTCCCCTACACACTAGGACTTTGTGTTCACATTTCCTTACACTAGGACATTGTCTCCAAGTTTCCTTACACTAGGACATTGTCTCCAAGTTTCCTTACACTAGGACATTGTCTCCACGTTTCCTTACACTAGGATGTTGTCATCAAGTTTTCTTATACTAGGACAATGTTGTCATCGAGTTGTTCTCTCTTCTCTTGCTCAGGGACAGCAGTTTAAGTGGAGAACTTGACTTCCTCCTTTGGTTGTTACAATTACCATGAGTAACTAGAAATGTATTATTGTTTTTAACCTGCTCTTCACACAGGAACAAGCAGATTTATAAGGGTTCATTTCCGTAAGGAAGCCATATATTAAAAGTCTGAAATAAGGACTGTAACATATCTACATATGTAAATAAGCATAGTCACATGCATGCTTACTTGGTACCATGCTTGGTTCAATTTTCTGCTGGTGCCATCCTGAAAGGATTAATTTTAAACAATGAACCTGTCTTTTTCCTTTCCTGCTGATAACACCACCATTACACAGACTGGCTAATGAAGAAAGGGTTTTTATTTCATCTCACAGTTTCAAAGGTTTCAGGCTGAGGGGCCCACAGTTGGCAATGGCCTTCTTACATGTGGTGGTTCAAGGTGGTACAGACCCTCAGTATGCCAGTGACCCGACCAAACAGTCTAAGTCCTCTGTGGAAAAAAGTCACAGGGTCAGATTGGTCTACCCAAGGAGACATATTCCAATATCTCACTGTGGAGAGTGAATGTCAGTGGGTTTAGGAGAAGACAGATCACGTCCACAGCATTGCAGGCTCTCCCATCTTCAATTCATGCTTGGCCTATAAAGAAAGCATCCATCCAGTGTAGCACCTGAGTCACTGTTTCCACGATACAAAGTTCTCTATTCTGCAGGGGGAGGAGTCACACAGATAGAGAAGGAGCATTTTCTCTTCAAGTTTCAGTGTAGCATTGCAAAACCAAAGGAACACCATCGCCTGCCATTCAAAGAGGACAGTCAGAAACACACAATTTCAGAAAGAAATCTCCATAGATGGTGTCATTTTCTCACAAATATTTCCAGGGATTCATAATTGGACATGTTACTCCATTTATCTTGATGTTTCTTGTAAATTAGGCCCATCCTAATCTATATCCTACATCAACATCTGACTGAAAAATCATGAAACTAATGCAGAAAGAAGCAAGAATGCCAAAAATAAACATTTCCACCCTGAGCTGTAGAACTAGTCACTTGTGCATTCATAGGTTGTAGGAAATATGGTTCTTACTTTCCAGTTTTGCAAAGCCAACGCCTGTCAGAAACACAAAGTCTTACTTTGGCTGACTTAGAACGGATCTCAAAGCAGTACAATGTCTGTTCACAGAAACGAACAAAGAACACATTTGTGTCTTTATCTGAGAATGCTTGCCAGAATCTATTCCAAACCAGTAAAGTAACATTTGTTTTTACCGTTGTATATTTTGCTGAATTTCATAAACCCAGAAGTGAACAGACCTTTGCTTGTAGGGAAACAAACTAGTATCAGGAAAGGAAGGACACAGCAGAGCTGAAATGTTGGTGCCTCTTTCGTTAACCATCTTTGATCTCCCTGAAGTCACCATTGAGTCTATTTTCTCAGCTTCTCAGAGACCAGGTTTGAGCTTCATTTCCAGGCACTGATCAAACACCAGCATGGGGAGGGACTTATCAACTCTTTTTTTAGCCCGAGATATCTCATACAATAGCAATATTTTAACACAGTGGCCAATGGGGTGAATATGAAAGTTGGAATTTCTGACTAGGCAACAAAGAGTTTAAAATACTTTTCTTTATTATTCCATCTATTTTATTAGGTTAGTGATAGGGAAATGTCCTTCTGTGTGCTGTGAATATATGTTTCTCCTATTGAAGTACTGATTACACTTAACAAGATGACCCAGTCCCTATTCATTTTTTTTTTAAATTTATGAGTGTTTTGCCTGCATGTATGCCTATTTTCTATGTGCATGCCTGGTACTTACAAGGCCAAAATGGGGCATTGGATCTCTTGTTACTGGAGTATTAGACGGTTGTGAACCACAAATCAAACCTAGGTCCTTTGGAAGAGCAGCCTGTACTCTTAACTGCCATCTCTCTTGCCCCCAGGACCCTGCTCCAATGAGGCTTACATTCTAAGGCTTGAAGTGAGGTGTACAGACAAATAATAGGCAAGAGTTTAGGGGTCTGGGGATGTAGCTCTATGGTATGGTGCTTACCTAGAATTTGTGAGTCCCTAAGCACCACACAAAGAAAGTATTTGTTTATTATATGTGTGTGCTGTGTTTGTTTATGTGTACATGATTATGTGTACGAGCATGAGGTTATATGCAGTAGACATAATGTATGTGTATGTTGAGGGTGGGGTAGCACTGGATAGTCAACTTGGCACAATCTAAAGTCATCTGAGAGGAGGGGATGGCAATTGAGAAAAATGCCTCCGTAAGACCTGGCTGTAGGCAAGCCTGTAAGGCATTTTCTTAATTAGTGATTGATGTGGGAAGGCTCAGCCCATTGTGGGTGGTGCCATCCTTGGGCAGGTGATCCTTGGTTCTATAAGAAAGCTGGCTGAGCAAGCCATGGGCAGCAAGCCAGTAAGCAGCACCCCTCCATGGCCTCTGCATCAGCTCCTGCCTCCAGGATCCTGCCCTGTTTGAGTTCCTGTCCTGACTTCCTTCAGTGATAAACAGTGATGTGGAAGTGTGAGCCAAATAAACCCTTTCCCCACCACCCACCCCCCAACTTGCTTTTGGTCATGGTGTTTCACTGTAGCAATGGAAACCCCAATGATGACACCCACCAATGAGAAATATGAAAGGTGGGTGATGTCCGAGTATAGTTGGAGTGGTGCAGGTACCATATGAGAAGCATCCAGAAGCTCAGTCTGATACTTATTGCTATTATGTAATATTTTAATAGCCAGATATTTTTAAATAAGCCTTGACTTGGCATATATTTAGCTAGTCTTTTTGTAATTGCTAATCTTAGGCCTAGAAACTTGAGTATCATATGCATTATCTTTAAGTCTCATTCTCTATGTACCTTAAATAGTTTATTTGGCTCTTTATAACTTAAAATCTCTTTAGTTTTTTATTTTATAAACATGTATTAATCTAATCTTTATATGCAAATCCTTACTTACTAAAATGACTTTTATCTTTACAATATTTTAATACCATGAGACAGAATAGTTATATAGATAGATCTCCCCCTTTCTATTTTTTAAAAATAAAATTGGTTGGGATGGCCTGTTTAACTTTTCATTGTAAGGGAGTATTAATATTTAACATTAATATTTAACAAGTATTTTGTGATCATTTTAGGCCAGCATAATAGCTGAAGGTAGAAAGATAAGTTAGTTAATTTAGAAGAAGAAAACCCATTTGCTTATTTGTTTGTATATAAAGAGGTCAAAAAGTATCTTTAAATTCCTTTAAGAGTGTGGGGTGTGCGTGTGTGCATGGATGTGATATTGAAACGCATAGGCATTACTTTTATCTAAAAGGGGAACAATCATCTCATTAGGCAGTGAAACTCACCAAAGCTGACTTCAACAGCTCTCTTGTGGCAGCTGCTGTAATTGTTCTTCAATTTGTTGTTATTGTTGAAAGTTGTCCATCTGAAAGTGTTAACCTTTTTGTGTGCTAGTATTACATGCCATGTAAACTGTATCAAAATGAAAAATCAAAACGTTAAAACAATAACATCTTCTTAGCTCAAGGAAGTTGGGCTAGTGAAGTGAGAAGGGGAAAGGGGAAACAGAGTAACCCTTTATATGGACATACTGAGTCTCACAGGGGAGGGCCAAATTCTGTATTCCAGAGCCAGCTTTCTGTCTTAACAGCATAGGACAATTTGGCAGCAATGGCTGCTCTGTTTTAACTTCAAGGGCACTCATTACCCTATTAGCATGTAAGAGGGAACTGAGGAATTGGGTTTGGAAGTTTAAGCTTGTAAACCCTGATGTGTTGAAACGATGAACAGGAGCGAAAAAGGAGAAGAGACTTTAGACCTTTTGTCATCAGGAAGTTGTCTGGATCCGGGGCCTCTCCAGTCACTCTGCTGGATGCTGCTGCTGCCTGGCCATCTTACACACATGGCCTCTGTGTTCTTTCTCTTACTCCATTTTTCTATGAAATCTCCTGGTGTAGCAGGACCTTTAGCTCTGCTAAGTGGGTAGAAGCCATTGTGGGCGGATTTTTCAACTGTACCATTAAAAAGAGGAACTTTCCCCTCATTCTCTGAGACATCATGAAGAGAAAGCAATTTAAGAACTGATGCCATTCTCTCTCTCTCTCTCTCTCTCTCTCTCTCTCTCTCTCTCTCTTTACTTTTGTCATTGATCCCTGAGTCTGTTTTGAAGTAAACTGACCATATTTACAGGGCTGTTGAATTACAGTCGAATCAACCTTACACTGATTCTAAACAAGCTCTAATCCAGTTTCACAGTGCAAACCCATCAACCAGAAACCACTTGGCCCTAGTAGGTGATATTTTTGTCTTGAAATATTTATCTGTACTTCTCCATGTTTTTAAATTTACTGAACCTTTTTTAGAACTAGATATTAGGGGAGATTTTCCTAATGAAAGTAAGCAATTTTCCTTAGCACTTTAGCAATTCACTACTATTCACTAGGATAGAGAAGCCAATGAAGCATTTAAGGGGATAAACCAGTTCTTTAGAATCCATCGATCCCAATCATCCTGAGTGAGGTAACCGAGACCCAGAAAGACAAACATGGTATGTGCTCACTCATAAGTGGATATTAGCTGTAAAGTAAAGGAGAACCATGCTCCAATCCACAGACCCAGAGAAGCTAGGTAACAAGGAGGGTTCACGGGGGGGGGGGGGGAGGGGGGGAGCCGAGAACTCCCTGGGAAGGGGAAATAGAAGAATCTCCCGATTGGACTGGGAGTGAGTAGCATGGGAACTTGAGGAATCAGGTTGGGGGGAGGGGAAACAGTGCTGAGAGAGATGACTGGAAAGGGGGGGTCTTATGGAGTTGGATAGAAGCCTGATGCAAGGGAAACTTCTAGAAGTCTACAATGTGGCTCCAGCTAAGACTCCTGGCAGCAGGAAATGCTGATCTGGGGATCTCCTGTGATTGCATTGGTGACTACTCCAGTTGTCATCATCGGAGATCTTTCATCCAGTGACTTTTGGAGGCAGATTCAGAGACCCATGGCCAAACATGGGCATCCTGACCCTTTCTGAGCCATTACAGAGGAGGGGTGGATGATAGGGTGGAGGGAGAAAGGGCGAGGGAGTGGGAGGGGAGGAGGGAGGGGAGCCTGCAGTCAGGATGTAAAATAAATTTTAAAAAGAATCCAGCTGCCCCGTGTTTTGCTGCCGTTTCTTCTTTGCCTCTTTCTCATTCATCTCTATGTTACAGCCAGACTTACTCTTTCTTCTACACTGGGACGCCACTTCAACCCAGACGAGTGACAGACAGGGTCCTGAGGAGGAAGGTCCAGGGGGTCAGAGATTATGATGACAGAGCTGGTAAGCTCGGGAGGTCTTTCGCAGGCTGCATCTCATGCCAACTGAAACGCACTGAGAAGCACAGTGTGTTTCATACTATTTCCAGGGGAGAAGTGGGACAAGGTCAGAAGAAACTCTCATGGGAGGCAGTCGGTGGGGAGCTAATCACACAATGTTGCACACGGTGAACACAGGGCATCTCAGGAACCAACCACAGGCGGCCTAGGGACCATAACCTCCTGTAGAGAGAAGAGAAGGATTCTTAGTATCAGAAGCCACAGCTCAGCAAGGCCCAGGCCCCAGGCCAGTACTAACCCTGTCAAGTAAGTTCCAGATTCTAGAGAAGGAGCTGTGTTTCTTCTCCACACATCCAGGCCTCAGGGAAAGACTTGGACTAGCCCCGTCTCAACTGAAAGGGCTACAAAGGGAGTTTTAGATAGTGCCTAGGTTTGGGGTTGAGTAACTGAACACAAGGCAGGGTTGATTTCTCAAGATAGGGTTGGGAAATGGTTAGAGTGGGTTTGGAGAGGAAATGCTTAGAAAGTGACATTTTTGAAAAACCATTGCATCTGAGGTGCCCTGCAGATATCTGGGTCACACTGTCCTGTGCACCTACAATGTGTGAGTCTGGGGTACAGAAAAGTCAGAAGTAGAGTGTGCACATCTAAGTGTCCTGGTGTCAGTCAACATCTAGAGACAGAGGAAAGGAGAAAGAATTGAAGGCACCTGTTCCCCAGCCAAGAAGTCAACAAGGACCTCGGCACTGCTGACTTGGATGACAATCCAGACTGGATGTTGAAAATTTTCCCCACCCCATAAGCTTCTCCGACGACACAATAATCCAAATCAGACCAGATCAAACTGAATTAGAAAAAGCCCACTTTTAATGGATCTATAGCTCCTGGATGGCCTTCCAGGCCCCTAGAGAGGAGACAGGAAAGAGAGACCAGAAAACCACACGTCTGTTTTCTGAGGGACAGTTTAAATACCCTGTGGGAGTGGTCTTGAACATATCTGGGGAAGGGGTCATCATTTGTTGGGCTTTCTGAGATGCAGCAGAGTTTGGAGAGAGGTAGGGGAGGGGGCTTGGGTCAGAACTTTCACCAGAACATTCCAGAGTCTTTGGGTAAATGGATTCCAGGGGCTGGGGTGAAGCATCTACCAGAATAGGTGTGTCTCAGAAGACCAAAGAGGTAGAGCTTAAAAATCAAGGAGGAAAAACTGAGCCCAGGACTGACGAGGGCTGCACCAGAGGCAGACAAATATGTGGCCTTGGGGGTGTCCAGCAACTGTCACTGGACAAGTTTGACAGCAATGGAAACAGAGAGAGCTAAAGGAGTGGCTAGATCGTCCTCCACCAAATGAGGTGACGCTCCAGACCTAGAGTGTGTGACATTCTTAGAAGTTTGTCATTTTCCCCCCTGAAACAGAATGGCACATAGAACAGATACACAACAACAAAAAGATGCTGTAAAAACTTCATTGCCACCCATGCATCTCATAAACTGTGAAGAGCCATGAAAGAGCTCCTGGATGTCCAGCATTAACAATTTTATGAGGCAGCTCTCCAAGACATCCTGAAAGAATAACTAATAAAAGCAATTGTAAAAAAGCTGAATGAAAATAGAAAAACTAGCTGGGAACAAATCATGCCTGGTGAATATATATGTTGTAATGCTAAGGAAACGACCGTAAACATGGGGCAATGATGTCTATGGTTACCAAATTCCTAATATAACAAACCCCATAACTTAACAAAACACTTGTCTAGAATTGTAGCCCTCTTTTGTGTGATTTGTCCACAAGTTGCTACTGAACTTGTATCATGTTCTATTTCATTCCACAAATATTTTTTTAGTGAGCAGATAGGAAGAACCGTCCGTGCTTGCTCCTAAGGAGACAGAGATGAGTCACAAGCAATCAGTGCCTTCAGAAGCTAGCAAGAAGTGTTTCTGCTACCAGGCTGGCTGCCACAGTAGTAAGGACAGGGACTCCATCTGTCTTGGTTAATATAATCTACAAATGGAGGCTGAAGGCAGTTGGTATTAGGGGATGTATGAATAGATTTTAAATGAAGGTAAAGAGCATGTTGGGCACACAGCTAAATAAGTGAGTGGGTTCGTAAACCCTTTAGAATATGTTGGAATAAATGGGAAATATAAGCAAAGGGCCATAGGATGAATACTGTCCAAAAAAGATTATTGAAAAACTGTGGCCTTCACTGGCAGTAGATCCGGGATCATGAACTGGCTAGTACATGAACTGGCTTTTTGGAGCCCAAAATTTCCTATGGAAAGATACCTTGCTCAGCCTAGACACAGGGGGAGGGCCTTGGTCATGCCTCATCTTGGTGATAGGACAGACCTTTCTGACTCCCCATGGGAGGCTTACTCTCTCAGAGGAGCAGATGAGGAGTGAGGAGAAGGGAAGGTGTTAATGGAAAGTTTTCTGACCCTGTAGGAGTCCCGCTGCCCTGGATCCCCAAATAAACACCCAAGACTTATATTAGTTATAAATCTGTTGGCCAATGACTAGGGCTTCTTATTGACTAGCTCTGTCTTAATTATTAACCCATTTCTATTAATCTATGTATTTCCACATGGTCTTGGCTTACCAGAGAATGCCTTGGGCATCCTCTCTTCCCAGCTGTACATGATGACTCCCTCTGCCTATGTTTCCCAGAATTCTCCTCATCTCCTAGCCCCACCTATACTTCCTGCCTGGCCAATCAGCCAATCAGTATTTTATTCATCAACCAATAAGAGAAGCATATATACAGAAGGGCTATCCCTATCAGGAAGGTGGAGGGAGAGGGATGATAGGAGAATTGGGATTGATATGTAAATAAAAATAAAATTAAATTTAAAAAATTGTGGCCTTGAAGACTTGTTAGACTTCCAACAGGTAGAAGGAGATGAAAAACATATATACTGGGCACAGAAATGAGAGGAAAGAGCTTCCATAAGGTGTTTAACCTTGAGAAGGATCCTTGGGTTCTAGAATAAAAGCCTCTATCCACAGGGCACCCTTTCCACCCATGAGTCCGTACTGTCTTGAGTCCTTTTCCTACCACTGAGCCAAGTATCCTACAGGCACAGTGTGTATGTATGCCCACCTGGGTCTGCAGGGGAGAAAGGGTTGAAGGGGTGGAGTAGGGGGAAGAGTAGGGGCGTGGGGGCGGGAGTGACTCTATTTTCTTCCTCCTTTGACTGTTATTGTCTTCTTCAGAAAGAGCAGTTGGGGTTAGGTGACCTGAAAATGTACAAGAGTGTTCTTGCTAGGTAGCCCTAGATCCAGCTGTGACACAGCCAGTAGCAAGCCCCGTGTTCTGTTGACCTGCTGTAAACACAGAGAAAGTGTTCATGGTTTACCACAGCCGACTCCCCTCCCTTCCTATTTTGGTCTGTTGGTTGGTTTGTTTGGCCAGGCTAGGGTATCCAACTGGAAGCCTCATGATTGCTGGCAAGTGCTCTACCACGAAGCCACACCCCTGGCCTCCAAGTGTACCGTTTTAATTGGAAAACCTAGGCAGGCACAGAGGATACCTGAATAACAATGAACCAGAATTGTTTCCTGTGAAATTCAGAGAAAGAAGAGACACGGGGAGGCATGAAAAGATTATGAGCAGGAAAAACTGGAGGAAGATCCTGTGTCCCCTGCCTTCATCTGGTACTCTGCCTTAGAAATGCCCCCACTGCCAGGCAGTGGTGTCGAATGCCTTAATCCCAGCACTCAGGAGGCAGAGGCAGGTGGATCTCTGTGAGTTTGAGTTCGAGGCCACCCTGGTCTACAGAATGAGTTCCAGAACAGCCAAGGCTACACAGAGAAACCCTGTCTCAAAAAAGAAAAAAGAAATGTCCCCATATGTGTGGAAAGGGTGGGAAAGGTGCCAAGGGGCTATGTTGGTCACACGGTACTCAGGACCCTGGACCAGAAAGAGCATGTACTTGGTTGAATGCTATGCTAATCAAAATCCTCAGTGATCTCATTTTGCCTCACACACTCCAGAGACAGAAGCTAGCAAGCTCAGGGCTTCTTCTGGGACCTGGGTTTTTATGTGGCCTCCTGACCTTTTCCTCCCATGTATGCCCAGTGAGGACAAAGGGACATAGAACTGTCTGATGTGTGTCTGAGGGAGGAGTGGGAAGTTTTAAAACTTAGATTTTTATCCTTTAGGAAAACATCACAGGGCTAGAGATTTGACTCAATGATAGAGCACTTGCCTAGCATTCCTAAGGCCCTAGGCTCAAACAAACAAACAAGAACATTAACAAAAAATATGGGGGGCTGGAGAGAAGGCTCGGCAGTTAAGAGCACTGGCTGCTACTTACAGCAGTTAAGAGCAGTGGCTTACAACTGTCTGTAACTCCAGTTCCAGGGGATCTGAAACCCTCACACCAATGCTCATAAAACAAAATTAATTAGTTTTTAAAAACACAATATAAGGCCTGATGTGCTATGGTGCATATCTGTAATCCCAGCACACCTGAGGCAGAATCGGGAAAAACTTGAGTTTGAGGCCATAATAGGTCATAGAGTAGCTTCCAAGCTGTTAGGGACAACATGGTGAAGTGTTGTCTCAAAAAGCAAACCAAACAGAAGAAAAATCATGTTTAAATCCTGATCTACCTGTCAGACATATTTTTAAAATATGACACCCCCCCACCCAGACCTTAAAGCGGTTTTCAAGTAACATGGATGACTCCTGAAGACAGTGTCCAGTTATCACTGGGCTAGAAAGACCTTTTGGCCCTCCAAGCCCCCTCAAGCATCACAGTGCTGGAGGGCATGCTTGCATTATAGGGCAGAGAGGAAGTACCAGTTCCACAGAGGCCTACATTGGCCACAGTCTCCTGTCCCCTCACAGGGCTCCTACAAGGCCTTCAGTGGCACACACCTAACAACACAGAAGTGTCTGTTCTTTGTTCTCACCCTTTCCCCTTGCTGGACAACAGCGCTCCCTTTCCCTTTCCACTCCAGCCAGGACTGTCTTGGAGTCTTGTTGGCTTCTGATTTAGTCTCCTTCTCCTCACCTAGCACTGCTTTGCTTGCCTGGACTCTAGCCTCCTCCATCCCTACTCCCCACTTTGACACAAGGTCCACCAGTGTCAGGAATGTGACCAGCACTTGGCAGATGTGATCTGAACTAAAATAATGATGAGAACTGTCAGGTTCCGACCTCCTGCGCTTGCACACACAGATTTTGTAGAGATCTGGAAGCAACCTGCTTGCCTGGTCTCAGATCTCAGTGTGGCTGCCAATGCCTCTGGGACTCTGTTATTAGTACTTATTGTTGTGCCACTGAGAACCAAATATCTCACAGAAATAACCTGATGTGGGGAAGGTTTGTCTTGGCTCACTCTTTCAGAGGTATCCACCCATCATAGCAGAAAGATACGGTGGAGTGGCTCAGTCTGTGGCAGCAGGAGCATGGCGAAGCAGGGATGAGGAAGCACAGAGCAGCAGGAGTTGGGGACAAAGTGCCACAGTCCCCGAAAATCCCTGCTTCTTAAAGTCTCCTTGGGATCCCCCAAAATTGCACCACCACCTGGGAAGCAGATGCTTAAAATGTGGGAAAGCCATTTCAGATTCAAACTAAGAATATCCCTCCTCAGTGTGCTGTTTTTCCCCCAGCTCAGCACCAAAACAAAGCCACTCTTTTTATCTTCTGGCCATATGACCCACAGTGTATTGACTGCACTCCTGTTAAAATGCTTGTATCCTCCACTAACGCCTGTGTAGGATCAGAATGGGAACCTTGTTGCCTTGTTCCCCGCTAAACTCCTCAAACCTGGCAGCCAGAAAGGAGAAGCAATTTACTCTTGGAGATGGGCCATTGTTGAGTGATTTCCCTTTGTTGTACCACAATAGTCCTAGAAGGAACACTCTAGTGCCTAAGGTCACACGTGGGAAAGGATGCAGCCAGGTTATCAGCTATGCATCCCTGCTCCATCGGGACTTTAATCTGAGAGGCAAAATCACCAGGGATGGTTCAAAGTGATTTGTTTCTAAGGACTGGACCTTGTGCTGTGGCAGGAACTCCTGTTCTATGCAGGTCTGTTGCTTCTTTGTCTGCTACCAGAGTCTTACAGTCAGCCTGGCAAGTAATCGGCAAAGAAATCTGGGCATGAAGTAAACACAAAAAGAAACCGGAGCCACAGGGATGAGCTGGGGCTCTCTATAATGGGCCAAAAACAATGTTGGCATCTCCCCATCTCCAACCTCCATCTGAATGTGGCTTCCAGGAGCTACAGACCACTTTGTCAAGAGCAAACACACCTTGGCCCAGGGGTCCAGATGCTGAAGGAAATCTGGTAGGATCTGCAGGGACTGCCACCAAACACCAACCAGGTAAGGCAACAAAGAACTGTCGGTGGCCCAGTCACCACAGCCCCAGTGCCCTGCCCTGACCTTCTGGGAATAAGAAGAGTTGACACTGCACTCCCACGTCCCAAAACATGGGCACAGTATCTTTTGTGAAGCAAACAACACACAACTCTACAGGCAGGGGATTTCTGAACCCCCTAGTTCCTGTTAGCTAAACAGATGCAGTGCAAACCTACTTCATTCCTTTTTCTAGGTAGGGGTGTGAGTGTGTGTGTGTGTGTGTGTGTGTGTGTGTGTGTGTGTGTGTGTGTGTTGCTTTGAGACATGGTCTCATTATGTGGCCCTAGATATTCTGGAGTGTGCTAGCTAGACCAGGCTGGCCTTGAACTCACAGAGATCCAACTGCCTCTGTCTCTTTAATCTGCTAGGATTAAAGGTGTGCACCACCATCCCCAGCTCCCCTTCCCTAGTTTCTTTACTAGTACTAACTAACACAAGATCTCCTTTCCCTGACATCCAATTTTATACCATTGATTGAATGTTATATCATATATTAATCTCCCATTTGCTGTGTTCACCCATGTTCTGGTACCTGAGCACCCACAGCATGTGGATTTAATACCCTTCTCAAAGCACCTGCTGCACAACCTCCACTAATATCATTTCCTGACAACCAAACATATTGTTGAGTGCCTTACATGACAAACGCCTTTAGCCCTCATAGCATCCATATGACGTAGATGCTGTCAGTCATCTCCCTTCTGAAAGGAGGAGCTGACATGGGACTAAAATTGAGACATTACAAGCTTAGATGTATGCTAAGTGGTGGATACATAATTACAGCTCTTCATACCAAACCCATGGTCATGTCCACCTCTTGTGTTTTTAATCCTTATCTATTTAACTCTACAACCTGTTCTCAAACCCAGAGTGGCTTCCATTATGTGCAAAATAATGTGTTGGCCTGATGGAGGATACGGTGATTAATAGTCTGTTTCCTGCCTTTGGTGGCTTACCAGTAGCCCAGAAACAACTACCACCTCAGTCTGTCATCACTAAGAACAATATCTAACAGAAACAACCTAAGGGAGAAAGGATTTCCTCTGCTCACAACTTCAGAACTTTCCTTCTACCATGGTGGGGAGTAGGTGTTAGAACAGCCCACATCAGTATGGGCAGGAGGCAGAGCTAAGGAACACAGGAAGGAGCCAAGGCACTGTCAAGGCCCTACATCCTCCAACTCAGCCCCACCCACTTTTCACCATCTCAATAATACCATCGTATTTGTGATGGTTAGTGCTGTCAATTTGACATAATCACCCAGCATTTAGAGTAAGAGCTCTTCAAAGCAAAAACCGCATCCTGATATCTTTCTTGGTAGCTAGGGGGGTGGGGGTGAGTAGGAAGGTTGTGCAAGCAAGCAGTGAAACAGAAGCTAAGATAAATGGTTATCTGAAAGAGGGTGTGTTCTGCACAAGCAGGCCATTTAATAAAAGCTAAGTTATCTGGGATATCTTGACCTTGCGATCCTAGAATAGAGTTGGGTAATTTTTCACAGGGCTCACAATCAAGGAGTTAAAATTGTAGTTAAACCTAATGGCCTCAGCAAGAATACAAGATGGAGGAAACTTTTCATTATCTTGCCCTGCTGTCATGTTAATTGATATGGGAAGACCCATCTTATTGGTGAATGAGGCTGTTTCCTGGTTGGGATCCTGGAATATATGAAATAAAGTGGGCTGACCAACAGAGTTCCCTGCTTCTTAACTGTGGATACAATGTAGCTAGCTTCTTCAAGCCCCTGTCCTGTAACTTCCTTGCCATGATGGACTATAACCTGCAACTGTGGGCCAGAATAAACCTTCTGTCCTGTAAATTGTCTTTGGCAGGATATTTTATTTTAATTAAGCTATACATTTTCCCCCCACTCCTCTTCCCTTCTCCCATTCCACTCTCTTCCTTTGCCCGGGCATTTTATCACAGGAACAGGAGAAGAAACTAAGACAGTATTATAAATCCATCCCATGATTAATCCATAGATTAAGTCAGATTAAGTCAGAACCAGGACCATTAAAGGGGAAGTCTGTCGCCATGCAACTCAACACAACTCATAAAGATAGTGGCTACACACTGCACCAGGCAGTGACAGGTGATGACATAAGCTACTACCTCTGCCACTGCTGCCACCAAATTGCTGAAGGGCAGGATGGCAGGGCACCAAATATACAACAGTAACAGTTTGGGATCTGTGAGATGGTTATGATATGTCAGACTGAGCCTCCTAAACTCTTTACATTAACTCATTTAATACCTGCAATATGATGTGATTTCTAAGTCCTATAAAGTCAATATCACAATTCAGTCTGTCCTATAGATTAATACCTGAAAGAACATAGAAACATACTCAAAGCCAGGCAGTCAGAAACAGAGCTGGGGTCTAACCTATGACATTGTGTTTCCATAGGTTTTGCTTTTAACAATGAACTATTTTGGTTACTGTTTAGTTGGGGTTTCTATTGCTGTGAAGAAACACCATGACCACAGCAACTCTTATAAAGGAAAACATTTAATTGGGGTGGCTTGTTTACAGTTCAGAGTTTCATTATCATTATGGTGGGACATGGCCACATGCAGGCAGACATGGTGCTGGAGAGGTAGTTGAACACCCTATATCTTGCAGGCAAAGGAAGTGGTCTGTTTGTTAAACTGAGCAAAGCTTGGGCAACAGAGACCTCAAAGCCCTCCCTCACAGTGACATACTTCCTCCAACAAGGCCACACCTCCTAATGGCACCACTCCCTTTGGGATTATGGAAGCCAGTTACATTCAAACCACCACAGTTACTGTGTATAATCTATTGACCTGGTCACAGCAAAGTTTTAACAATGCTCCATTTGGTTACCATGTATAATTCTGTGTCATTTCTCGAGGAGCAGTTATAGACCCCCATGCTCACACTGAACTCTGACAGAGAGGCTAGGGAAGAAACAAAGCAACTCAGCTGTCCATGCTTTACTCTGGCAACCTCCAAAATTAAAGTAGATTTTTTTTCAGTTGATGGGCAGATCAAACAGCAACCAAACTTGAACTTTGCTCCACTGCCAGCAGACAAAATGTTGCATCTGAGTCACTCCATGCAGCTTCAAATGCAATGCAAAGCAATGAAGGTAGACATAGAGGCAGAAAGTAATGTTAACACACTCACCCAAGAAAGGCCACAGGTTTCTTAGAGTGTAAGGCTTCCAAAGGGAGACATTGGGTCTTGTAGACTCTAAGGGACACAAAGGCAGGGATTTAGCCTGTGGTACTCCCCGTGGTACTCCCCGGGCATTACTTACCTGGCACAGAGTAAGTAATAAATAATTGGTGGGTGAATGATGACAGACAGAATGATGACAACAGATGCTTTCACAATCACTGCTGTTCATCATCATCATCATTGTGACTACCACTATTATTATTTTCCTTCACAACTAAGTGTGACTTTTTATGACTTAGGTAGTACTTTTAATCCATTTACTTCTTCCTGTGTACCATCAAAAAAATCCAGAAGTCCATCAGAACACAATTGTTGTTGGAATGCCCCAGGGGAATGCTACCCCACTGACAGTTGTTCACCCAAAAAAAAAAAAAAAAAAAAAAAAAAAAACGGAAGAACTGCTCTGTTTGAATTTCAACAGACAAGTTGTATAGCAAACAAAAATCACAGTCACATTTCCTACAGAACTCCTTCTGTAACACACACACACACACACACACACACACACACACACACACACACACACGAAAAACCATAAAAAATGAACAACTTTTTTATAGTCATATAGCAAGAGTTCTTGTCTTAAATAGAGAGGGCTTGAGTTAAATGGTGTTCTTCAAACATCTGCTTCATGGTATTGAGAGGCAATGGTGTGGAAGTCAGGGCGAAGACGCCCCCTGGTTTTGATGAAAAGCAGCTAGTTTTCACTAACAACTTTCATCTCTCTGACCAAAAATAGTCAGCTTTCCATTCTAGAGCATCATAACAATGCATTGTTCTTTCCTTTTGGTAGAACTAACAGATATGGTTTGACAGAAGTAGCGATCTGATTTGGGGAGGGCCTCATTTAAAACAAAACAAAACAAAACAAAACAAAAACCAACAGTAATGAGGGTGAGACCAGGAGAATTGGGCCTAAGATCAGTGCCCAAAGCCCAGAAAGACCTCAGGAATAACAAGTGTTATAACCACGGAGGGGCTGAAGAGATGGCTGAGGGGCTCAGTCTGGCTTGCTCTTCTAGAGGACCAGGGTTCAATCCCCAGCACCCAAAGCTCACAACTACGAGACTCCAGCCCTAGAGAAGCCCAGTATCCCCTCTGCTCCCGGGAGCACCAGCACCCACATGACATACACTCATAGACATGCACACATACACATAAATAGAAATGAATAGGCTCTGCACTTTATATGTATAGAACCTCAATAAAACTGGTCTTAAGCCGGGCGTTGGTGGTGCATGCTTTTAATCCCAGGACTTGGGAGGCAGAGGCAGGCAGATCTCTGTGAGTTCGAGGCCAGCCTGGTCTCCAGAGCAAGTGCCAGGAGAGGCTCCAAAGCTACACAGAGAAACCCTGTCTCAAAACACCAAAACAAACAAACAAACAAAAAAACCTAGTTTTAATATACATAACGATATCATATGATTGTGTTATAATATATAATAGATATTTTGTAAATTTGTTATATTTAATTTTAAGATATACATTAAATATATATAAGTTGAATTTTCCTTGTCATGTTGGATGAGTTATTCATGAGCAATGCATTTGAGCTTTTTTAAGTTTTAATTATTTATTATGCATCCAGTGTTCTGCCTGCATGTATGCCTGCAGGCCAGAGGAGGGCACCAGATCTCATTATAGCTGGTTGCCAGCCACCTTGTGGTTGCTGGGAATTGAACTCAGGCCTTTGGAAGAGCAGGCAGAACTCTTGACCACTCAGCCATCACTCCAGCCCTGGATTTTAGATTTTTATCAAAGGGGGATTCAGTCTTGACTGTGCCATTTGTTGGCTAAATGACCATGTGTACATTTTTTTAATTGCTTAGAGCTTCACATTCTCATTTGTAAAAATGGAAATAATGCCCTGTACCTTCTAAGCTCTTTAGAAGGGTCTTGTGAAAGATGCATGTAAGTTATGCGTATTTGTAATTTATGTATTTGCATATGTAAGTTATGGCCTGGCAGCAGTGGTGTGCAAGGCAGGCGGATCTTTGTGAGTTAGGTAAATTACATCACTAATCATCTGAAACATTCACCCAACAAGGACTGGGTAAGGGCTTGCTCGGCATCTGCTCTGTTTGTTCTCCATGTGTAAAAATGGAGACAGATGAGTTTCCATCTCACAGGGCTTCCAGTCAAGCAGAAACACTGGCATGTGACCACACCACTTCCTTGTCAGAGTGTGAGACTTGTTGAAGTTAGTAAGTTAGCCAGACACTTACTGCTTCTCCAGAAAGAGGGAAGTTGCAAGATTCCTGGATGAGAGCAGCTGTCGTTCATTTTCTGAAGGCATCCTGAGCTGTTTGCTTTGCCTCTGAGTCCTGCACAGGGAGGACCCAGGTGCATGGTACAGGTTCAGGGTGGGTTATATAGCACCCCAAAGAGCTGAGTTTGGGAACTTGGTACTTGTTAGCCTTGCATGCACCATGGAATGCCTGTGGCAACCAGAGGACGACATCTCCTTCTACATCTCCTTCTACCTCTCCTCCTACCATGTGGATTCTGGGGATTGAACTCAGGTCATCAGGCTTGGCTGCAAGCATCTTTACCAAGCCATCTTGCCAGTCCCCTTATTACTTTCCTCTGCTTTATAAGAAACAGAAACCACATAGTTCTTTGTCCTCAAAGAAGGCATTTGTAGGGGAAGCTGTAGCCACGCCTACTTAGGGGCTAGCTACAGGTATGCCTGACCATGCTTTCGAGGGCGTGGTCAGGGTGACGTAGAGCGATACTGCGTTTTCTCTTTTGGTTTTACTTTTGTACTTGTTGGACAAACTGCTGCCACGCCGGCTGGCTAGGTCGCTCTGTAAGTAAGTCTTTTCCCTATTAAATACCCTTATATTTCTACCTGACTCCGTATTGGTAATTTCCCACTATAGGCATTACTATATCTCAAGGCCACAGGTGATGAACACAACTCCAAGGAATGGCTTTTAGGGTTGAATTCTTGGCACATTCAGCCAGGACATGCAGGAGCACTATGGGCTTATGGGGGGGCATCCTTCATCCATGAAGCAGGGATAATAAGTGTGCATGACTCATATGGGTGTGAGGATTAAATGGGGGTAATGCATACTAAGGTCCTGGAAATAAGAATGCTTCCAATTAAGTTAGCCATACCAGGCACAAAAGTGAGCAAGAAAAGTGACACTGTGTTACTTGTAGTCGGGACAGCAGACGATGGGGAGTAGGTGTTGTTTAATGCTGGTGAGTTGCTGTGGGGGTGCAACACTAGCATACTCCTACTGGATGACAATTACTGAGATTTTTACTCTGTAAGTCACTGTTTGAGTGCCCTTGCATGCACTCTTTCACTTGGTAGCAGTGTGCAGAGTCAGCCATGCAGCTCAGAGAACGCCCTGGGTTCAGTCCTCTAGCACAAAAGAAAAAACAAAGCCAAAACTACATTTTTTTTTGCTTTCACAAAAACAATAACAACAAAAAAACTAAAGCATTTAAGGGAGTTCTAGTCCCTGAGGTTAAAGAATAATGAAATAATCGGGATTTGTTATTTGTCTATACACGAAGACTTTAGACTGTAAATATTTATTGCTATGACGGGATGTAAGAGGCTGAGCTATAACCTTGGGTGGGGGTGCTCTCTCTCCTTGCTTTTCTTTAGGGTGCCTTGAGTATCTAGTTTGTTTGGTCACTGGACAGTTGTAGATAAACTTTGCTTCCATCTGTAGTCTAGGCTAGTATGTCCCTGACACAGGAGTGTAATGGTCAAGTAGAATCCCGGCCTCACCCACTCAGGCCAGCAAATGGGAAGCAGACATAGGGTCTGCTACCATTTTATTAAATATGAGATAAGTTGCCTAGTTTTCTGTCAAATTGACACAAGCTAGAGTCTTTGGGAAGAGAGATTCTTATTTGAGAAAATACTTCCATAACATTGGCCTCTAGACAAGTCTGTGGGGGCATTTTCTTTATTAATCATTAATGTGGGAGGGACCAGACAACTGTGGATGATGATACCATGGATGTGTGGTCCTGGGTTGTATAAGAAAGCAGGCTGAGCAAGCAATGGGAAGCAAGATAGTACTCAGTGTTCCTCCATGGCTTCTGCTTCAGTTCCTGCCTCCAGGTTGCCTTGAGTTCCTGCCCTGACTTCCCTTCAAGATGTACTGTAGCCTGCAAATGGAGATAAACCTTTCCCTCCCCAAGTAGTTCTGGTTCAGGTGTTTATCACAGCAATAGAAGACAAACTAAGACAAGCTTACAAAGATCAACCATCAACTACCTTAGTAGTCATCAAAAGTCTCTTTCATATTACAATAGCCAAAGCCACCTACATACTCTATACAATCTCCATTGAAATTCTAATAAATAGAAAAAAAATCCTAAAATCCAAATTGTCAAAATGAACCTGAGAAGGGAAGACAAAGCTGTAGACTTGCCGGCTTCAAAACATAGTACAAAGCTACGGTAATCAAAACAGCATGGTACAGCTGTAAACTCAAGACCTAAAAGGCAGGAGAACACAACAGAGAGTTCAAAAAGAAACCCTCATCAATACAGTCAAATTATCTGTGACAAGGGAACAAAGGTGACGCAGTGTTGGGGGAGAAAACAGCCCCCTCCACAATGGTGCTGGGAAACCGTATTTCCACATCCAAACGGAATGAATTTAGACCCATACTGTACACCATGTACAAAAATTTACTCAAAGCAATTGACAAGTAAACTTAGGCCCTAAAACCATAAAAGTAGAAGAAAGCAAGGAACCATTGGATTTGGCAAAGATTTCTCAAAAAGGACACTAAAATCACAGGTAACAAAAACAAAATATGGGCAGCAGGGGCAGCATTGCACTTAAGAACATGTATGTAGAGGGGGCAACCAGATGGCTCAGTGCATACAGAGGCTTGATGCCAGCTTGAAGATCTGAGTTTGAACTCCAGAAATCTTGGAATGAGAGAACTGATTGTTGCCCCCCTCTCTCTCTCACACACACACCTCCACATGTACACTGAGGCACATGCACACACATCTACAAACATAAAAATAGATGGCTAGATGGAAAACAATCAAAAAGAACTCCTGGGCAGCAAAGGAAGCAATGCTGAGAGTGAAGATTACCTATGTGGACAGAGAGGGCATTTGCAATCATCTGCTACTAAGACAGACACATCCACACACAAACAAAACGCTTTTGTTTTCTTTTTAAAGAATGGGAAGTTAAAACACTGGGCCCAAGGATTACCAGTCAGCCTGTTTGAAAATGGTTCAGCATTGTGCTAGAAATGGTTTTTAATCCGTTGTACCTCCAAAGTTCCTACCTTTTATTTTTATCATCTGCCTTGTTTTTTTTTTTTCCACTGAATGATCTGTCTTCCCAAGGTAATAAGTCTTAACTACATCCTCCTTATTATGACTGAAAAATAACTTGCAGAGTGGCCATAACAGTTTTCATCTAACTTAAGATGCCTCAACCAGTATGATTGACACTTCTGCCTGGATGGTTCTTTGCTGAGGTGGGCAGTGCTGTATATACGCTACCTGTGGGTCATGGTTCCCTTTGGGGTCAAATGACCCTTTTGCAGGGGTTGCCTAAGATCATCATAAAACACAGATATTTATATTATGATTCATAACAGTAGCAAAACTACAGTTATAAAGTAGCAACAAAAATGGTTGGGGTTCACCACAGCATGAGGAGCTGTATTAAAGGGTCACAGTGTTAGGAAGGCTGTAAACCACTGCTGTAAGAGTCCTCCACAGCAAACACCTCCCCACCCACTGCCTCAGGACTAGATGCCAAGAACACACTTTCCCTAAGTCATAACCATTAAAAATAGCTCCAGGTATTGCCAAGGTTCCCTGGGAAATAATGCCCCAGAGAAGATCACTGTTCTATGCATTTTGCTTATGTTATACATTTAGGTTTTATTAACTTTGTCCGAATTTGAAAACAACACTGATTTTGAAACTCTAACCTACGGGGTAAAAACAACACACATTTTCAAATTACCTTTCAAGAAGAAATTGCACACTTGAAACATTGTTGTCTTTTCACAGGTGTGCCACCCCCCCTTCCCACCCCACACCCCACACCCCCACACCCCCACAGCAAGGGTAACTGTTTATAACACAATTGAAAGAACATAAATACCATTTCCTGGCTTGTCAGTCTTTTAAAAATCATGCCTAGCGATTAGCAAAACAAAATATTACCTTTCCCTTTAAATATAACTCTTTGATTGCTAGCCAGGTTGGTAACATTCACTGTGTTTATTGGCTACTTATATTGCTGCTTTAGGACCTGCCTATTAATGTCCCTTGCCCATTCTTGATTTCGTAAGAGCTGTTAATTCTGCCTCCTGGTATGTCAATCAGCCTTTGTTGCTATGACAAAACCTTAGAAAAAACAACATACAGGAAGAAAGATTTATTTGGGTTCAAAGGTTCAGAGAGTTCAGTACATAGACTCTTGGCCGTTCAGAGGCCAGTCACAGTGGTAACATATGACAGAACGAAG
Source organism: Cricetulus griseus (assembly GCF_003668045.3). Taxonomy (NCBI): domain Eukaryota; kingdom Metazoa; phylum Chordata; class Mammalia; order Rodentia; family Cricetidae; genus Cricetulus; species Cricetulus griseus. Next base: position 138,736,502 of record NW_023276806.1, on the reverse strand, counting down.
CCTCTCAGCTCTTTAGACGCAGGAAGCAGAGGGTGAGGAGAAAAGGCTAAAAGGCTAAAAACAAGGTATGTCCTCAAAAGCCATGCCCCCGTGACCTACTTCCTCCAACCAGGCCCGATCTCCTGGTTTTCATCATCCTGAAATAATGCCATCAATTATGCACACACCAGTGGATCGATCCATTAATGAAGTCAGCCCTCATGATCCAATCATGGCCCAGCCTTCAACACAGGAGCCTGTGGAGGACTTTCCTCTGCAAACCATAACATCCGGTTTGCCTTTATTTTTTGTTATTTGTAAACTTTATGCTGTGTTTTAAACCACATGCTTTTGTGCTTTCCAATCGACAAATTATCAGCCGTTAGACTATGGTTTTACCTTAATCATTTCATAAATGAGTTTTGTTTTCTCTATTAACTTAAACTTTTATTCTTCCATGGCTTTCATAGTCCCATGCTGAACCTTCTCCTTTTCTCTCTTCTCTCTTTCTTCCTCTAGAGTAGTGTATCTCAAACCTGATTGCAGGATGGATCTCTGAATTCTGTTTAGGTTTGCAATGGAATGAGAGATCCAGAATTTTTGGCATGCTCCAGGTGACATCGATGTCCTTAGACCACACTTAGGGTCACTAAGTGCTAAATCTTCAGGACCTCGGGCCTCTGATTACCTACCCCATCCCCTGACTGGTTTTTCTTATCTGGTGTGAACTTCCAGGACAGAGATTGCAACTTTTTCTCACCCTTTCATTTTCCTGGAATAGGAAGGGCAATCCTTGTCAGTACTGATGAAGCCACTGACTCCCAGTCTCCAGCCACAAATCACTACAGCAGTGGCTCTCAGCCTTCCTAACCCTGCGACCCTTTTACAGTTCCTCAGGTTTTGGTGACCCCCCAACCATAAAATTGTTTTCGTTGCTACTTCATAACTGTAATTTTGCTACTGTTATGAATCATCATGTAAATATTTGATAAGCAGGCTATCTGGTCGTGACCACATGTTAAGAACCGCAGCTTTAAACCATTAATTCTTTCGTTATTATGTATGTGCCTGGTGGGGTCATAGTGGGGAGGGGGCGGGAGGCAGAAAGGATCACGTTGCACCTGTGGAGGTCAGGCGATACCTGTGGAGGTCAGAGGACACCTGTGGAGGTCAGCGGACAACCTCAGGGAGTCTAGTCTCACCTTCTACCTTTACGTGGGTGGGTTCTGAGACTCAAATTCTGGTGGCCAGTTTTGCAACCCAAGCAAATTTTACCCTCGGAGCATCTCTCCCACCCTCAAGGACCCGTTTAGTAATAACCCCCTCCTTTCGTGCTCCGGGAAGGAACTTCCACCCCATCAGTTTGGGATGGTCCCTGTCGTCACTATTTTAAAAATCTGTTCACGAGTGTTGTAACAAATCAGTAGTTTTTGAAGTGTGTTTTCATCAGACCCTTGCAGGAGTCGGTATTTCTTTAATAGGGTTCTGCAAATCCACCGGACACTGGGACGGTCAGTGTATGTGGAGTCCTGTAGAGCACTATAGCCCGTGTCACGAACCACTACTCATTAGTCACGGTCTGTGTTCAGCGGGATGGCCCGTGTCACGATCCACTTCAAAACAGTCATGACTTGTGTTCTGTTTGCTGCAAATACGGCCCACCCCACGCACCCGGAAAGCAGCATTTTAGGAAGAAGCGCTGGAACTAGCCTGAGGAATCCGAGTAGCGACAGCGGCTCTGCTTTTGATCTGCGAGTTGGTCGCAAACTTAACTCTGATTCTATCTACTTTTGTTGGACACGTTCCCGTACTGCACAGCTCGGCTAAAGCTCACACACAAGTTCTTCTTAAAGCCCCCACCCCACCTCACCCCAACCTACCCTACCCCTGGTTTCCACAATTACAGCACAGGGTTGGAAGCCTGGCCGCGTTTGGGCTCCAGGTGACCCGCACCGCCCACCGCGGGCACCGTGTCCACCGCGGCCGGCACATTCGAGACCGTGGGAGGATACTGTGCAGCGTCTCAGGGCCGCGGTGGCCAAGGGCAGGTCTCACGTCCAACAGGAGCGCGGACCGATCGTGCTCCACCGCCCACCAGCTTCTCAAAACCCCGTGGGGCTCGTAGTCCCTGGAGCGAGGGCAGAGACCCCGCCCTAAGGGGCGGGCGAGGCACCGAGTGGGCGTGTCAGTGGGCGTTGAGATCCTGGGAACGCCCCTCTGGCCGGGCTATAACTCCCCCGAGCGCCCGGCGGCCGCCGGCGGGCGGAGAAGCGCGCCTGGCAGTGGTGAGACGGGGCGTGCAGAAGGGTGCAGCTGCCGGGACTCGGGCGGGCTGCGGGGCTCCGGATCGCGCTGCGCGGCCCCGAGGGGCCACCTTCACCTCGCATCTCTGAAGAGGGAGCGTGGAGCTCAGGTGCCCCACGAGGGCCGGGAGGAGTCCTGGCTGGAGGTGGACGCGCTTCCCCGGGGCGGTCCTCCGCAGCTCTTCCCTTCTCTTCCATCTCTAGGACATGGACCTCGCGCGCCTGTGGCTGGGGCTTCTGCTGCCCCTAGTAGCCGCCCTGGATTTCCGATACCACCACCAGGAAGGGATGGAAGCGTTCCTAAAGAGCGTTGCCCAGAACTACAGTTCCATCACGCACTTACACTGCATCGGGAAATCTGTGAGAGGTAGGTCGCCTCCCGCGCACGTCCCCAACCCTCAGCTCCCGTTCAAAAGTTTACTGAATGGCAGCGTCTGGTCCCCTTGTCCGGGACGCTCCGGGGACGCGCTCCACTCAGGTAAAGCATACCTTGCCCGGCCGGTGGTTTTGTGCTGTTTGTTGTTTGGTTTGGTTTTGTTATATCAGGGCAAGCAGTAAGAGGAGGGCATTGTTTATCTGGGAGGTGTACTTTCGTTCCCTTTCACGGTAAACATCCTCCTAAAATGTTTAATCTGACTCAGTTTCCCTTTTTGTTGGCTTCTTTGCACACTGATTGGAATTGTTAACTACTGTTTTCTCGGGCTGCTTTTAAAACAGACACTGCCACCATAGTTTTGTGGAGTTCTATGCATGTGTATCTAACCCTATGACTTAAAGTTATGAGAGAGAGCAGTTATATGACTAAAGGCTGCTTTCAGAATATATCCACTTAAAGGACACATCTGCTAGGTAATAAGTAGCGACGAATGACATATTCTTGACATGCTCGTGTTTGTCACTTATTTTACTTTAATTTAGAAACTATATATTATCGGTGGAGGAAGCAGATGTGAATCATAGGAATTAAGTAGTTTGGTCAAGTCACCTAGATGGCGATTTTATTATTTATTTATTTTATTTCACTCCTGGAGATCAAACCCAGGGCCGCATGCGTGTTAGGCAAGCACTCTATCATTGACCCGATCATTTTGAGTGGGACAAATTTAGCAGCTATCATTATTCCTTCATTTTCTGTTAGTTACTACATTGATTCCTGCCCCAAAGTGGTTACCAGAAAACTTAATGCTTGACATCAAAGATTCATAAAATTAACGAAGTTTGGATCACAACTTTGGAAGTTGTATTCAAATTTTGCCTGAAGTCTTAGCTCTGATCTTTTGACTCATTTGGGAGTCACATAACCATATTACTAAGTAGTCACTTTTTCCTAATGGTTAATATCATGGTTCTTATGTTACAGAAAAATATTGAAGTACAATAAAAAATATTGGACTGTGTAATAGAAGTTTTATTTTTAAACCACATTGCCAAAGAGTTGGTGCCAGACATAATCTGAAGTAATTTGGGCTCTAAAAGCCCAAACTATAGAGGTTAGTTATGTGAAATTGTATATCTTGAATCAGTGGATATAATGAACCTCTCGAAATAATTTATCCCAAGGGCTAGAGTAGAGCAATTTTAAAAGATTTAAGAATACTAAATGTATTAATAAAAGAAATGCACAACCTAACTAACTTGCTGCTATTTTTTCAATCATTTTGAAACTACGAGGTTATGGGTTGCTGTAAATATAAGTACTAAACGGCTCGTGTTTTTGTGTTTCCAGACACGACTGATGTGTTGTTGTCTTTCCAAACACAAGGTGCTTATGATAGATGGGTAGGACTCTCTGACTGTGACACAAATCAGCCACTCTGATCTGTCCCACCTGAAATCCAACCATGAGAATAGTGAAAGCCAATAGGCTTGCCTTTGATTTTAGCCTTGTATGCACATTTGTGGTTAAGGAATAGAGAGGTTATCATGTTAAAATAAACTTTAGTATGACCATCAAGTGTTTGTGTTGAGTATGTATCTCTAGATAATTACTTGAATTAGAAAAAAAAATTCCCAAGTCTCCCATTGGTTCCAGGTAGTGGGTTAAATTGTACATCTATGATTAGGAGCCAGTTGCCAAGGTAACCCTACACTTTAGTGTGTTGACTGAAGCATGGTGTTCTTTCCACTAGTTAAGAAATTTCCCCTGAACCTTTTGCCCTCTGGTGTGGGATGTTGTACTTAGCAAGCAGATTTTACTCTAGATTTCCTTTCTCCTGTTGTCAATATGGACAGCCTCACCCAGAAGAGAGCATAATGGAACATTGGCCAAGTGCATCTTGGGTTTTGTAAATACGGAAATACATTTCTGTTGCTGCAATTACGAATTTAGCTTTTTTCCTGTTTCACACTGTTTTATTATTTATATTTAGCAAATATGATTTGGACTAGTGATTTGAATTCTCTTGATTTTACACTCTGGTCTTAGTGACTTGCCTCCTTGGAACATTGGAATACTTTTTGGTTATTTCTGTTACAAATGATGATATAAATCTATTGATGTGGACCTTAATACTTATATTATCACTGAGTTTTTAAAGATTATTTAATTTTATTCTATGTGTGCATGTGTCTTGCTTGCACATTTCACTGCATGCACGAGGTGCCCACAAAATCCAAAGAGAGCATCGTATCCCTTGGAACTGGAGTTCTAGCTGCAGTGAGCCTCCATGTGGGTGCTGGGAATTGAATTCCAGTCCTCTGGAGAAGCTGCCAGTGCTCTTAACAAATGAGCCATATTTTCAGCCATGAACTTTTACTTTTAAAAAATTGAAGCTCACACAATAGGTGAGCACGAATGTACTTTTTGGTCAGTCCATATTGGACTCAAGGCTTTGAAGGAATTCTTACAACCTGTTGACATTGTGTAGAAAAATCTTAGGCCAAACAAGAGAAACAGCTCAAACCTAATCACCAAGTCAGGATATTTTTAAAGGGCACAATATTCAATATTTGTAGTATGTCTGTGTGTGTGTGTGTGTGTGTGTGTGTACACGCGCATGCGTTCGAGTGTAAAATGAATTGCATATCTGTTTAAAGAAAGATGTGTCCCATCTGCTGCTTGTCATCAGGTATCCTCTTTCAGATACAAATATATTTATTATTAATTTCTCAGGCTCAGCTCTCTACACCTTACCAAATCAGTTTAGGACTATTGCTTACTCTGATTTTTTTTTAAATTTTTTTCTGAAAAATGCTTTGGCTTTTGTTTGTTTGTTGTTTTGTTTTGTCTTGTTTATTGAGACAGGGTCTCACTATATAGCTCTGAATGTCCTGGAACAAAACTCACTCTTGTAGCTCAGGCTGGGCTTGCACTCACAGAGATCTGTCTGCCTCTGCCTCCTGAGCGCTGGAATTAAAGGCCCATGCCACTATGCCTGTCTTGAAACAGGGTTTGGTTTTTTGTTTTGTTTTTGTTGCTGTTATTTTTTTGAGACAAGGTTTCTCTGTATTACTTTGAAGGTGTCTTGGAACTAGCTCTTGTAGACCAGACTGGCCTTGTACTCACAGAGATCCTCCTGTCTCTGCCTCCCAAGTGCTGGGATTAAAGGCATGTGCCACCAACGCCCAGCTGAAACAGGGTTTTAAATGTAACCTGGGTTGGCCATGAACTAACTATAGAGTGCGGGCTTGCCTAATCACATGATCTGAGGAGTTCCCTGCAGATGTATCTAGGAAGCAAACTGCTCAAAGAGATAAGAATGAAAACTAGTGCAAACTGACTTTCAACCTGGATCAGACTTCAGAGTAATAGCTTGATTCCCAATGTATTTAAGCCCAGCATATTTTGGGGAAAAAGTTTCCTGGTGTAATACAATCCAAGAAGATGGGTTCTAGAGATATGCTACCTGTACTAGCTTAAGTGCCTAGGGGCTGGGCCTGGTCACAGTCAAACAAAGAATGTAGAGGTCATCTGAGCTGTGAGCCACCTCTCATCCTGGGTGAGGGAGCTTGGGGGAGCCTCTGGCTATCAGGGTCATTTGATTACTAGCCACCTCTAGTCCTGGTGGGCAGAGCTTGATGTGGCCTGACCCAACAGATAAGGAAGATCACCAGGCTGTTAATCTCTTCCAATTCTTAGCTTTCTGGATGGAAGAACAGGTTTTCCATCTTTCCCACTGGAAAGACAATTCTGTGTGCTTAACATTCCTGGTTTCTCTGGAGGTCTGTGGTGCCCCCAACAAAGATCCTCCTACTTCAGCTAACGTAGTACTGGAATTGTAAGTCTGTGCCACCACACCCAGCAAAGGCTAACTTTCAATAGATTACAGCAAAAGAGCTATTCATTGCATGTAAAATCCCAAGGAGCATTTGAAATGCTTCTTCAGTATCTGAGTTGAGGATCGTCTCTTGTCTATTACTAAATCTAAGCTCTTTTTTTTTTTTTTATCTGAATAAGCAGTGTTGCAAGGCAAAGGGGTAGATACTCTGTTACCAGCTACCTTCCATTTACTGAATGCTTGAATATAATATTTCATCATCACTGACTCAAGTGGCATTATCCTGGAGAATATGTTGAATGGGTCATGCAGAAGTTACATGGGTAACATTCATTAGAAGATTCAAACTTGGGGCTGGAGATAGGGTTTGTTCCATGAAGTCCTTGCTATACAAGCATGAGGACCTGAGTTCAGATACCCAACATGCAAATAAAAGGCTGTGTGTGGTGCCTTGTACGTGTAACCCCATCTGGGTACAGAAGAATCGTTGGGGCTCATTGCCAGCTGGTCTTGCCAAATCAGGTGAGCGTCAACTTCAGACATAAGTGGGAAGGCAATAAAGAAGGACACTCACTGTCACCTCTGGCCTCTGTATGCGGGTACACACATGCATGGATATGTGTAAAGAAAGGTTTTCTGGTTCAGCAGAGTCCCACTGCCCTTGAGAGCCCCAAATAAGCACACAGACACTATATTAATTATGAAACTGTGGCCAATGACTTGGTCTTCTTATTGGCTAGCTCTGTCTTAATTATTAACCCATTTCTGTTAATCTAAGTATTTCCACGTGGTCTAATCGTACGTGAGAAGGGTCCAGACCTCTAACTCATTTGGTGGCTCACATGGCGACTGCCTCTGCCTACATTTCCCAGAATTCTCCTCGTCTCTTAGTCCCTCCTATATCCCTGCCTCAATTGGCCACAGTGTTTTATTCATCAACCAATAACAGAAACATATACACAGAAGGACAACACCCCCATTACATAAGCAATGATTAGATTCTGCTAATCTTCTAAGCACATCTCCTTTCTCTTTGGAGATACACCTTGCCACAAATGGAAATGGTTACAAGGTATTTGGTTGGTTTCTAAACTTTTCCCATTATGTGCAGTGCCATGGTGAGCATCCTCATAACTAAGAATTGTTTGAGCACAGGCCTTAGAAATATGGTACCCAAGTTCTACTTTTAGATCCTCAGTGTTGTAGCTGTGCACCCCAGGCCTGACCCAAAACAAGTGCTGATACTGGTGAATAGTGATATCATTGTAGATATGCTTCTGAAAAGAAATTACTGAGTCTAAAACCGTTTTAAGAACTTGATATATATTGGACTGGTAAGATGACTCAGTGGGCAAGGGTGTTTGTCTCCCAGCCTGGCCACCTGACTTTGATCCCTGGAACCCACATGGTGGAAGGAGATAACTGGCCCCAGCAGTTGTCTTCTCTCGGCACCTCACTGTGGCATGCATGTATCTACATTCACACATCATACACAAAATGATAAGAATGTGATACACATTTAATATGCATGACCAAATAATTTTGTACAAATAACAAAAAAATGTCTTTTTAAAATAATTTATTGGGCTGGTGAGATGGCTCAACTGGTAAAGGCACTTGCTGCCAAGCCTGACATGACTCGAATTTGATCCCTGGAAATACCACCTTCCACAAGTTGTCTTTTGATTTCCACATATGTGCTGTGGCACACACACACACACACACACACACACACACACACACACACACACACACTCAAATTTTAAAAATAATAAAATTTTTAACTATTATTAATTGATTTATAGTCTCTCAAGGAATGTATATTGGGGAAAAATCTTCTAAAACTTACACTGTTTATAATAGCTCCTATGATTAGTTGGAAAAATCACACCAGTGGCTTTTCGTTGTGGTTAAAGCATAAGGAGGGATTTCTCTTTCTCACTTCTTTCTCCAGGGTCTCACTTCCACCGGTTGGTTGGAGACTGTATGCCGTCTCAGCTGTTCAGAAATCTCCCCAGAGCTGGCTTAGGTTCTTGCCCCACAGCAGGGAGGCTGAGCTTTTGCGTGCCCTCTCTCATGCTCTCCTGCTCTTGACTGGACAGGCTTTAGCTAGTGGTTTATCCGGGAGGGAAAATGAGCCACGTGTATAAAATTTGAGCACAACAGTTGGTTTTCATCACATTCTTCTCATTTTCCAAACACACTCCCCAAAACCAATTTGCTTGAGTTCCTATATAAAGTGGTGAAAATATTAACCGATCCAGTACTAAACCCCAAGACAAACACTAAAACCTTGGAATCTCTTCTCTCAATGTCCATGTGTGTGGTTTGGTCTGATGTGCTCAGCAAGCATTTCCTTTTTAACAAATCTAACAAATAAAGCCATATTTTATAGTTATTCAAGCATCTTAAAAATATACTACCTTTTTCAAATGTAAAGAAATGTGTTATACATCCTCTGCATTTCCCACATGATATTTTAAGTGGAAACTGAGACAGAATATCCAAAGAGTAAGCAGCATTTTACTTTGCTTCATTTATAGCTGTGCGCTCCAAATCTCAAATACGTCTAAACAGAAATACTTCAGGGACCTTAAAAAATAAAAATGATAGCTCACATCAAATAACTTTTATATTTTCCTCAAAGATGTGTGAGTGTGTGTGTGTGTGTGTGTGTGTGAGAGAGAGAGAGAGAGAGAGAGAGAGAGAGAGAGAGAGGGAGAGAGAGAGAGAGAGAGAGACCTAATCATTCTGACAATGATATGCAACTCTACTATCATCACCTTGGTTTATGTGCAAAGGATTGGAGCTGAAGAAATGGCTCAGCTGTTAAGAGCCCTTGTTGCTCTTCCAGAGGACTGGAGCCCAGCATCACTGCCTATAACTCCAGCTCTAAAGGATACAATGCTCTCTTCAGGTTTCTGAGGGTACCTATACACACACACACACACACACACACACACACACACACACACTAAATCTCCTACAAATAAGTATTGGGATTAAATAACTTCTCCAATGCTCATAACAAAGGCTAGACTAAAATCGAAAGCTATCTTGGCCAAGAACTGAATCTGCAGCCTTTTTGCTATAAGGATTCCCAGCTATCCTTTTCTCTGTTCTTGTCCCTACCCTGCTCCTCCACCTGTCCCCATTTGCCCCTGGACCCTATGATTCTAAGAGTTGACAAGGAAGGGTATTAAAAACCCCTCCACGAACTTTGCAGAGCCCCCGTTGAGGGCCCTACCCTGCCTGGGGAGTGGTGGGTGGATGGGGTGGGGGGTAATGGGGTGGGGAGGAGGGGTGGGGGTGAGAGGAGGGAGAGGGAGAAGGGACTTACATGTGAAACAAGTTTGTTCCCTAACTAGAACTAATAAATAAATTAAAAAAAAATCCCTCCATGAACAGAGTGATCCCCAGTGGGATCCTTTGATCCCTTCTCGGTATTCATAGTTGCATCCAAGTACTTTGAGTTCCATCTTTTGGTATAATTAGCCCGCTCTCCTAGCTCCAGTGCCCACCATCTTGGATTATGAAGCAGATGGGAAAGGGAGATTGTTGTCAGCACATTATCAGGGGGCTGCCATCTTGAGCTTGAGCTGTTGAGCTGAATGGGGATTTTTATTGAAAACAGCACTTCCCCCTGGGGGATTTGGGGGGTGGTTGAGGAGAAGTAAAGGGATGATTTAGGTCACAACTTGGGCCTGTAGGAAACTAGCGAAGTACCGTGTAGTCACACAAGGTGAAAATTTGTCTGTTTTCTAATGTCCTCCATAGGTGAAAGACCTATCCAATACCTAAACCCAAAACAAGATTGATGTACAAAACAAAATACCTTCCCTCACAGTTTTAATGTATGCTAAATTTTCCAGGCATTCAGCTGTAGGTAAATTGACAGAAAATAGCATTGTTTTGCTCTCAACTTAATTGTGAGATATTTTCACATCCTCTAAGGTCTGTCACCAGTGTCCACGGAGGTAAAACTTCTCCATTTGGATCATGTATACAAACGTGACTTTCTCCTTGCCTTCTGGTGGAGTCACCTCAAGAGTCCTTACAATTTAGTGTCATGTTTCATTTAATTTCCCCTTTATTTCTCCTCTACATGCAGTCTGAACATCAGACTGACCCTCTTAAAACTATGCACATAAATGTGTTGTAAGCCATATACACCATCTTTCAAGCAGTGAAGGATATAATTGAAGTATTCTCCAAGAGACTAAAGTGGTTCTGTTCCTTCTTTTGCCTTTGGTCCCCATGAACACTGACCAGGGTGGTGTTAGAAAAAGAGAGGGTGACTATTTAAATAGTGCTTTTTCATGGGAGACACTCTTCTGTGACAATGTAGGCAACTGTCACATGGGAGGCACAGATGCATGTACAACACGCAGCCGTTTTTCAGAGCTTTCTTATGTTTTAAAGGGGATTAATTTATACTTTACTAATAACACCAGAGGCACAGAGTTAAATTTCACAAAGGGCCTGCACAGTTGAGGACAGTCATTTTATTTTTCCTCTTACTCTTTTGGAGTCAACTGTAATAAAGATAACCTACAGGTCTGCACAGTGGCCTCCCTCTTGTGAGAAACAGAAAGGTAAGCTAGGAAATGCCGCATGCCTACCTCATAGCAAGTCATACTTGTAAATGTTTTCAAGCTGTGGTAAGCCATCGTAGCCCATCATGGCAGTTTCAGAGACTTGCGGTCCTGATGCAGAAAGATCTTTGGCCAATTGGTTCTTGATGGAAAGGGAGGGCCAGTAGTCTCTGTGCAGGCTCACGAGAGGCTGAGAATAGCAGTAAAGAATGCGTCTCCACATCGCTGTTTTTCACACTTGCTATTAGGGGGAAACCAACAAAAAGGAAAGCACGTCTTGATAATTGCTATGAAGAGCAGAAAGGGTTTAAAGTAAGGGCTGGGCTGCTCTCTCAGCTTGGGGAAGTGGTTGACGTTAAAATGTGAGAGCCTCCTGGAACCCACGTAAGGGTAGTGCTTCTATGACCTCAGCACACCTAGAGGAAGATGAGAGGTGGACATGAGAGAATCCCTGGAAGCTTATGGGCCAGCTAGCTTGGTATATGCAGTATGGAAACAAGGTAGAAGGCAGGGGCAAATATGAGAGGTTGTCCTTTGTAGCATGTCCATGTCTGACCACACACACACACACACACACACACACACACACACACACACACACACACACACTATGAGAAATGGAGAGAAGCAGAAACATTAGAGATTTGTTCTTGAAATACAGCCACCATCATGTGCCACCAGATAGATTGGATGTGGAAACAATTGTGAGGGAAACAGAAAACCCAAAGATGCCCCTGGAGCTTCATGCTTTAACCACGAAGTACATGCTTTCGCAGCTCAGTGTATTAGTGCTATTTACCCAGACTGAGAACACTAGAAGAGGCCAGATCTGGGGTGGAATCAAGAGGTTGGATACAAGCAGGGCAGTGGTGGCGCACGCCTTTAATCCTAGCACTCAGGAGGCAGAAGCAAGCAGATCTCTGTGAGTTTGAGACCAGCCTGGTCTACAATAGCTAGTTCCAGGACAGCCTCCAAAGCCACAGAAAAACCCTGTCTCGATAAGCCAATAAATAATATAAAATAAAATAAAGAGCTTAGATACAGATCTGGCATAGTGATGCACACCTTGAATCCCAGCACTTGAGAGGCAGAAACAGGAGGATCTCTGTGAGTTCAAGGGCAGCCTTATTCGCATACTGAATTCCAGGCCAGCCAGGCTGACACAGTAAGACCCTGCCTCAAAAAAAAAAAAAAAAATGCCTCTGATTTAAACATTTTTTTAAATCTTCAAATCCTCAGAAGATCCCAGGCAGGACTTCAGTGGGTATTTAGGTAAATGGAACTCAGGAGAAGTCTGACCGTGAAAATGAACTTGGGAATCATCCTAATACTGATGATATTGGCAGCCATGAAAATAACAAAAAGAGAGTGGAGGTAAGTAAAAGTTGGAATAGAGCTGTAGGGCAGACCAACATTTACAGCCTGGCAGAGCTAGGAGCCAACAAAGGCAGTAGAAATGAAATCAGTATTGAGACAGATAAAAGCTAAGATGAGTGGCCACAAGAAGGAGCAGGTGCCCAGGGTGCCATGGCTGCCCACTAAAGATGTGTTGGAAAGGACTCTTTGGTTGGTTGGCTTTTTGTTTTTGTTTTGGAATGATTCTTATAAGTCAAGATAAACTCATAGTCAAGCCTGAGATTGCAGCAAGGACGCAGAAACGGTAGGCTGAGGCTGTGATGGCAAGAGCTAGAGTGGGCTGCAGAGGTTCTGTCCCCACCTCAGTAGCTGGTTCACATGGTGCACACACCTTCCCAGCTGTAAACTGCAGAGACACATGTAAAATCCTTCATCCAGGGAAGCCCTCTCAAGCCTTGGAATTGAGAGTTCTCCATAGCCACGTGACCAAAGGAGCAGGAATATCGACCTCTAATGATGCACATTGCATTGTTTTGAACCATGCTTTTATCTTGAATCCCAGTGCCTTGGGATTCAAAAATAGTCTAACTAGTAAGTGTTTCGGGGCTTTAGTGCTTGGTTAGGTTCAGGGTCATTGCCAAGCCTGCAGGTGTTCCCAGAGATAAGCAAGAACTGAAAAAAAGCAGATTGGCCTGTGTTAACCATTTCCTCTCAAGGTCATGGCTAATAGTAAATGTTGCTGGAAGTCAAAACTGAGAGCCATAAACTAAAGTAATATGACCCAAACTATAGTTAATGAAATTGTGCTTTTCTGTAGACAGGTTTATTTGCTTTAGCAATTGCTCAGTGCTTAAAATAGCTGGTGGCCTGTGCTTGCCTAAGAATACGGAGGTAGAGAAGTTAGACATGACCCCTGCCCTGAAAGAGTTGGGGTGAGCAGTGGGAAAGCAAGACAGCAAGTAAACATGGGCATGATGAATTCTGGGGTAGGGGGCAGCATGGCAGGACTGAAGGGTAGTCAGCCAGATGGAATGGGAGAGGCAGGACAGACAGTGGGCCTGGGTCTGAAGGAGTCCATCGACTTAGAGATACAGAAGAAGCCATTGCAGCCAGGGTGGAGGAAGGTGGACTGAGGATCTTAAATGCCTGGTCAATACCTTTCACTTCATTCAAAGGGGAGCATAGCATAACCATCCTGGGGACTGATGCCTGGTAGGAAGGTGACAGGTTCATTTTCTTGATCAGAAAATTTCTAGCGATTTTATAATTGGATAGGTTTTTTTAAATTATATTTATCTCCCCACCTGTGTGCATTTGTGTGTACCACAGAGTTAGTGTGGAGATCAGAGGTCGCCTTTTGAGGGTGACCTTTGCACCATGTGGGTCCTAGGAACCAAACTCAGTTTGTTGGCCCTTTACAAGAATATGTATGTACACACACACACACACACACACACACACACACACACACACACACTTCCCTACGAGTGTGAGCAAACAAACATAGGAAGAAACAAACAAATCAGTGACTCCAGGTCAGATCTTAGTTACTGACAGGTTTGGTTCATTAACCCAAAACTGCCATCTTTTAGTAATTCATTTATGAGTGTATTTAACACATTTATGCCTTGAGCCCCTGCTGTCTACCCGAACCCTTAGGAGGGTATAAAGATCAAAACCCAGGCTTCTTTCTTTCAGCACTAGAGCTGTGGGAGCTGAAACCCTGTTGCTGTGGTGGCTGGGTGTGTCTACAGGCATTGCCCTATTAGTGATTCTGCTGCTAGCCATCACTAACTAGGAGGACCATGATACCAGGTCTGGCCCCTGGGATTCTTGGTAAAGCTGAGAAACGATTATGAGGGAAGCTGATGCTTGAACAATAAATAGTTCCAGTACTCCTAGGCAGACTTGCAGGGGAGAGGAATTCCAGGTGATGTGGATAGGCAACTAACTTACATAGCTGGTCAGTGCAGACTGGGGCCAGACGGACAATACAAGAGGCAGCTCCCACCTTGTATGAGCTGAACAGATGGGACTTACCTTCTACGACTGGTCCAGGATGAGGGTTTGTTCCAGTGTATCTTAGCATCCTCATCATCTTAACCCATACTCACTGGAAAATACAGTCAGGGATGTTTAGGTCATTGTGTGCTTTATTTTTGAAAACAGAATGTCCAAAGAACAGTGGTTGAGTCCGGAAGAGAACTTTGACTTCCATAACTTCTCGCTAAAACTGGCAATATTTGTGGTCCCAGGGGAACTGATTCCATTGGACATTCTGTTCTTTGCTCTTGGGAGACTGCGTCCCCAGGAACAAACGAGATATGTGATGGTTAGCAATGCAACCGGTCTGTGTCACTAAATGCTTAGTATGCACTAGCCCGTAAATCCTCACTCTTGTGAATGAGATACTGCCATGTTCGATTTGCAGATGAGCAACTGAGGCCCAGGGAAAGTGGCGTAGCTAGTGAGAAATGGAGTTTTGTCAGGATTCAGAGCCCCAGTCCCAGTTTTCACATAGGTCTCTAGGACATGGAGGCTTCAGTAGAGTTCAGCTGGGCTCATTCCTCGGTGAGGAGACAGAACACTTAGGTCTCCTTCTCCCAAGCCAGAGCAGCTCATCTTGGATGTCTACATTGGGTTTCCACATGAGAGCTTACAGGGATATAGGTTCCACTCCCAGGAGTGAGTTTTGTGAAAAACAAAACAACCTGTATTGACTTGGTAAAGCAAACTGAGCATGGACTATCAGGAGCAAACTGAGCATGCACTATCAGCAAGTTACTGCTGGGAGACACATGTGCAAGAGTCCTCTGCTGTTTGGAGACACCCTGTGCTTTGGGAGGCAGCATTCCAGTTGACATGTGCACACGGGACACTTTACAAATGTCTGGAGCCCTCCGAACTTGATCAAAACAAGATGGTTAAGAAATATTGAGTGCATCCCTATGCTAAGCCAAATAAGGCGACTTGACAGATCACCTGTGATAGGTTAGCCGATGATCCGGCTCTTGACCCCTCCCACTCTCACATCCTTAGATGTTTTACCCTTTCTCTCGAGGTGCCTGCACTCAGGAGCCTCTCTGCTCACAACCAAACTTCAGATTTAGACAAACTATGTGGGGGGACAAGGTGGAATAAGAGGGAGAGAGAGACACAGAGACAGAGAGAGACACAGAGACAGACCAGAGACACGTGGCATCCCAGACACTGTAGTACTAAGAATGCTGATCCACTGGGGCAAAACAGTGCTGCCGTCAGCAAGCACTCAATGAGTGCGTATACGCAACTCCTTCCCTGTCTGGGAAAAGATGGCAGTGCAGTGCTGGGAGCCAGTCCTGGGCTGCTGAGGTCTTCTGAATCCTGGGAAGGGGTCTCTGTTCACACAGGTAGTTAAGTCGTCAGCACCATTGGGGGTGGTGTTAGCTGGAGGGAGAAACTTTTCCCCATGCGGAGCAAGTGGAGACAGGAGCAAGTTAAGAGGAGAACACAGAGTAACCTCTGGCTGACAAAACACTGAGGCTTGCTCAGTCAGCATTTCCTCTAAGGAATTACATTACAGGCAGCTGTAAAGGTGCCTGTCTGTGATCTTATGAGAAGCTGTTCAACGCGGAGGAGGAAGCTAGGGAAACAGAAGAGGTCACAGCACCAAAGGCAACTTGTCAGGCATTTGAGTCCAACTACATTAGGCTTATAGATCTCAGAGGTCATAAATAACCAATGACAACTTTATAGTGGCTTTTCTTATACTTCCTATTTTGACATCACCCGAATAACAAGTAGTTGTTGGGGAAAAATGAGGCCAGGTGGTGGTAGCTTTGCACCCCTCTAATCCCAAAACTCAGGCGGCAGAGGCAGGTGGGTCTCTGAATTCAGGACAGCCTGGTCTACAGAGTGAGTTCCAGGACAGCCAAGACTACACAGAGAAACCCTGTCTCAAAAAAACCAATATATATATATATATATATATATATATATATATATATATAAATAATATGTGTGTGTGTGTGTTGTGTGTGTGTGTGTGTGTGTGTGTGTGTGTGTATGTGTGTGTGTGTGGAGAGAGAGAGAGAGAAGGAAAGAAAGAAAGAAGGAAGAAACGAAAGAAGGAAGGAAGAAGAGAAAGAGTGTGTTTCTAGAAACTAGACATGGTGGTGCTTGGAGTTCCAGGTTATTAGGAAACTAAAGCAGGGGTCCCTTGAGGCCAATATTTGGGCCAGCCTGTGGTATGCAGACAGGGGTCCTCAGAAAGAAATAAATGTTCCTGAACTCGGTAGGCGCATGAAAACAAACTGGCAAAATCATCTTGATACTATTGATGTAGACACATCTTGTTGTAGCTAACAGGACATCAGGCCTTGGGCTTTGAGTGTGCTAGGCAAGCTCTGTACCACTGAGCTTCATCCCCAGACTGTCATCTTGATTTTTGAAAACTTAGAGAGAGGTCTTCATATCAGTTACAGGAGTTGGGGAACTACCAGAATAAAAGGAAAACACCTATTTATGTTTTTACCCCAAATTCACAGATATTCATACACAATATGGTGGTTTAGAATACAGACCTTACATATTGGCTGGGTTCAAATCTTGGCTCAGCAGCTGAGTGACTATGATCTTGCCCTGTGTCTTCCCCTGTCTGTTGCCACTTCTACAAAGTATGTATAATGGTCCCTGCTTTGTAAGTGGTTGAGAGGGCTGAGCAAGTTGACATCCAGGGCATAGAATAAATCAGCACATGAACACAGTGGAAGAATGCACTGTTGTTGCTGTTCCATGACTTGTGCTGATTGGCAGCTCTGGAGTAAGGCACTGACTCAAACTTGTTAAAAACCCTCAGGGTTCACTGAGGACATGTTTTTTGGGTGTCAGGCACCAGGTTAGACAGTGAGGCAGTGGCCCAGCTTCATCTTATTGACCTTTCTCAGCACCCTTAGAGGCCAATACCACTGCACAGCTTTACAGACTGACCTGTGGTGTTAGGGTGTCCTGGACCACTAGGGAGTTCCTAACAACATGGGGCCGAGAGCACCACATCTGCAGAACTTGGCTCTCTGTTGCTAACCGGTTTAGGATGACCTTGTTCCTACTCTCAAATGCCAGCACACACTGGGACCTGGGTCACATGTGTTACAACACTCCTGTGTAAGAGGAGCCTGAGGGCACAGAGTGAAGGTGAGTACAGTGGACCTATGATGTGTGGATTAGGACACTACATCTCACACCATCTAGCTGTGTGTTAGGTAGGTTTAGGTAGGGCCCAGCTGCTTGTGGATGTATGGGGAAGAAAATGAAAAACAAAGCAAACAAAAAACTCAGGGTGGTGGGAGATGTAGCTCAGTAGTTAAGAGCGCTTATTGCTTTTGTAAAGACCCAAAACCTACATTGCCACTCACAACTCTCTGTAAGTCCAGTTCAGGGGGATCCAGGTCTCTCTTCTGGCCTCCGTGAGCACCAGGCATGCATGTAACACACATCCATACATGCATGCATTCAAGCACTCATACACATAAAATAAAAATAGGTCCAGATGCCATCTTCCGTATATACACTTCTGAGTAGCAACCCGTTCTTTTCTGTCACTAGCTGTGTGGCTATGTACTTGGCAGTGATCAAACACAAGAAAATCAGCTTATGGGGGGTTCTAATTTTTTCCAGACTTTTACATTTGCTTTGGGAAATCCCTGTCTCAGTCAAATGCTTAAAAATCACATTCAGGAATAAAGTAGTAATCTTAGGGAAAGGCAAACCCAGTTTTCTCTGCCACCCTTTGCCTTCCCCACTGTCCCTCATCACAGGCTTTCTACCCTAAGGAAACCTTTGCACAAAAAGGGATGGAGATTTGCTGCCTGGATTACATCAGTAAGAAGTAAAACTGCAGCCATATGGTTAAAACCACCTAAAACAGCTAACATGACAGATTTTGTTATATGGTTTAGCACAATTATCGTTTTCTTGTTTTGTTTTTTGTTTTGTTTGGTAATTGTTTTAAAAACCTACTTTGGAAGGAACATATAAGAAAGCAATCTGGCAAGTGAGACAACATGTTTGTTTTCAAATGTTCAGTGTAAATCCTTCTAAATAGTCACTTGTGCAAACTTGAGATTCAATCTAAACCTTGTGTTACACAGGGCAGATGAGGAAGAATGGTGGACACATCTAATCCTCACAATTAAAGATTGTGTCAAGTTAGAAAATGCTACAACTGTCCTTTTAGGGGGCACAGGGGGTGAGACAGGGTTTCTCTGTGTAGCCCTGGCTGTCCTGGAACTCACTCTGTAGACCAGGCTGACCTCGAACTCAGACATCTGCCTGTCTATGCCTGCTGAGTGCTGGCGCCACCACAGCCCAACATACATTTTTATTTTTGAGACATGGTCTCAGTTCATAACTCTGACTAGCCTGGAACTTGCTATGTAGACTAGGCTGGCCTGGAACTCACAGAATTCCACTTGCTTCTGCCTCCCAAATGAAAACATTTCTTTTTTTTAAACAAAAAATTGCTTTTTCTAAATAGATTAGTGTGACACATGTATACAGTGACTAATCATATCTGATTTCTCACACTGATTTTGAAAAATTAATTATGTAATACACCACACACCACTGAACTGTACACTTAGTAAATTGTGTGGTGTGTTAATTGTATCTTAATAGAGATTTTTATTTTAAGAAAACAACAGAAAATTGGTAAGGTTATGGCAAATCCCATCAATGGGATAGTATATGACTTTTATTAAAAAGAATAGGGTAGACTTACTGTTTAGACCTGGCACAATGCCCAGAACACACTGTGAGGTAAAAGGGCTCAGGAACAAACATGTTTCTGATCATCTACAGTTCTGCTCTATGGGCATCACCCTTGCAAGAACCACAGGGCAGCCTGCCCTTCTCACCTGGTGCTGTTTGGTAGGTACCGACCTCATCTTTTAAACTGCTCCGTAATTGCTCTGTGCTATGATTTTTATCATGATCTAACTAATTATTCCACATTGGTGAGCATTCAGATTGTTTACAACTTTTAGATATTTCAGACAGATGCTGTGACAAGGCCCTTTGAGAAAGCACGGGTGCACAGCCATTTCCCATGGTGGGCATCACCGAATCAAAAGCTCCACAGGGACATTGGTGCCCTTCCTGGTAGATCCTGGCAGTTCCCCTTCCTACACAGAGACTGTTTGTGCTCTGATGGACACAGGAGCAAGTAGTACATTTATCCCACATTGCTAATCAATGCTTAAACTTTTTCCTGTTTCAAGAATGAAAACCCCTCTGCTTTAAATGCCATTTTTGTGACTGAAATTGAGAATGAGTGAGTTTTCTCATTATCTAGCAATAAGGAAGTGCCTCGGGACACCCGTGAATGTCACAGTTGCTGCCCTTGGGGACCTAATCCTTACCTAACCTTCCAGTATGTTGCCCATGTACATTTTCTAGGGCTTTTTTCCTATTTGTCTACTAACTTGTAGACTTTCTTAGGCGTTCTTGTTTTTAATTTTAAATATTTTTTTATTTTAAAAGCACTCTATATATCAATCCCCCCATTCCCTCGCCCTCCCATGCTCCCCACTGACCCCCAACCCACCCCCCACCCACTCAGCAGGGATAGTGAGGCCCTCCATGGGGGACCTTCAAAGTCTGTCATATCATTTGGGGGAGGGTCTAGGCCCTCCTTGCTGTATCTGGGCTGCAATAGTATCCCTCCATAGGGAATGGGCTCCCAAAGTCCATTTGTGCTCTAGGGATAAAGACTGGCTCCACTGTTAGAGGTCCCATAGACTGTCTTGGCCTCCTACCTGGCACCAACATTCAGAGGGCTTGGTTCGGTCCAATGCTGGTTCCCCAGCTTTATGACTGGGGTCTCCATGCTCTCACTAGGTCAACTGTTTCTGCGGGTTTCTGCAGCACTGTCTTGACTCCTTTGCTCATCCCTCCTCCCTCTCCACACCTGAATTCCAGGAGTATGGCTCGGTGTTTAGCTGTTTCTTAGGCATTCTGTTATAAATGCAGCAGATATTTTCATCTACTCTGTGGCTTGTCTGCTGGATTTTGTTTTCAACATTTTTTGCCTTGTGTAAGTTTTTTTCATCTGTGCAAGGTCCTGTTCATCAGGCTTTCTCTTTAAGCCATTACATTCCATGCATCATTTTAAAAAGTCACCTTTACCCAAAGGTCATAAACATAGTCTAGCATTTTTATAGTTTCACTTTAGGACCTGAGTTTGTCTGGAATCTCTTAGAGTGGAGTTGTTTGCCACCAGATTTCACATCCTATAGTATACATTTATGAATGTTCACATTCTCATGTATTGGTGACTTTCATAAGCAGAAATAGCCATGAGGAGTTTGAAAAGCAATGCAAGGGATGATGTCTAGAATAGAAAGGGGGAAGGGACGAGGAACAAGGCCATAGCCTAAGGGATAGGTTGAGGTTGTAGTGGGTTCAGGTAGGGACAAGAGGCCAGAAGAGCAACCCTGGTTTACTTTGTGTCCCGGGAACTAAGGTACCTCAGGAAAAACACGAAGCATAGAGAAATGTCACAGCCTTACAGAAGCCAGATGACAAGTCAGAAGGAATTGGAGTTGTGATAGACTCCATCATCTGGGACAAAAACAAGCTTGAGGGTACCCTATTCCAAAAAATACCCCAGCCCCAGATTAACTGTCCATTACTTCCGTTTGTTCTGGCTAGAGAAGGTATGGACTGTGAAAGTGTTTTAAAATGTTAATCAATACTTTTTTGAGATTCTAGAACGATAACGCTGTATAGCAAAAGTATGGATAACAATTGGACAGGATTTAGATGGATAATTCTCTAAAGATGGCTGTGTCAGACTCTCTAGAATCACCTGCCCAAACCATCACAGTTCCTTTCTTCCTTTGGCACTGGACCCTGTGACCCTTAGTGTCTGTGATACCAAGTTTAGAGGCACCAGTCAACTACCCAACACATCTGCTTACTGCAGTGTGTACCAGGCCCTCCTCTAAGAACTTTGGGAGCTTTAGCTCCTACACTTCTTTTTCTTCATGTGTAAGTTATATTGATTTTCTTAAACCAATGCTTATACATATACATTAAATGGGCAAAATGTAATTTTTCAGATCTTTACATGTTACACTAATTCTTTCCTCTCGACGGTATTTTCTTTTCTCCATAGTAGTTTTTGAACTTTCAGTTTGTAAGTTTTATTCTTAGAGAATTTCAAACATGAAATATGATCATTCCCCATCCCCTGAAACTCTCCCCCTCCAACCAAGTGCCGTCAACATATCCTCCCCCACCACAACCAACTTAAAGTAGCCCCCACAGGCCTGCTGCTGACTGAGAGCATCACCGATCTGCTTGCCCCTTGCCATACACAGGACTCTGTAAGCAAAGAATTATCCAGGAGAGGCTAAACTCACATTACAGGATATCTGTTCACATATCCTTTCACTCATGGTTTGAAAGAAAATTGCACAACAATGCAAGCAGGTTTCCTGGGATCCTCCTCATGCCCACCACGGGGGATGTTTTAAGACCCTTTGCATCCTTTAAGTACAAGAAGAATAAATGGCGCCGGCCCTGACTCTATCCTATCATGTCGTATCTCCGTTAGAGAGAATCAACCGTATGCCTATCTCATTATCCTCCCTCCACATCATCTCCCTCACATTCCACATAAACACAAAAGCTGTTTCCCAGCCTTCCTTCGGGGGCCTCTTCATGCCTTTTCATGCCCATTTATCATGATGTGAGGCGGCTTGAACAATACCTTATCCCTGGTTTTTAAGAGCTGGTCTCTTCCTGCGTGATGTTTGGGCGTGTCTCCAGGCCTTGCCCTATTAGTGATTCTGTTGCTAGCCATCGCTAACTAGGAGAGCGAGGAGAAAACCTTAACGAATCCTCTGGTGTGCTCCTCCCTGAGCATCTGCCTCATCCATTCAGGGCACCATTAGGCTGGGTGGTGTGGTAAAGCAAAGACGATGACAGCCTAATTGTGACTCAGGTCCACAGATTCCTTCCACTTAACTGAAGCAAGGCATACAGTCAGAGGATCAAGGCAAGCCATCGAGTGCTGCAAGGGACAGTGCAAAGTTGTGACTGTGAGGCAGGCATGGTGGCACACACCTGTGACCTCAGGAGCAGAGTCAGGAGAATCATGAACTCAGCCTGGTCTACACCGTGAGTTTGTGGCGGGCAAGCTACATAGTGAGACCTTGTCTCAAAATAACGAAAGTTCTGATGATGCCAGTGAATTGGACATAAATCAGGACTCCCTTAGCCCACTGTGAAAAAACCTAATATGATTAAGAGTGTCTCTGGAATGGCCCCTTATGATTTAGGGGACTTCCTACTAAGGTTTCTGTGTCATTTCAGAGGCCTAACCTGTCCCACCCATGTACATATGTGTGTTAAGTCAATAGTAGGACTCTGGATATGGCACGTGGCCCACTCTTTCTTGAGAATAGCTTGCCAGTGAGCAGTGTGCTGTCTGACCAGGCTGCCTCCTATCCTTTGTGAAATTGGCGGGTGTGAATTGTTAATTAAATGAGTACAAGCTAAGATGGAGATAAGATACACTTGAGTGGGCGGGGAAGCTCAGCTGCTGACTGGCAACCGCCTGCATCACGTCCCTTCTGAGGTGGCATTTCTCAACACATTGGAAGGCAGAAGCTGATCTAAGATACAAGCTAATTATAGTTTGATGAAGCTACCAAGTGGAGTCTTAAAAACCTCAGTGGAGGTGGTCCGTGTGATCGTGGATCTTGTGGCCAATGGCTGGTTCAAGGCCTTGGCTTGTAACATACTGAGCAAAAGTTGCAATGGCAGGTAGATGCTGAGGTCTCTGAAGTTACAGACTTCAGCTTGGGGAAGACTTGAAATCAAGTGATTTTCAAACTTGTGGGTTTTGTCTGCTATGCTTGGGCTGGTTTTACAGATGGTGTTGATTTTCAACTGTTGAGAGTATCCAAGCTCTTACAAAGACAAGAAAAAATCAACTAATGACTCTCCAGAAAGCAGTGGCTTAGTGATGCCTGAGGTCTCAGGGACATCAGTCTTTGCTTTTGTGGAATGGGGAGAGTGCTGCTCTTACTTTGTTTCCAGAGTTCTATGCCTCAAGTTCTTTGTCCTAAGAAAGGGGAACATCACTTCCATTCAGGGTGGAAACAGGAAGCCCTGTCATGCATTGAGTGAAAGCCTCAAACTCAGAGAAGACACCATTTACATTCCCCCTCACTGGAAGCCAAATTTGGAGGAAGAAGGAGGAGGTTGTGATAAAGTTGCCCGGCACCTACAATTTACTGATTCCATTTTTTGACTTTGTTTTCATTATTTGTTTTTTGTTGTGTTTTATTTTTTGAAATAGAGATCTTGCCATGTTGCCCAGATGGATCTCAAACTCCTGGGGTCAGATGATCCTGCCACTTTATTCTGCCAAGAGAGTGGAACTGCAGACATGTACCACTACATGGGGCCTCTTAATTCCTATATTAATCATTTGGCCTTTGATAAATTAATGACTGAATAATCACCATACTAAATGATCACATAAATCACATAATTTAAAATATTTTTGTTCTCTTTCCTGGTTATAAAAATTAAAATCCCCATCTTTTAGTTAACATTGTTATTGGTGTCATTATTTTCTTTCCAAAAATGCATGGAGTGCCAAGCCGAGGGGGGTGGGGAGACTTATAAATCCATGTTTCAGGAGGATGACATAGTAATGTTTCTTTATATGTTTTCCAGTATCATTAGTATAATTTTGCTTTTTTATCAAGAGGAAGCAGCCTGTGAGTACCTCACCCCAGGGTAGATATTCTGTCTCCCATGGCTTTGAACAACCCCAATGTCTCTTGACCCACCTTCTCAAGAAGCCAGGTGGACTAGGGCATGGTTTCTTCTATTGCTCTTAAAACTTTTGCCCCCACCTGCTTTTTGGTCAAGACTTAATATTATTAGGGCAGTGTTAAGTTCATCGCAAATTTGAGAGGAGGTGCAGAGAGTTCTCATACAACCTCTATCTCCTCCTTCTGTGCATGCTCCCCACTTTGAGCTTTTCTTCCCAGAATGCATCCTTTTTACAGTTGATGAGCATTCATAGACACACTGTAAGTAGCCAGGTCTCTGGTATCCATAGACACACTGTAACCAGCCAAGTCCCGGGGCCCATTAAACAGCATTCTCAATGCCATGAGTTCTGTTTATCTGAGTTTTAAATAAATCCATGATGGCATGAATCCACTGTCACCACACAGAGTGCCTTTGCTTCCCTAAAATCCTGTGTGCCACTTTTTTGTCCCTCTTTCCCCCCTAACCCATGGCAACCACTGATTTTTTTTTTTACTGTCTCCATAATTCTTCCTTATCCAGGATAGTCTGTACTTGGAATCACACAGTAGTTCATCTTTTCCAGTTGGTATCTTTCACTTAGCTGCATGTGTTCAGTTTTCTTCCCTGTCTTTCTATGGTTTGATAATTCCTTCCTTCTTAACACTAGTATTCTATTGTCTGGCTGTGCAACAATTTATCTGTTCACCTACCGATGAACATCTTGGTTGCTTCCAACTTGTCAATAAAACTACTACACTTATGTCGTGTGGGGTGTGTGTGTGTGTGTGTGTGTGTGTGTGTGTGTGTGTGTACATTTATTTATTTTGGACGTATGTATGTTTGGAAGACAAGTTGCACAGGTGAGTTCTCTTCTACCATGAGGGTTCTGGTGATCTAACTCAGTTCATCAGGCTTGGCAGCCAGTACCTTTACTTAAGCCAGTTCACCAGCCCTGTGTCTATGTTTTTACATGGTTGTAATTTTTATTTCATTTGGGTTAGTAATGAGGAGTTTGGTTGCTAGATCATACAGTAAGTGGAGATTTAGTTGTGTAAGGAACTTCTAGGTTGTCTTGCGGAGTAGCCATGTTGTTTTACATGATTACTAGCCATGAGTGAGCACCTGTTGTACCGTACCCTCACCAACATTTGATACTGTCAGTGGCCCAGATGCTGACAATTCTAATAGTTGTATAGTTATGTTAGTTAACCATTCTTTAACATGGAAAACACATGAAAGAACATTTAAAAGGAGAAAATTTAGTCTTGCTATTGGGTCTTCAGATTAGAAGTCCTCTAAAAGAGCAGTCAGTGCTCTTACCCCATGAGCCCTCTGCCCAGCCTTATAATCCAGGACAATCCCTTTGCCCTGTGTTCACATCAGCCAATCATATTGAGCAAACTTTCTGTCGTTGATTGATTCCTAATGATCGGACTCCTGTCTACAAGCCCTCGGCTTACCCCATTTGATGGTGCCTCGTAGTCTCTCCAGAGGAGCCGAACTAGAGATTCTCAACATGGCTTCCAAGTCTCGTTGGCAGTGAGATAGTTAAAATCTGCATGGTGACCTCAGTCATTTCAGAAACAGGCCATGGGAGAAAGCATTGTGTAAGATGTTTGTGCTTAATGATCCAACACAGCCAGCAGAGGTGATGTATCTTCCAGCCCTGCCCTCATGGCGGTGTGTGCATGCCACTTCAGGCTGGACACTGTCCTCTGGCATCATGCCCTGGGAATTATGAGTTTAAAATGCAACTTCAGCTGATGCCAGATGGTGTGACCTTTTTGTGACATATACTTTGTTAAGGCCTTCTGAAGATCATGTTTTCTGAAGCCATATTCCATTTTTCTTGTTAGGCACTTCAGTGAGTATTGGTCTATTCAAACTGAATGGCAGATTTCCTGGAGCATATGCCTCTGCTGGCTGCTGGCCAAGGTCTCCATCACTCGTTTTGGACACTGTTTATATTTGAAATGTTGCTTTAATTGCTCTAATGAGGCACTATCCAGAAGGGCCTGAGGTTTGTCCATTAACAAATATGTCTTGCTGTAGTTTGGGTGCCTTTGTAGTTGTTTGTGTTTTGTGGTGCATGGACTCAAACTCACAACCTTGATCATGCTAGGGAAGTGTTATACCACTGAGCCACCTCCTCAACTCACTGACAGAATGTAGCACAAATCTAATTGGTCTTAATAACAAAACCTGGAGTTGGATATTGGGGTTAATGCTGAAATATCAAAGGAGAGCAGCCTGCAACTAGTTCTTACCTCTACTGAATCTTCAGAACAAAGGGGCAATCCTGTCCCTACAAACCTTCAGACTGAATGCAATGATCTCCTGTCTCCTCCTGCCTAATATTCCTCTCTCTGCCTGGCAAGTGCTGAGATCAAAAGTGTGAGCTTTGTTTCTCTTTTAGAGTGGATCAATCTCATTAGCCCAGGGTGGCCTTGAACTCGAAGAGATCTGTCTACCTCTGCCTCCTAAGTGCTGGATTAAAGGTGTGCACCCCCACTGCCTGTGCAAGCCTGACAACCATGTAATCTCTTGACCCCAGGTAAAGGTAGAAGGAGAGAACCAACGCCACAAAGTTGTTCTCTGAGCTCCTCACATGCGCTACGGCATACAAATCTCTACCCCTCACTATAGAAATGAGAGAGAGGGAGAGAGAGACAGAGAGGGAGGGGAGGGGGAAGAGGAAGAGGAAGAGAAAGAAGAAGGAAGAACAAGAGAAGAAAAGACGACTAGTTAAGCTGAAAGAATTGCAATCTCACTGTCATGAGAGGACCCTGGTATCCTCTAGTTTCAACTTCAACAGCAGCCTCTCAGGTCCTGTGATTCCCCAAAGAGAAGACTTCATCAAAACACAAGCAGTTAAGACTCTAGTTAAAGCAAGCAAAGAAACAATCATTGAAGAAATTTCTCTTTGCGACAGATGGAGACCATTACAGAAAACCACAGCCAATCAAAATGCAGAAAACAAGTGATTTCATGGTGCCCAGCCATAAACAATACATATAGAAAGCAACTACTGCACCTACATTTTAAAGCTCAGGAATCATTGTGGAAGAGGGGGTGGAAAGTTTGCAAGAACCAGAGGACCAGGAAATCTGATGTCAGATTGCATCTCCTAG
Organism: Cricetulus griseus; assembly: GCF_003668045.3. Lineage (NCBI taxonomy): Eukaryota > Metazoa > Chordata > Mammalia > Rodentia > Cricetidae > Cricetulus > Cricetulus griseus. The sequence continues at coordinate 138,709,107 of NW_023276806.1, read as the reverse complement.
AAATGCTAGGGAAACAACACTCATGAAGTGTCAACTCTATGGCTGCCTAAACAAGACCTGAACAAGGATGACACCCGTAGACAGGCTAACTCGGAAGCAAGAAATCTCACCAAGAATCCTCCTAGACAAGGAACTACAGGCAACCAAAGGATTCTGAGGATGAGAGAAGTAGTCTTCCCTGGGGAAGAACCCCTGTTGGTTATCCTATCCACGGTGGTCAGCTCCAGACTGATAGACATACAAGTAGCATTATAGGATTATAATAGCAGTCAAAGAAAAAGAGGCGAGCATTTGAGAGAAAATGGGGTAGTGGAAACACATGAGAGGGCTTAGATGGTGGAAGGGGAAAGAAGAAAATGATTTAATTTTATTTTAATTCCAAAAATTTTTATATACTCTTTAAAATGTAAGAGGTCTGAATCAACCAGTAGCAGCCCCAGTCTTGTTAGCCATGGGGTTTAGATTTCTCTTCTCCCTCTTGTCTTTCCCTTGTGCCTCTCCCAGGTCATCTTCTAGAAAAAGCCCCTTTTACCCAGAACTCATCTTCTAGAAAAAGCCCCTTTTACCCAGAACTCAGTCTAAGTAAATGGATAGGGTGCAAGGATATGTTGAAGAGCCTAGGCACACCTAATGTTGCAAAGTTCGCTAGAGGGAAGGGTGGCAGCTCTGCCTTGGCACCTCTGCTGAAGAAATCCCTAAAGTTGCTTTGATCCAATCTAGATAATGTTCACTATCACCCATTATCCTTAAGTCCTGTGTATGGCGCCCTGAGCTGGCACAGTGGTCACTGTTACTAGCGTTCTTTCTTGACCACCAGTCCGTTACCATCCTCGTATATGCTGTTTTGGGGCCTCAAGTTGACCCACCCATTGTCTTTTATGTCATATCTTTGGAGACTGGTTGGTTAGTTCATCCTGGGTCTAACCTGCCCGGCATCACCACTGGACCATAACACTTCTGTCAATAAAACAGAAATCCCAAATGACAATACACTATGGGGAATTGCATCTTCTAAAACCAAGTGACTGGAGGTGTAGAGCATGCATAGCAGAGCATGTGCATGGCATGTGTATTGCATGTGTGAGGCCCTGGGGTTCAGCCCCAACACCAAAAACATCTAAGAATTCTCTAAGTACTTGTTTGCACTTCTTCAAGGGGGTGCTCAACTTCTCATCAGTATTGCTGACCTGCCCTTCAAAAGAGAGCAGATTCAGCTGCTATCTCTCCCCCAAGGGACCAATAAGGGAAGCTGGGGCTTTTTATAGTATGAGACCTCTAGAGATTTATTTTTTCAGCTTTGGGGATTTAAAAACAAGTTTCCTGTCTCTGTGTGAAGAAAAAAAAAAGACAGAGAAAATTATGATGGTTAGGACATGATGGTTTTATGTCTATTTTTTGAAAACTTGTTACAAATGAGTAATTTTCAGTTTGTGGTGTGTGGAATGAGAACAACTAGAGAGAAGGAGGCCTAGAAAGTGGAGAGTAGCAGGAGGAAGAAAGCAAAGGATTGGCCTTGGCTGTTCTGTTTGGTTGATGACATGCACTCCTGTGTCTCTAGGAGTCTTAACCATGTTGAAATCAAACAGAAAAAGAGAACGTATTCCAACCTGACTCGTCTTCAGATAGTTTCTTTCCCCTTTTTAATTAAAAATGCACCATCAGGCTGGAAGTGTAGCTCAGTGGTAGAATGCTTGCCACTAGCCACTCGTGTTCTTGGCAGAGCACACACAAAGACCTGGGTTTGATGCCTGACATTGTTTATGCTTTTCTGCTTTATTTTAATTAAAAAATAAATAAAAATGGAAGGCCTTTCATTTAGGAATTAAAACTCCCTACCCCCGCCCCCTCACCTGTTCAGCAAGAAATAAAATGAAGCCTAACATCAACGCTTCTCTGGTCCATACCAAAGCATTCCATCCATGGGGACAGATGTCTGAGCAAATGAAACCCCATCCCTCGGTGTGCATTGGCGGAGTCTAACCCAAAGCCAGATGTTTGCTTTGGGCCTCAGGACTCATTTATATGGAAGTGCTCCGAGAAGGTCCATCTATTCTGGAATAGAAAACTGACTTCTACCCAGAGCCCACCCCAGAGGCACTGTGTTGGCAGGCCACAGGTGTTTCCATAAATACTGGAAAAACCAAAATCCTCCATCTAATCTCTGGGCCAGGGGTGATGTCAGCTCCAATTGGCCTCCTTGATTTGCCTGTTAACTTAGCTGCTTGTCTGTTTATCCAGCATACATTTATGATCCTCTACAGTATCGTGCCAGGGCCATACAAAAAGTACAGGGAATCATGGTTCCTTGCCTGCATATACTCTGTGGTTGCAGTAAGTGTGGAGTGTTGCCCGAGAGTTATCCAACCCAGGGTTATGTAGGAGAAGAATAAGAAAGATGTTGGAGGCCAAGTGGCCCATGCCTTTAATCTCAGCACTCAGAGTAAGGCAGAGGCTGGATGAATGCTACAAATTCAACATCAGCTTGGTCTACACAGCAAGTTCTTAGCTGGCCAGGGCTACACAGGGAAAGCCTATTTCAAAAATTAAAAGGCGGGGGGTGGGGGAGGCGACAAGAAAAAAAAGGAAAGGAATAGTGGCAGGGGAGGAAGAGGAGAATAGCAGGAGATTAGATGGAAAAGGAATTTTTCTTGAGTGAGTGGAAGCTAGCCACTATGGTCACACTGTCCATGCATGCTGGCTCTTTAGGGGACAACACGTTTACAATGATGACAGACTAGAGCCTGGCAAGGCCACTGTTTCCAACTTGGCCTCATATTTATAGTTTAGCCAATGTATTTGCTGTCTAGTTTCTCTCTCTCTCTCTCTCTCTCTCTCTCTCTCTCTCTCTCTCTCTGTGTGTGTGTGTGTGTGTGTGGTGGTGTGTGTGTGAGAGAGAGAGAGAGAGAGAGAGAGAGAGAGGGAGAGAGAGAGAGAGAGAGAATGGGTCTGTACATGTGTGTAAATTGGTATCTGAGGTGTGATATCTGTGAGCTAATTATTTGGAGGGAATTTCTTAGAATTCTTTGTGGAATTCACAGTACTTGAAGTAGGCAATCCAGTGGTTGCCCTATTATGCTGAGAACAACACAAGTGAAAATGGGTCAACCAGACCCGTAAACACAGCCAGACCAGATTCCACAGCTTTGGAGCACAGAGTCACTGGGCTTGCCTGCAAGCCCAAAGTCAGAGGAGGCTGGGCAGGCAACAGCGGAAGCCTGGTTAAAAACAAAAAGTAAAGGCCACCTGGTAGTAGCTGTAACCCTGGAAACTGCTCCCTCCCCTTCCTCCCTCCCTCTCTAGTTCTCAGGGTGGAAAAGCTGAAAGTCCCCACATCAGAAGTTGGGTTCGCAGTGAGCTTGCACAGACTTTCGTGTTTGTGGGTGTTTTTGTTGTTATTGCCTTGCTCATTTGATTATATAATGCATTTTCCATTTCTTGTTGAGCAGCAGAACAACAAGGATGCTGGACCAACACCAGCTTCTGCTGGAGTGGTCTTTTGCCCTGTGTGTGCCTGGAGAGCTTATGGAAACATCCCAGAAACCTGGCAGTGGTGGTCCAAGCATTTAATCCCAGCACTCAGGAAGCAGAGGCAGATAGTTCTCTGTGAGTTTGAGGCTAATCTGGTCTACAGAGTGAGTTCCAGAACAGCCAGGGCTACACATGGAAACCCTGTCTCAGAAAATAAAAACCACCCCAGAGCTCAGAGTTCCCATCAGATATTGGTGGGGCCCAGAGATGTGTGTTTCTAACCAGTTTGAAGGGGACGTGGGTGCTGCCCTCTGAAGCCTGGGTGTAGAAGACTACTACTAATGCCTACTGCTGGCGGCTATTAGTGCTAAATGAATGAACATATGTGAGATGCTTTTAGCTGGGGGTGACACAAAACAGTCAGGACATTCTGTACATGCTTTTTGCTTCTGTTTTGTTATCATCTGTGCGCGTGCGCGTGCGCGTGCGCGTGTGTGTGTGTGTGTGTGTGTGTCTGTGTCTGTGAAACTTGCTTTGGTTTTATAATGACTTCTCTACTTCACATGAAGAGGACGTGTGAACTTTGGAGACAGATTTAAGTTGAAGAATGAGGTTATATTGACCTAGAGAGTATATGGTGCTCAACTCCTCAGTGCACTCAACATAGTTTGCATGTTGTGTGTAATAAGATTCTTGTGTGGGTGGTAATGGGATCATATGTGGGCTTGGGGAATGCAAGATGGTGTCAGATCCAAGATCTTCTCATGGAAGGGTGAAAGGAACTCAAAACAATTGGTAACTTGTTCCTGGGCATCCTTGGAGCAGCTTTCCCAGTGGGTTGACTCCTTCTGGTCTTTGAGGAAACAGAAACCTGGTACACATGTGAGTGCTTGCAAGCTTTGACTTAAGTCAAAGTGTGCTTATAAGAACAGAGAAACGTGGAAGGTTGAGAAACCAGAAGTTGACTTAGTGCTCTGGGTACCAGATCCTACATTTGACAAGACTCATGACAAACTACACCTGCAGCTCTGCTCTAGTGACAGGACCATTCAAAGTCCCTACTCCTCTCTGCACATGTCCACTGAGATTCTCAACGCAGAGGTTGTCTGATCAGATTGTTACAGCAACACCCACCATGGAATGTCCTTAGAACACAGCCTCTAGTTCAGCTATGTAGTCCTGGAGCAGTCATTGCCAGGCAGCAAGCAGAATCCACTTCAATGCAAAATATAGGACATGGCACTACTGCCTCAGGCCCTATCCCAGGATGCACTTGGGGATTGGGGCAGTCTAGTGTTGTCAAAAGAGCAGCAGTTTTGGAATCAGATGGGAGTGGGTTCGAACCATGGTTCTGCCATTTAACTCAGTTTCCTAGCATAGAGCCTGACATATAATAACTGTACTTAACAAATGCTACGTTAGCATGTTGATAAATTAAAAATTGGCAAACTATAGGTGTATAAGCTACACTCAGGCCCAGCTTATACTTGGTTTTCTTATCCCTTAGACCTATGCCAATGACTCCATTATTTAATTTAAAGCTTTTACAGATTAAAGCAGTATCTCTCTCTCTCTGTGTTTCTCTCACTCTCTCTCAACACAAAAACAAAAATCAAAACAAACAAAAAGTCAATAAGACAAAAACTGGCAAAACAAAATGAAATTAGATAAAGAAGAAGGAAGAAGAAGAGGAGGAGGAGGAAGAAGAAGGAAGAAGAGGAGGAGGAGGAGGAGGAAGGTGGAGGAGGAGGAGGAGGAGGAGGAAGAAGAAAGCCCATTAGGAAAAAAACCCTCGAGTTCATTTTGGGTTGGCCAACTACTCCTGGGCCTGAGTGCAGCTTATACACCCAGTGACACTCCATTATAGAAAACTGATTTTTCTCCTTCCAGCACATAGGCATAACATAATTAAATAAATGAATAAATCTAGAAAGTATTCATTATTATTATTATGTGTGCACATGTATATGTGATCTGTGTGTGCCCTGGAATCTATGTGGAAGTTAGAGAATAACTTAGGACTCAATTCTGTCCTTCCATTGTGGGTTCTGGGGACTAAACTCAGGTCATTGGGTTGGTGGCAGGCACTTTAACCCACTGGGCCACCTTCCCATCGCGTCTTCTGTATTTCAGCGAATGCTTCTAAACTGTCAATCATTTCCTGCTCCTCCATACAAACCCAGTTGTACCCATGTCACAAGCCCAGGATTTCTGTCAAACCAAGTTAGTAAATCCATACTGAAATGTCTAGAATGAAAGTTTCATTTAATTGGTGGTCAGGAGAAAGCTGGTTCTTTCCTTCCACCATGACTTTATGTCAGGCTCACACAGCACGCACTTTTACTTGCTGAGCTGTTTCTCTCCCACCTAACTCAGATCTCTTGAGCACACCGTTATTTGTTAGAACTTTGGGAAATAAAGTATTTCCAACCTTACGGGTGGGGAAGGAGTATCTTGCTTAAAATTTACTCTGGAAAAATTTACTCTGGCAAGTGTATGGTTAAAAGCGAGTACTTTATCTCCTGTTTGCTTACTTGAGACCAAGCTCAAGGGCCCATTGTTAGTAGAGAGGGTGGGTAAAGCCCTTTAAGAGGGTCCTCATTCCAAAAAGGATTATATGTATTGTTCAGGTGACCGATTGCTCTTATCCTCAGACTGGGAGTCATTGAAATCACTCAAGGTCAGTTTCTTATCTTGCAGTTCATCTAGAGGTCGTCCATGCCAAAAGTGGGATTGAGTTTCCCACTGACATGTTTTTTTACTTATGTTTGATTGATTTGATTTCCCTTCCCTTATACTAAATAATACTCGGCATCCATTTCAAGTCAAGTTTTGTTGCCATTCACTATCATGTATGCAACATGCCAACAACTGCAGACTTTGAATTATGAACAACAGCTGGCAAATGTTGTTGAGAGAGTACCGAATTTCCCCCTTGACTTTGAGGAGCAAGACTACACTCAATACAAATCTATGATTACCAGCCTCGAAAGCACTAATCATTACAAAAAAAAAAAAAGTATTTATCAGAACAAACTCAAAGAACCATGATTAACAGCTCCTCCATTAAGAAAAAAGCAACTTTGTTTTCTATAAAAATGTTAACTTTGTAGGACTGGGAATCAAATCATAGTCTCTTACTGACTGTGTGATCATAGCAGTTTGCATAATAGCTTCTCATTTGAAAAGTTTTATTGGCAGTCTAGCTCAGTGGTTCATGACAAGAAAGCACTTAAGATTACAAGGCAGAGTGCCAACTGTCATGCCTGCCACACACACACAACCTCAGTGATCTGTTTCTGCCTTTGCTTTCCTTAATCCCAGTCTGTGGCTGAAAGGGGACTTGCAAGCTGTCCTTGGCATTGTTAGGTTGGGCTGTGGTTTCTGGCTTACTTGACAGAACCCAATAGAATCAAAGGCACAGTCAAAGGCACAGCCAAAGCCAGGCATGGCAATGCATGCCTGCCATCCTGGCACTTGAGAGACCAAAACAGGAGACTTGTAAGTTTGAGGCCAGCCTGGACTCAAAAACAACAAAAGAGGGGCTAGAGAGATGGCTCATCAATTAAGAACACTAGTTGCTCTTCCAAAAGACCAAGGTTCAACTCCCAGCACCCGCATGGCATCTCATAACCATCTGTAACTCCATTTCCAGGAGATCTAACACCCTCTTCTGACTTCTTAGGCACCAAGCACATAAGAGGTATATATACATGCCTGCAATGTGTATACATACAAGAGGTATACATACATGCCTGCAATGTGTATACATACAAGAGGTATACATACATGCATGTATATGTATACATATATGAGGTATATATACTTGCCTGCAATGTGTATACATACAAGCATACAAGCAAACACATAAAATAAAATAAATAAACCCTGAAAAAAAACAAGGAGAGGGTGAGAGGGGCTATACCTCAGTAGACAAAGCACATTCCTTGCTGGTATGCAGAGCCTTGGGTTGAATTCTTCACACAACACAGAAAGTACAGCTAAGGCCATACTATGTCAGCACCCTAATACAAGACCTACGATAGAATACAAGAATACAAGACCTCTCTTACTTTAAAAAAAAAAAATCCCTCCTAAATTACAAGTTTCACTGCTCTGCCTTTCCTTTTTTTGCTTATAAGTTATGGCACCCTTCCAGTCAACCATCAACTGTGATTTCACTGTATAATGTGTGCTTTAGCAAGATTGTTGCTATAAGGCAGTAGGATCCCAGAACACAGTACATAAATGTTTGGAAAATAAGATCAGTGTAACCTAATATACTGCTCTTTTAAATTACATTTTAGGGTAATAAATGTTTCTATTAAGTTGAGTTTCTTTCCATTCCGACAGTAAATAATGAGTATTTGAAGCATGCCCATGTTCGTCGCATGAACATAAGTCACCGTGAAATTGTAAAGTCTCCAGGAGGGAGACGAGTGCTAACCTTCTCATTCTCTCAGAGTTCATTTGTTGTGTTTTTGAGATAACTTATTTCTCTCCTTCTTCTCTGTAAAGGTAGAAACCTGTGGGTTCTTGTTGTGGGGAAGTCTCCAAAGGAACACCGAATTGGGATTCCAGAATTCAAATACGTGGCTAATATGCATGGAGATGAGGTATGTACCTGGTGGGAATATCTGCAAGAAACTTTTGCCCTCAGGTTTCCCATGGTCTGTGTCCACACTGACAAGAAAGCCTGGATGAACACCATGAGTCGTAGTCAGGCAGCAAGGGCCCGAGCTGTCTTCCCTGGGAGGCGTGGGAGGAAATTAAGGGAGCCAGCTCTAGCAGCATCAGACAATGTGGCTGTATGCTTGGTCCCCTGAGAGAGTAACCAGAGCTGCCCTTGTGTTGGGGCACTCTCTGAGCTGCCTCCAGCCCTGTCCCAAGGCTCCTTCTTGGAGCACAGGAGTTCTGTTGTACTTGAACTCAAAACAATTGAGAAGACACCAAATAACAATCCAGACTCCCAGCATCTGGCATTTTTAATTTTAATCTTTATTCATTTATGGCACTGGTCTCATGTTTTCTAGGCAAGTACTTCATCCCTGAGCTGTTCCTCCAGCCCCAGCATGGCGTTTGGAGCTGTCTGTTACAGCTCTGGGACTTCCAGGGTGCAAGTCGAGAGATACACAATGTTCCTTCCATTCGACCACTTAGACTCTGTAGTGTCATCTCTTCCAAATTAGAGGAGATGAACATTGTTTTTATTTTGTTCCACAAACTACCCTCTTACCGCTCTTACAAGAATGGCTGGTACCCTAGTTTGCTTTCTTTTGCACTGATGAAGACCATAACCAAAAGCAACTTAGAGGGAAAAAAAGGTTTATTCCAGGTCATTAAGGGAAGTCAGAGAAGGAACTCAGGACTGAAACTGAAGCAGAGATTATGAAGGAAAGCTGCTTACTGCCTTTCTCTAGCTCCCAGTCAGCTCCCTTTCTCATAAGTCCCAAGACCACCTGCCTAGGGGTTAGCTCCACCCACAGTGGGCTGGGTCCTCCCACATCAATCATTACTCAAGAAAATGCCCTGCAGACTTGCCTATGGGCCAATCTAATGGAGACATTTGCTTAACTCAGGTTCCCTCTTCCCACATGACCCTAGCTTGTACAAAGTTGACTGAAAACCAACCAGGATAGTAGGGCTGTTGAAGATATCTACCTCTTTCTGACCTTGCTTCCTCTGGATCCTTTCATTGTTGTCTGTATACCAGGGCTCCACACAGCTGAGGAAGGAATGGTAACTCCCACTGTAAATGAAATTGACAGGGGATGTATAAAGTTCCCTATAAAGTACATTTAGCCTTTAGGAATTTCAGAGTCCATGCATATGGCCAGAAGCACAGCCTGCTGGTTACCAAATCATTCTCGATTTGCAATAGCTGGGGTGGGATGCTCTAGTCAATGCTGGACCTTGTGACCCAATTTAACCTCCTCAAGCTCTGGTTCCATAGGACCTGTCTCCACCCTTTATGACACACAGGGCCAGCCCTTGCCAAGCATGTCACCCAACCCGTCCTGCAGAGAGGCTGTTTCTTGCAGCAGGAGTTAAAATGCAAATGCATGCTTGCAAGAGAGGAACCTGATTTGGGGAGCATACAGAACAATACAACTATTTTGTTGTCATTGTTTTTAATCATAATGGACTGTTTCTTTAAAAGACTTCATGTTGCTAGGAATCTGCCCAAAATCGCTTTTAATGAACAGCTGTCTGTTACACACAGCGGCCCAGACTTCCTTTTCCTTTTGCTATCTAGTCTATTGATCAAGGGCTTCTGGAATCCATTTTTAATAAGAGACAGATGGCACTCATTGTCTCCAGGAAGTTATTTATTGACTCCCCGGGGATTCAGAGGTTACAGGCTGCTGCTCAGAAACTAATCCTCAGAACCAAAATTTCCAGAGAAGAGCCTGGTCCCTGCCCTCCCTGCCTAGCTATGCTTGCCCTTTCTGTGTTCGTTTACAAACTCTTGATATCCTATCTGCAGGGCATCACTGTGTCCCATCAAACCCAGGCTCTGTGGTTCACCCCGAGTCTTTAAGGAACGTTGAGAATGGATTTGGGATGATGGAGAAAGCCTTCACATGTTCTGAGTGGGGATCTGAAGTATTGTGAATGTCTTCTATGTCCCAGCTCATGGCTGTGTCTGTGGGCTCTACGGGCCTATTAAAGAAATGTATTATTCTGGACTCTAGGTCTTGTGTCTTCTGCCCTCCTACTGGTGCCTCTAGGGGCTGGAGACAGGGATGCCCTACCTGGAAGAAGAGGGCTTACTCTGAGCATAAAATCTGAGCCCCACCATGATCCTCTTAGATCTTTTGAAAGTTCTTGATTTCAATCCTCCTAGAAAGCCATGTAGCTAACATCCTGGACTGTGGCTCTTGCCCTTCTTTAGAGGTATTTCTTGATCTCCTGATGTGAACTTGGACCTCTGACCCCAGGATCTTCAGCACTTCCAAAAGTTTAGTGCCTCATGGTAAATTCCTTTAGGAGGCATACACACTGAGTGGCTCAGCAGACAGTTTGTACCACATGATTTTTTGAGGACATTTCCTCTCTCACCTAGACACCATCACCTGAAGGGGGAGGTTCATAATTGGTTCTATGTGCTTGATGAGATTAGTTGCAGCATCAGGGCCCATTTCTGTCCCCTGTGAATTTCCACTTTACCTCTTCAACACCTTATTTTAGAATCATCTATCTTTATATTAAAATAATAATGTTAAGGACCAGTGAGATGGCTAAGGGGGTAAAAGCACCTGTTTCCAAGAGTGATGACCTGAGTTTGATCCCTAGGACCCAGGCAGTGGAAGGAGAGATCCAACTTCCAAAAGACATCCTCTGACCTCCACATGCCCTGGGACGTGTGTACCTACACAGACAGACAGACAGACAGACAGACAGGCACACGCACACACACACACACTCACACACACACACACACACACACACACACACACACACACACACACACACATTCCGTAGGCAGGGAGTCTTGACCTTTCTAAGAATGGAGAAATCACTGGTATGATGGCTCACACCTTTAACCCCAGCACTCACAAGGCAGATCTCTGTAGCCCAGCTAGGGCTACAGAGTGAGACCCCGTCTCTAAAGGGGGAAGGGGCCAAGTTAAGCACAAACAAACAAGCAAGCAGTACATGCTTGCTTTCTGCTCCTGCCTGTGATAGGTCCTTTGCTTTGTCTTTTCTGCCTGCCAGCCCCAGCTCTTCCTCTTCTGCCTACCTATAGACCACTCAGCTTTTTATTAGACCCATCAAGCGCCTTAGGCAGGAAAGGTTGAAACAGTAACACATCTTTTCATAATTAAACAAATACAGTAGAAACAAATGTGACACATGCCTTTACATGGTTAAAGAAATATTCCACAGCATAAACAAACGTAACACATCTTTGCCCAATTAAAATCATATTCCACAACATGCCTGCTTTGCCAGAAGCTAGGCAAGACAGTCCAGAGGACCCGTGGATGAAGAGGAAAACAGAATTCCTACTCTGAAGGCTTCAGTGGAAGAGGAAGGGTGGTTAGTTCAGGGACTGTAGCCTGTGTTAGTAACAGAGATGTCAAGTGTAATGGGGCCACAACCTAGATGTGAAGGTCAGAGAAAGCATGCCTGCAGCGCAAATTCTAGTTGGTCTTAATAATAAAACTTGGAGACAGATATTGGGGTTAAAGCTAAAGATCAGAGAAACAAAGCAGCCAACCACTGGGGTGTTCTCACCTCTCCCAATGCTCAGAGCAGGCTGCATCTGTCTCCACCGAACCTCAGACTGCACTGAGCTCCTGTCTTATATTCCTCTCTCTGGTGCTGGGGTTAAAGGTGTGGGATCCCAAGGGCTGAGATCTCCTTTGTGTGTGCTCTGTTTCTCTTTTAGACTGGATCAATTTGGAGTAGCTCAGGGTGGCCTTGAACTAACAGAGATCCATCTGCCTCTGTCTCCCAAGTGCTGGGATTAAAGGCATGTGCCACCACTGCCTGGCCTCTATGGCTAACTATTGTGGCTACCTTTTGCACTCTGATCTTCAGACAAGCTTTATTTGTTAGATCATAAACCAAATATCACCACACATGCAAGATAATATAATATTTAGGCCAACATCTGAACAAGAAGGACTAAGCAATCGACAAAGGGATTAAACCTGTAACAACCACAATTGACAGACTTATTGCCACTGCCGCCACCCCCAGCTGCCGTACAGCATAGTTTTTTGTTTGTTTGTTGAGATACAGTTTCACTATACTGCCCTGTCTCCTCTAGAGCTCACTATGTAGAACAAGCTAGCCTTGAACCCACAGAGACCCACCTGCCTTTACCTCGGGAACATTGGGATTAAAGGTGAGCGAGCACTGCTGCCACCACCACACCCAGTGAGCAATTTAAAAATAACCCCCACTGGTTCAAGCTTTTGCTCTTTCCCTCCCCTCCTTCATTCTCCCCCCTCCCCCTTCTGCTCTCTTCCCCTCCCTCCTTACCACTTGCTCTCTCACTGGCACCCGCCAAGGAGATGCTTTCAAAATTTTCCACCATTTCTAAGCATTCTCTGTAGAATGAGACCCAGACACCCAGACGCATTTTTACCTATCTGGCCAGCTCCCATTTGGCTGAGTGAACTAAACTGATACAGAATTTGTTTTCTGCTTTCTGAGTTGAGTCACCTGGGGTGGGGGTGGGGAGTCCCAGAAGCCGGTGTGTGTCTCAGGCCTGCCATTGTTTCCAGGGACCCTAATGAGAAAGAACCCTGTGTTCTCTAGCAAGTCAGTGTGGAGAATAGCTGGTTAAGCTGAGAGGCCATCTCACCACATTCTCTCTTAAAGTTTGGCCACCCGAGGTTCCATACTCCAAGCCTTAAACTTAAGGGAAAAAGAGAGGTTTATACATAAAACATGAATGAGTACTTGAGCCATTTATATTCAGTCCAGGGAGAATACATTTGAATAATATTTGTCATAAATCACAGGGCGGCAAATATGGCCCAATAAGGAAAGTAACAAGAGGATTTTGTTTAACTCTCTCTGAGACGTCATGTGTTTTGCCTCAGCCTTTTAAAGCTAACTGGTGCACGGTTGTTTCTGCGTATTCATGAGATTTTTTTTTTTTAGTTAAGCACTAAGAAATTTATTAAGATACTTCTTTGGTTACACATGGATTTCCTCTGAAAGAAACGTTATTTAATTATTTTATGACAACATGGGTTTTCTTCAGTTTCAAAAGTGATACTAGAAAAATAAGCATTGAGAAGCCATCCGGGAACTATCACCCCGAATGGCCATTATTAATATTTTCAAAAATATTTCCAGAAATTCATATCTTTCTGTGACAAGAGAATAGGAGAAATTAAAATAATCTGGCAGGGCAGGAGGAAGGAGGCTGGGGAGACAGCTCAGTGGTTAAGAGCACTGGCTGCTCTTCCAGAGGACCCGGGTTCAATTCCCAGCACCAAATGGCAGCTCACAACTGTCTGTAAGTCCAGTTCCAGGGGATCCAATGCCTTCTCTCTGGCCCCACCTGACATGTACATGGTGAACAGACATAGATGCAAGAAAAACAGCCATACACAGGAAACAAAATTTCAAAATTAAACAAAAAGTTTAAAAATCTAAAATAAAATGTATGGCATAGTCCATATGTAAAATGCACGGAATTTATTCAAATTTAATGTGTTAACCAGAGAATAAAACTGAAGTAAAACTAGATGGAGAGCTTGGTATTGTGGATTTTTTTTAGTTTCTTTATTATATGTTATTTATTTATTGTGTGTATTTGAGAGGGTGTGTGTATGAGAGAGAGAGAGAGAGAGAGAGAGAGAGAGAGAGAGAGAGAGAGAGAGAGATACTGCTGTGTTCAAGTGTTTGGACCCACTGCCACAGGCTTACACAGGGAGGTCAGAGGACAGCCTGGTGATATCAGTGGGTTTTGCTTTAATTTTTAATTTTTGATTATTAGTTTTATTTTATGTGTGGGCTTTTGCCTGAATGTATGTCTGTGTACCACATAAGTGCCTGGTGCCTGCAGAGGCCAAAAGAGGGCACTGAATCCTGGCACTGGAGTTATAGACGAGTGTGAGCTGCCATGTGGGACTCAAATCTGGGTTCTCTGGAAGAGCAACCTCTTAACTATTGATCCCTCTCTCCAGCCCCAGAGTTTTACTTTTAACATAATCAAAAAAGTGGGCATGTTTGAAGGAAATGTAAATAATAGTGTATACCAAAATCATATGGCAAAAACTGTGAGTGGTATGTGGATAATAAGCCAACATGATAAGTTCCATGGCCATAAGAATGTAACAGTCAGAAATATACAGAAAAATAACATAGATGAGCAAAAGCAGAGGCTGCAAAAGGAGACTATGGAACGCTGAAACCTGCTTGAGTCCTGAGAGTAATGAATAAAATTTAACCACCTTAAAATCCAGTGTCTAACTTGGATCTGGGTTTCATGTGTGCCATGTTCTTCTCTTGAAAGGCAAGGAAATGAAGACTTCGATGACAAGAACTGTCACTCTGATTCTCCTTTAAATCGTTCTGAGTTCACTCGGTCATGCACATACAAAGAACTTACATTGGGAAAGTTTTCTTCTATGGTTTTGTTGAATATGTTTTCTGCGCCTTTGAGTTGGATTTCTTCACCTTCTTCTATACCTATAATTCTTAGGTTTGGCCTTTTCACAGTATCCCATAGTTCCCAGATATTTTGTGATAGAGATTTGTTGGACTTAAGACTTTCTTTGGTTGATGAGTCTATTTCCGCTAGTGTGTCTTCAACCCCTGAGATTCTCTCTTCCATCTCTTGTATTCTGTTGGTTATGCTTACATCTGTAGTTCCAGCTTTTCTATTTCCAGCATTCCCTCAGATTGTGCTTTCTTCATTGTCTCTATTTCAGTTTTTAGTTCTTGAACTGTTTCCTTGAGAGATTGATATTGATTGACTTGAAGATTGATATCTTGTATTTTTTGGTTAGTTTTTTTCTTCCATTTCTTTAAGGGATTTTCTCATGTCCTCTTTGAGTTCCTCTATCATTTTCCTGAAGATGTTTTTAAGGTCATTCTCTTCTGGTTCATCTGTATTGTGATGTTCAGGTTTTACTGGTGTATGGTTCCTAGTCTCTGGTGATGTCATATTGGGTTTTCTGTTGTTGGATGTGTTTTTACCTTGTCCTCTTCTCATCCTTTCTTCTGGGGGGTATAGCAAGAGTTTCTTGGTTCTCCTGGTGGGTGTGGGACCAAGGTTCTCTTCTGGTAGATGCAAACAGATCCAATACTCTGATGTCGGTCCTGTTCTCGTGAATAGAGGTGTCACTGTTCCCTGGGTGTTGGCAGTGTTCAGGGGGTGCAGGGTCCTGGGCCGGCGGATGGAGGCAGGCTGCCTCTGGGTGTTCGGTGTTCGGAACCCGCCGCCGAACTGGTCCGGCACACAGGTCGCTTGTGTCAGGTGACTCTGAGCAGCGACGACAAACCAGAACAGATAACTTACAAACACACCCTGAATTGTCACAAAGGAATCCTTTTCAGCAGTCTACTGTGAACTGACATTTGCCACTGTGGTTTGTTTGACAAGTGGTCTCACCTGCTGGTGGCTCAGGCCTTCCTTCAATCCCAGCACTCAGGAGGCAGAGGCAGAGGTAGGGGGATCTCTGTGAGTTTGAGGCCAGCCTGGTCTACAAAGAAACCCTGTCTTGAAAAACCAACCAACCAAACAAGCAAGACAGAAGGAAGAAGGGTGGGAGGGAGAAAAGGAGGGGGAGAGAGAGAAGTAGGGAGAGGAGAGGAGACAGAAAGAGAAAGGAAGGGAGGAAGAAAAGTAGTGGTCTCACAAACGAATTGTAATCTAAAGCAGCAAATGTGGAGACCCCCACACACACAGGGGGATCTGTGCGTGGGGAACATTTTCCCTATTATTTCTGACTTAATAATAATAGCCCCACTCCTCTTTCTGCACACAGACCGTGGGGCGAGAATTGCTGCTCCACCTCATCGACTACCTGGTGACCAATCACGGGAAAGATGCCGAAATCACACAACTAATCAACAGCACTCGGATCCACATCATGCCTTCCATGAACCCAGATGGATTTGAAGCCGTCAAGAAGCCCGACTGTTATTACAGTAACGGAAGGTAAAGAGGGGCATGGTCTCCCGTCAGGCACCCATAGGCCCCAGCAAGAGGAGTCACCTCCCAGTCAAGCACCCCAGATCCTGTGCCTGTCATGGGTGCCCTGGGGCTCTTCAGGCCACCTACCTAGTCCCTCAGCCTCTACTGACCACTGCTCACCCTCCCTGCTTCGTTCGGCCCTCTGATCTTTCTCCTAGAACTCTCAGGTGCTGTCTTAGCTCAAGAACCGTGTACATCCGTTCCCATTCTTCATCCCCATCAACTGCCTCAATAGTACTCTTACAAAGACTCTTTCCCCAGACATGTGGCATGTATTTAGTCCCTCCACCGTGTGCTTTCTGATCCTCTGAATCTATACCTTCATGGCACAATTTTTAGCATGTTTATTTATTTGTGGGGCATGATCTAGGACTTGCCACAGTGGGCATGTAGAGATCAGAGAATTAACTTGTGGGAGTTGATTCTCCCCTTGTACCATGTGTGTGGGTCCTGGGGATCAAATTCAGGACACTAGGCTCAGCATCGGGCACCTTTACCTGTTAACCCATCTCCTGGGTCCCAAGGTCTAATTTCTTACTTAATCTCTTTCCCTCCACTAAACTCAAGCTACTAAGGGCAGTTTATCATTGTTAGCTCAACATTGCCTAGCACAGTGGTTCTCAACCTTCCTGGTGCTGTGACCCTTTAACACAGTTCCTCATGTTGTGCTGGCTCCCAACCGCAAAATTATTTCATTGCTACTTCACAACTGTAATTTTGCTACTGTTATGAATCATAATATAAATGATGGGGCTGGATAGATAGCTCAGAGGTTAAGAGCACTGACTGCTCTTCCAGAGGTCCTGAGTTCAATTCCCAGCAACCACATGGTGGCTCACAACCATCCCTTATGAGATCTGGTGCCCTCTTTCTGGTGTGCAGATATACATGGAAGCAGAATGTTGTATACATAATAAATAAATAAATAAATATATTTAAAATAAATAAGTAAATGATATCTGATATGCTACCCCTGTGAAAAAGTTGTTTGATCTCCCCAAGTGGGTCGTGACCCACAGGTTGAGAGCTGCTGGCTTAGCATCATACACAGACCTTCCAAAATTACCCATTGGTATATTAATCCAATACCCTAAAAAGTGTAGGTGTTACAGCATGGTCTATTAGTGTGTTTTGTTTAAAGTGCCTCAGGGAGCTGAGTTTCTCGGTGCTTAATGACACATATATTTGCACAGTTTATAAATTTGTTGAGTTCGCCGAAAATAAATAAGTAAACTCTCACTACTGGATTCCATTCATCTTTAACTTTCCTAGCATAGCTAGGCATGGTCACAACAGCTTTCTGAAGCATGTTTGTATAAAGTGACCTGTTCTGGCCCTTGGGTGTAGTGTAAGGAGCCTCTGCCAAGCATGGTGACAGAGCCTTTTTATTGACTGTTGGTTCTGGCAGTGCTGAGCTTAAGAGGGGCAAAGCAGGGTTGATGTCAACCCCTGCTTCATCTGGGGTCTCAGCGCAGGTCTGTCTGAGACAGTTAGCCTGGGGCCATGTGTCTGGCATTGAATTCTGGCTGTCACCTGGGTTCCTCATTGTCCTATGTAGCCCACCATGTGGCTACCAGTGGTGCCTCAGTGTCTAAAAGGCACCGTTCCCAGAACAAAAAGTTCCAGAATGCAAACAACTGTCCAACCTTTGGTTGTGACACAGTAGCTAATGTCCCATCGGGAAAACAAATCACACAGTAGGGGATGGGGGCTTTAGTTATGATTCACGAGAGGTCCCCACATCAATTATCCACTGGACTTGTGTTCACATCTGGGAAACACCTGGAACCACAAGACCAACTCCCCACACCCACACACCCCAATAAACAAAATCATTTCTTTTCAAGGGAAAATTACAACAATTATGACCTGAACAGAAACTTTCCTGATGCCTTCGAAAATAATAACGTGACACAGCAGCCTGAGACCCTGGCAGTCATGAAGTGGCTGAAAACCGAGACATTTGTCCTCTCTGCCAATCTCCACGGGGGTGCCCTGGTGGCCAGCTACCCCTTCGATAATGGCGTGCAAGGTAGGTGATGTGGCCCCTGCTCTGACCCTGGCCAACCTGAGCTGCAAATGCTCCATCCCTGAAATAGAATGAAGTCTGCAACCCACACTTAACTTTCTCTGGCTGGCAAAAAAAAAAAAAAAAAAAAAAAAAAAGCCTCACTTTCCCTAATACTGAACTGTCCTGTCATTGGATTTGTTGTTGTTGTTTGCTTGTTTGTCGAGGAAAAGGAATAAGAATGAATCTCTGTACCAGGGTACCCAAAACAGACTACATAGCTGAGAGTGACCTTGAACTTCTGATCCACACAGACTTGCACCACCTGGCCTGGTTTATGAAAGACTGGAGATCAAACCCAGGGCTCTGTGTGTAATAGGCAAGCCCAGGGCAGCCTGAGCTACATGGCTAGCTCTTCCTGTAATTCTTAAACAGTGGGTGGACAATGAGACTGAAATAACAACCAGTAACAAGATACTCATGGGTGAAATCCTACAGCCAGATGGAGATTTTATCACAGACTTAGGGTATGTGGCTAGAAGAAAACAAAACCAGGATGGCTTATCTTTTTTTTAATCTCATGAACAGTGTTGACTCTAGTGGTTCTCAGTCTGTGGGTCTCGACCCCTTTGCAGGTCTAATGACCTTTTCACAGGGTTGCATATCAGATTTTTTAAAAGATTCTATTTATTTATTTATTATTCATATAACATTCTGCTTCCATGTATATTTGCACACCAGAAGAGGGCACCAGATCTCATAAGGGATGGTTGTGAGCCACTATGTGGTTGCTGGGAATTGAACTCAGGACCTCTGGAAGAGCAGCCGGTGCTCTTAACCTCTGAGCCATCTCTCCAGCCCTGCATATCAGATATTTACATTACGATTCATAACAGTAGCAAAATTACAGTTATGAAGTAGCAACAAATAAAATTTTATGGTTGAGGGTTAGCACAACATGAGGAACTGTATTAAGGGGTTGCAGCATTAGGAAGGTGGAGAACCCTGCTTTAGAGTCTGTTGAATGAGATGTGCTTTAGTATAAGGGCCAAGTGTGGTGGTACACACCTTTAATCTTAGCAGTTGGGAACTAAGTGAGCTCGAGGCCAGCCTGTGTACACAGTGAGTTCCTGAACAGCTAGGACTATTTAGAGAGACCCTATCTCAGAAAACAAACAACCAACAATTAAAAAAATATCTTTGAAAGTATGACAGTGACATGCATGAACCCCTAGCAACACCTAAGGAAAGTTGCTGAACTCCAGAAACTGACAAGCATAAGAAGAGGTGACTTCATTTTTAAATTAATTATTCTGTGATCTTACACTCTTGCTGGTTAAAAGCAGAAAGAAAATGGAGGGGCATACTTTAGTTAGGGTTCCTATGGCTTCAAAGAGACACCATGATCACAGCAACTCTTATAAAGGAAAGTATTTAATTAGGGTGGCTTACAGTTTCAGAGGTTCAGTCCATTATCATCATGGCAGGAAGGATGGTTTTCTTGCAGGCCTGCATGGTGCTGGAGGAGGAACTGAGAGTTCTACATTTTGATCCTCAGGCAAAAGGAAGTGAACTGAGTGTCACATTGAGCATAGCTTGAGCAAAGGAGACCTCAAAGCCCACCCCTACAGTGACACACTTCCTCCAACAAGGCCACACCTCAGAATAGTGCCACTCCCTATATGTTTATGGAAGCCAATTACATTCAGACTACCACAGGGAGTGTTCAGAAGTAGAGAATGAGACTGTGAGTGCTGTGATATGTCTGCTGATATGTGTTGTACACATCCCTTTGCCTTCCTGACACAGCCACGGGGACACTGTTGTCCCGAAGCCTAACCCCAGATGACGATGTTTTTCAACACCTCGCATATACCTACGCTTCCCGGAACCCCAATATGACAAAAGGAGATCAGTGCAAAAACAAAAGGAACTTCCCCAATGGAATTACTAATGGGTACTCCTGGTATCCACTGCAAGGTGAGCTTGTCTTCCTTATATTTGCCTTGCTGCTTTCACCTGGAGGTACCAGGTAGTGTCAAAAGATCTCTAAGGCACAATGCAGTCCCTCAGGCAGGTCTCCATCCCATAATATCACAGGAGCAGTGGAGGTGACCGGCAGTTTGGGAGGGTGTAGAGACATGTGCCTCACTGCCCATGGCCTCCTTCATTGACTCAGACATTTGTTTGTTGACTCTGTGTGTGCTTAGTGCATCCAGAAACAATGCCAAGAAAGATGGAAGACTGTCTCACCCTCCAGTGGAATGAAAATAAGGAGTTGGGTTACAGTGCCATGAGAGTAGGAAGAGAGGGTTAGACAAGGTTCAGGTGTTGTGAAGGGATGGACAGCCACAGCCAACACCAGCAGGGACCTCGAAGGAAGGTGGTACTTACATCCCTCCTACAAGGATGGCTGCCACTGAATATGACCTTGCAATAGTGGAGACCATGTGGCTAGTCTCTTTCCAACTTGGATATCGTGAAAAAATGTTCTTCAGGCAGGACCAGGGAGTGGGGCTCTGGTTTCCCATCCTTGAATAAGATGGCTAGACAAAGAAAGAGTGATAATGGAGGGAGGGAGTTCAGAAGGAAGGCTATTCCGTTGTTGTCTTGTTTTGTCTTGTCTTCTTGGCGTTATTGGGGATTGAAACTAAGGTTTTGCATGTGCAAGTGCAAATTTGAAATCCTCTTTCAATGAACTATCCCCAGCCCTCTTTTTACTTTTATTTTGAGACAGGGCTTACTAAATTGCCCAGGCTGGCTTTGAACTCTCAGTTCTCCTGTCTCAGCCTCCCAAGTAGCTGGGATTTATAGGCCTGTACCCTAAGGCGTAGCTCACACTTAGCAGAAAGAGTAATGTCAACAGAAGCCAATGGCCCCACCTCTGCCCCAACCGTCGTGCAAGTGTGAGGTAGAGGAAGCCTCCTTCCTCTCAGTTGCAGTGGTCATTCCCAGAAATGACAAAAGTAATTACTACAATATGTAGTTACTTCCATACAGGGGTGTATGGAAGTTAGGACTAGTCTAGGTACTGAAACACAAGAGGAGAGACATAGAGAGGGAGGGTAAGAGGAGAGACCTCATGCTAGCGATGAGCAGCCATTCCCCCCTGACTAGTCGGCCTGGCCCCTAGACAGCAAGCTTCAGGCTGCATTTCTGCACATAGGCCATTTCCACAGGCGCCTCCCCCAGCTGTCACTTTGGAAGCATGGGCTGTCTAGTAATCTAGCACAAACTGGTACTTTTGTGTCTGGGTGGCCTGCTGCCAACTTTCCAGATGAAGTAAATAAGCATAGACCTCAATTGATGGTGTTCAGGCACTGGGCCCTGCTAGACATGGAGGCACCCTAAAATTCATTCTGTTGTTCAAGATCTGTTCCCACCCACCTCAGGTCGCCAGCATAGCCCTGGTCCTCACTCTTCGTTACTACAAAGGACCTTCTGTTTTGAGGCACAACTGTAACTGCCAAGACAAAAATCCAGATGTGTGGAAATTTCCAAAGTTGTTGCAAGTTATTTGCAATTGTGTATTTGTGTATGTATATATGTATGGGTGTGTGTGTGTGTGTGTGTGTGTGTGTGTGTGTGTGTGTGTGTGTGTGTAAATGGTCTCAGAGAGGAATAAAAAATCCATAGGGTAAAAAAAAACAGAAATTGAAAGGACAAAGTAATCTTTGTCACTAGAATCTGGATCTATATTAGATTACTTAACATTTTGATATTTTCTTTGTGAGTTTTTTAAATATATATATTTATTTATTTATGCATTTTATATATATGAGCGTTTTCCCTGCATGTATGTCTGTGAACCACATGTGCCCTGTGCCACAGAGGCCAGAAGAGGGCATCGGCTCTCGTGGAGCTGGAGTTATAGAGGGCTGTGAGCTGTTGTGTGGGTGCTGGGAATCAAACCTGGGTCCTCTGTGATTGCAGACATTGCTCTTACCAACCTCCACATCCCTACACACACACACACACACACACACACACACACACACTGAGACACCTCTCTATCCCTTGACCAGTTTGCTGAAATTGAACTTCTCTAGTACCTGGTAGAACTGACAATACATTTTTGCATTTTCTTAGGCAGATACTGCAGTAGTTACTTTTGTCATTTCTGGGAATGACCACTGCAACTGAGAGGAAGGAGGCTTCCTCTACCTCACACTTGCACGACGGTTGAGGCAGAGGTGGGGCCATTGGCAGATCAGGAAGCAGAGACCACTGGTCAGACCCAGGACAGATGCCAGCCTCTTGACCTATCAGTGTGTCCCTGCCTCTGCCAGGACCAACCAAGGACCAATGACCCTGCAGGAAGGCATTGCATATTCAAACATACCAGGCACCAAGTAGAAGATGGTAAAACCCACCTCCTTCAGAGCTACTATAAGACTGGCAGTGTGGCTCAGTGGTGGACCACTTTAGTATGACGTGACCTCAGTACAGTACGGGAGGAAAAGAAGAAAAAGGAAATTTACTGCATTTCATCAAGTCTAAGATGTCATTCCTATAAAATACAACACACCACCAGGAGAGACAATCCTAAGATCTCCTCAGTTAAACACATGTTTTTCAGGCATAAAATTTAAGACACATAAATCCAGAGATATCACATATGAAACTTCACACCCTACAAAATATGCTCTAATATAACCTTTGAAATTAGGGTCTCCGAATGTCAAAGAATTGGAAAGGAAACATGAGCAGTGACAGCTGGAAGCCACAGGGACCCAAGTCTGAGCCTTCCTAGGACTGAGTGTCCTTTCTCTGAAACATAGAAACATTGTCATAATGAGGGCCAAAGCCACCGGGTTCCTTGCAAGATGGCTGCACCCTGGTCTCTGCAGCCCACAGGCAAGAGTCCCTGGACCTTCATGACTTAGTATTTATGATTGCTGCCCTAAAAACACCGGGAAGAACCTAAAAACACCAAACATTCAGTAAATATTAGACATTATTATTTCCTCTAACACTAGTGTTCCTGGATTTAGTTAATTAATTTTATAGTTTACAAAGATATTTTTTAAAAATGTGTGTGTGTGTGTGTGTGTGTGTGTGTGCGCGCGCGCCACGTCTGTGCAAGTATCTGAGGAGGCCAAAAGGAGGGGTTGGATCCTTGGAGCTGGAGTTATAGATGGTTTGAGCTACCTGATGTGGGTGCTGGGAACTGAACTTGGGTTTTCTGGAAAAGCACCAAGCACTCTTAACTGCTGTGTGTTTTCTCCAGCCCTACAGAAATATTTGTGAGAATAATCTTACTCTGCTGTCCTGGGCACCCCTTGCCCTATACTGCAGGCAATATAGCTGTTTACCCCGCTGACTTTTTTTGGTATAGTCAATAAACTGTTCTTTTTTTTTTCTTTTTTGCAGTATTTTTAATTAATTAAAAGTGTTCCTGAGAACCTGAGTACTGGATTCAGTTATCTCTAGCTGTCCCTCTCCTAAATAAACTACTCTTTTTTTTTCTTAAAGATTTATTTATCTACTGTGTATACAGTGTATTATCTGCATGTATGCCTGCAGGTCAGAAGAGGGCACCAGATCTCACTACAGATGGTTGTGAACCACCATTTGGTTGCTGGGAATTGAACTCAGGACCTCTGGAAGAGTAGCCAGAGCTCTTAAACTCTGAGCCATCTCTCCAGCCCCCTAAGCTACTCTTAAAAAGAAAAAGAAAAAACTCTTATCCTAGTTTGTATCCATATAAAATATAACTTCTGCCCCTCAGCCATATCTCTAGTACTCCCCCTTAAAAAAAAATGCAATTTAAGGAAAAACTATTTGAAATGTTGAATTTCAAAAATAAAAAGGGCTCTTTCTCTGTCTCTCACTTAATTTTGGTGCAAAATGAACAGCAGTCAGCTCTGACCCAGTTACCTCTTGGGATTCTTTGTGTCTGCCTCGTCACGTGGTGATAAAATGTAAATATGACATGCTAAACAGTCAGTGCTTCTTTTTCCATTTCTAAGTGCTTCCTTGCAACTGTCTCACTCGCACATTTCCTGGGCATTCGATACTAGGCTTGACTCCAGCATTAGAGCTTAACAAAAATGAAATGTGCTTGTTTTTAGGTGGAATGCAAGATTACAACTACATCTGGGCCCAGTGTTTTGAACTTACATTGGAGCTGTCATGCTGTAAATACCCTCGAGAAGAAAAGCTACCAGTGTTTTGGAATGACAACAGAGCCTCTTTGATTGAATATATAAGACAGGTGCACCTAGGTTTGTGTCTAATACTATTTGTTAACGCACACAGCATGCAAAGAACCTTTGGGTTAAGCATGTTCAAAACCTCTTGGGAGGCTTGGGGCAGGACTTCGTTTTCAGTACCAGGACTAAGCATTTTTTTATCTGCAGTGTGTGAGCAGTGCTGTGCCCAGCTATTCCTAAGACTGGATGGTTCATGTTCAGTTGATTTGAGGGTGTGAAAGCCCAGAGTACCCCTAACTTTACACATTGAATGATATGAAAATCTGGCAAAAGAGCAGGAAAACAAGACAGTACTCTTGCAACATCTCCAATTAGAAGCCTAGTTTGAACCCCCTAGTTGAGCAGGTAAAGGTGCCTACACCACGCCTGGTGACCTGAGTTCAGCCTGGGAGCCCACAGGAAAGGAGGAGAGACTTGACTCCTGCAAAGTGTCCTCTGACCTCCACCTACTTATGCCATACCACAGGAGTGCCTCCACCAACCAACCAAATAAATAAATAAATAAATAAATAAATAAATCTACGCCGGGCGGTGGTGGCGCACGCCTTTAATCCCAGCACTCAGGAGGCAGAGGCAGGTGGATCTCCGAGTTCGAGGCCAACCTGGTCTACAAGAACTAGTTCCAGGACAGCCTCCAAAACAATACAGAGAAACCCTGTCTCGAAAAACCAAAAATAAATAAATAAATGAATAAGTAAATAATCTAAAAACATTTTAAATAAAACCAAAATAACATTCCAAACGTATTTATTGACTCTTCCTCCTTCCCCTCATGTAATTGCTCCGTTGGGTCCTCTGCTGTTGTTGTGACATCTCCGTTTTCATTGGCCTTTCCCTGTGGTCCTGTAATCATCTAACAGGTCCATCGCAGTTCTCCCAGTGTTGAACCTTTGGTGTTACTCTGAATTCTTTTTTGAAGTTCACCCTTCGTCAGTATTCTTGGGAAAGTGTGACAGAACGTGACATGTCCCTGTACCTCACTGCTCTCCCTGTAGACTCTTAATCTAGCTGTCCAGATGACTCAAAGAGAGCTTTGCCTGCCATGATAATAGGATATGACTGTGCAGGAGCTGTATAGCCCGATAAATACCACACAAGTTGTAGCTTAAGTATTGTTACTATTAATGCAGAAGTAATAATACAAGCCCATTTAATTATGTTGTATCAAGAATATTTGTCTGGCCGGGCGGTGGTAGTCCCAGCACTCGGGAGGCAGAGCCAGGGGGATCTCTGTGAGTTAGAGACCAGCCTGGTCTACAAGAGCTAGTTCCAGGACAGCCTCCAAAGCTACAGAGAAACCCTGTCTCGAAAAAAAAAGAAAAAAAAAATTGCCTGTCGCTGAGCTCACTTCACAGTACGTTTATTAGCATATCAACCCTGCCCCCTTGTGGTGTAAAACAAGAATGTCTTTTTCTGACTTGAAAAAAAAATAGAAAACTTTCAAATTACTGTGTGTTCCTACTTAGTAGAACGTCTTCGTCCCTATTAGGGCCCTGACTGACATCAAAGAGCACTTTTATTTGTAGGTGATGAGGGCAAGTGCCCCTTTAGTGGCACTCCCTGGTCTTCGTCACACTGTATTTATCCATTGATTCAGTTCACCACGTGCTAGGAGGCTCTGAGTCTGAGATGGTGACTCATCGGGAAGTCTCCGACCTGCCCTAGCTGGGACACAGAAGCCTCCTCTATAGCACAAGGGCTTGGCCTAGAGGGCCGGAGCCAGTGTGAACGCCACATGGTTTGGGTTATTCTCATTTTTGATCTTCCGTTTTGACGATAAGTGCCATAACTGAATAGCCAATAACCAGCGAGCATAAACTGTAAAGTAGCTCGACTGTGATTTACAGGGATCAAAATTACTCTTTTCTTTAATGCTGTTAAGACAGATGAATACTAGGAATATATTTCTTAAATCATTAAAGAGGAAATTTCTTCTGCATGCCATAAGAGGTTTCATTTACTTTAAAATTCTTAAATTTTATTATTACTGTGCAGGCCAGTGGACAGCTTTTTAGGGAGTCTCTTCTCTCTTCCCACTGTGGGAAGGATTGAACTCAGGTCTTCAGTTTTACCCATCAAGAAATTTACCCACAGAGCTATCTCACTGGCCCCAAATCTGGTATTTATATTTAACTTTCTTTTTGTCCTACAGGTGTAAAAGGTCAAGTGTTTGACCAGAGTGGAAATCCATTGCCGAATGTAATTGTGGAAGTCCAAGACAGAAAACACATCTGCCCATATCGAACCAACAAACTTGGAGAGTACTACCTGCTTCTTTTGCCAGGGTCCTACGTGATCAATGTAAGTGTGCAAGGCCAGCTATTGTGAAACATAGAGTGCACAGTGCTCACCTAGGACCACCCAAATTAAGGGGGAAATCTAACTGTGGGGATAGCAAGGCAGAAAGAAAAGATAACATCAGGCATGAGGTGATAGAAAAGAAATGGAGAGGTAGGAATGACAGGAACAAACTAGGAAGGAAAATCCTGTGTTTTCTTAACTGGCAGGTAATTCTTAATAGAAGCCAAGTACTATTTTTTTTTCATTTTTTCATGTACGAGTATGCGTGCCATGCACAGGTGCAGAGGTCAGAAGGCAGCTGGGGAAGGGGTGGCGGGGAGGGTCAGTTTGCTCCTTCCAGCTAACATTCCAGAGATGAAACGTGGGTTGTCGGGCTTGCAAGGCAAGCACTTTCACCTGGTGAACCATCTCATCAGCATGAGATGGCTAATCTAATAAACACCTGCAACCTCACTATTCAGACCAGGGGCAAGCCAAGGAGGCAAGGTGCCTTTCATGTAGCCCTGGCAGAGAGGCCAGGGCAGCAAAGGAGACACTGTATTGTCAGGATGAATGAGGGAGAACTCGGAAGACTGGCAAAGGAGTAATGGGAGCCCTCAGCGGCAGCGATGGTTGGAAAGGAACCCAGAGAAAAGAAGGAAGGAAACACCTGGCAATTTCACCCTGCCCCTCCCCCCTGGGGAAGGCAGAGAAGTACTAGCAAGCATCAGCATGGCAGGAGACCATGAATGAAAAGTCACAAGCTTTAGATTCAGTCCAGGGTGCTATTCTGAAAGTGACTCTCCCATTCCAACGAAAGTTGTCACTTCAAACTCTTCCTTGCCATTCCACAGCCACTGCTGGGCACCATGTTGGCTTAGGAGCTGGTAGCCCAACCTGGACTCTGACCGAAGCCTTGGTCCAGTATACATTTCATTGAACAGATGACAGAGTTCAGCAGCTACCAGAGCCGAAGCCCAAGTACGGTCTATCTCAGTCTGCCCCACAAGTTCTAGGGAAGGCTCTGCCAGCCACAGCATTGGCACTGCAGCGAGCCAACACTCAGTCCACAACACTCAATCAGGAGCTTATCCAGGTGCCAGCTGAGCCCCACAGCTCCAGGGACAGAGCTACCAGGTGGCTTCAGACCAACCGCTCACTGCCTGGTCTCCTCCCTAACCACAGCCTCGGGACCACAGCTGCAGATGCAAATGATCTCGGCGGTTTCTTAGGTGTAAAGTACATTCCCAAGTCTGTATGTGAAGGCTCACAGGCAGTACTGTACAGAATGGGAAAAGACTAAAGCAAAGGAGCCAATCAGCAGATTCAGGGACAGTCTTCAGAACTGGGAGAAAAGATTTACAAACCAATTAACTGCTAAGAGGTTGGTTTCTAGGATACAAAAAGGACTCAAAAGCCTTTAATCCCAGCACTCAGGAGGCAGAGGCAGGTGGATTCTCTGAATTCGTGGCCAACCTGGTCTACACAGTGAGTTCCAGGCCAGCCAGGACCTCAAAACACAAAGCAATCACAATCTAACTGAAGAGGCACAAGAACAAAGCTAGAAAAACTCGTTTTTTAGAGAAAGCAGTGGAGGGGCTCAGCAGTTCAGAAGACCCAGGCTGGAGTCCCAGAACCCACATGGCAGTTCACCACCATCTCTAACTCCAATTCTAGGAGATCTGATGCCATCTTCTGGTCTCCGTGAGCACTACTTGCAAGTGGTACATAGATAACATCAGGCAAAATAACCATGCATATTTAAAAACAAAGGCAGGGGTAGAATTGTACACTTAAATCAATGGCAAAGGGAATGGTGTCAGATTGGGATAAGAGTAGTTAAAATCTTGCTACCCATTAAGGATACTGAGTATAGGTGAGTATAGGCTTGGTACAAAGGAAATCATCTTTACCATGGCAGAATCAGCTGCCTGCTTCCTCCTTTCTCCTTACTCACCACCAGATGCTGGACCAGCCTGTGTTCTAGTTTCGTTTTGTAATTCTTGCTATCAGCAGACACTGGGCAAACTTATCCAGCAGTGGTGCCCCTCCCCCCACACACCCCCCACACCCCCCACACCCCTGAGCCCCCCCCTCACCCCTGAGGCCCGGCAGGCTGTCACCCACGGCACAAAGGCTACATGCTAGTGGTGGAGAACTGTGTCTTCAGCACGGCTCCACACGCATCTGAGATCACTCATGGGATGGTTTCTTGTTCCTTCTCAGGTTACAGTCCCTGGGCATGACCCGCACCTCACAAAGCTGACTATCCCAAGGAATTCCCAGACCCTCGGTGCTCTTAAAAAGGATTTCCACCTCCCGTTTCGAGTGCAACTGGATTCCATCCTCGTATCAGATCCTTCGTGCCCAATGGTTCCTCTGTATAAACTAAGGCCAAACCACACAGCTGCAACAAAGCCTACTTTGTATGTATTCCTCTTGACTCTTTTGCACATATTTTTCAAATAAAGTCAAATGTGAAACTCAAGCCCCATCACCACCTGGAATCAGGGATTGGTTACTCCAGGTGATGGCAACTGTCCCTCTTACGAGACTGCCATGGGATAAACACCACTGTTTTCCCTAAGGGGAAAACTGGATGTTTCCAAACCCAGCTGAGAGCAGCATCCGATGACAAAAGTGATCTTCAGTCTGGATGATTGGAGGTCACTGCCTAGCAAGTGCCGCCTACATGAAACTCCATCCTGAAATAGAACCAGAAATTTGCAAGAAACTTGAGAAGCAAAACAGACATCCCTAGAAGGAAAAAAAAAAAAAAAAGTTAATTTTGTATACAGAAAGGCCAATGGATCTGAGCAGCGATGATGAACACTTCCTGATCACCTACTATGTGTGACCATGCCATGAGTGCTCTTTGTGAAGAACTAACACCACGTAGAAGTGGCTCTCCCTAAAGGAAGAGATTCCTAGGTAACCGGACTGAGAGCACTGACTTTTCCAGTGTTCTAAGGAGAAGTGAGAGGAAATGGGCAAACATGCCTGAAGTGAAATGGCCTCTGTCTCCGGTGCCAATGTCCTTGCCTCCCTGCACCCGATGCCACAGTCCGACCAAGATGACACCTCGTATGTAATCCTAGCCTCATGCTGGAGTCCCAGATGCTCAGCAAGCTGCTCACTGGACACGCCCACTCGGATATGACCCGTATGAACTTGACCTCATCCTATTGACAGTTGAGATACCACGCGAAGGCTGGTCCTGCTTCGTGAGTCCCCGTTGACGCTTTCTTCGTTTTGGGTATCCAGCCAGTGAGTCACTGAAAGCTGCTGTGTTGATGCATCCTGTCCTCTCCACACGAGTGATTCCCCCTCACCGCTGACCCAGCGCCACCGTCTCTTGCTCATGGGTATCTCTTTGCCAGGTCCATCTTCCACACAGTACTGGAGGAGGGGGGCTGCCCAAAAGCCCTTCCGCTCCCTAAACACAAGGCGGTGCTCGCCGTCCCAGATCTGTGTGCCATTCTGATTGTGCCACATCTGTTTCCCACTCAGTAAAACTCCATTCCAAGTACCTTCTTCAACCAGGGAGACTTGCATTTCCTATTCCGTGAAATGCCGGGCGATCTGGGTCAAGGCCGCTCCTCTCGGACCCTTCAAATGAAGTGGTTGTCTTGGTTACTAGTTTACAGCACAGTGGTGCTAGCTACTTCATGCTGGCCTTCTCTAGTCTGGCATGGGCGCTTTGAGTCCAGGATCTACTTGTTGAAAAAGTTCACTCCGGTATCCTCAGAGCCTAGCACAAAACAGGAAATGAATGGGGTGGGGGAGGTGTTTCAGCAACCTGCTACAGACCTTTCCAGAACTGTAGGGATTTGAGCAGTTTTATGAAAATAAGTTTTACATTTGGCAACATCCAGCTCACTAGTGTACACACACACACACACACACACACAGAGAGAGAGAGGAGAGAGAGAGAGAGAGAGAGAGAGAGAGAGAGAGAGAGAGAGAGAGAGAGAGAGAGATTTTCATGGATACATCAAGGAAAACAATCCGAAGATAGATGGGGGTGAAGGCACTGGAAGGGTGGTGGGAGGGCGTTTGCTAGCTGTTAGACGCTCTTCAAACTACCTTCTAGACCACAAAAATGATTCTTACAATCAGTCTGAAGTCGAAGCGCCCCCCGTGGAAGTAAATTTATTCTAATTCATTGTGAGAATTAAAAGCTGGGTGCAGTGGTGCCGCCTTTAACCCCAGCACTCAGGAGGCAGAGACAGGTGGATCTCTGAACCCCAGGCCAGCTGGGCTACACAGGGAGAGACACTGTCTCAAAAATAGTTAAATAAGGATGAAGCTCAAACAGGAAAATCAGTAAGCTCTGGTGTGCAGGATTCTGAGTGCATTTTCCATGGGATTGCGTCATCTGGTTCTTTGGTCATAAGCCCTGCACAGCTGTGAAACCATTCCGGGCTTGGTACATGGTGAAGGCTTGAGACTCTAAAGAGCCGAAGAGATCCGTGGGCCCCTTGATGCCCTTTCTCGGTGCCAAACTTATTCTCTATTTTAATATCTGTAGCATTTGAAGTTTTTAACCACTTCTAAATTTGAAAAGAGCATGAATATCTTGATCATTTTACTTAAATAATCATTAGCTTATATCTTAATATTTCAGAAACTGGTTTGGGTATATTACCTTTAAAGTATAAATGTAAAGCCAGGTGTGGTGGCTGAGACAAGAAGACTGACACAAGTTCAAGACCAACCTGGACTATAAATGAGATCCATCTTAGGAAAACAAAAACAATAAAATTTGTAAGAGCAAACTTCATTTGCCATGGGGGGTGGGAGTGGGGTCTGAATTCTGACTGACCCTTTTCTAGGGTAGTTTTTAAAGGAAATGAGCTGTTTTCTGAATTGGCTCATGGGCCTAACAGCAAACTGGTTATTGAAATAACTTGCACATGGATGTGTCTTACTAGAGACTGGCCCCAGGGCTTTACACACATGGGGAAAGTGCTCTTCCACTGAGCCATAGCTACTTCTTTTATTACTTTTTGTTTTGACACAGGGTCTCACTAAATTGTGTAGGCTGGGCTTGGAACTCACCATACTCCAGGCTGGCTTTGAGTCTGCCTGCCTTAGCCTCCGAAGTAGCTGTTATAGTCTGGACCACTATGTACATCTTAAGGTAACATTACTTAGATCAGAAATCTGTATCAAAACCCAATGGAAAAATAAACTAAACAGGGTAAGGGGTGCAGCTCGGTGATAGTGTGCTTAGCATACACAAAGTCTTGGGTTCGATCTCCAGTAACTATCCCACCCTCAAAACAAAACATGAACGTGAAATTATTCTATGGTCTGGGTCCTCAAATCTCCACAACACCTGTCCCTGTGTCCTCTAACCTGTTGGATACTTTGAAGTTCAGATATACAATGTAACAAGGGTTACTTTGTATATCGGAACAGTGCAGGAGTCTAATGATGACGACACATGCTCCCCAGTGGTCCTGACTGTTGACACAGTGGTGGTAGACTACATTCTGGTGCTCCTCCGGGTTGAAAAAGCACAACTAATATTTGGTGAGTAACTATTTTGAAGGCAGAACACCGTATTAAAGGTGAGCTGCAAACTGAAAGACTGGTTAGCAAGAATCATGTCATTTTCAAGGAAACTCTTCACAAAGTGACCTAGCTCACTTGTGTGCCTATTCAAATTGAGATGGGTGAAATCCCAGCACCCAGGAGGCAGAAGCAGGTGGATCTCTTAAGGCCAGCCTGGTCTATAGAGTGAGTCCCAGGATAGACAGAGCTACATAATCGAGATCCTGTCTCAAAATAAGTAAATAAATAAGATAAATGAGTAGTGAAGGATGTTTAGAGAAACAATAAGTTGGTGCTTTGTTTTTCACTCAATAGACTGCCGAGCACAACAGAAATGGTTGGTCTACTCTATTCACTTCTCAGTGTCTTTCAAGAATCAATGCCATGCTCTGTTCCAGAAGCAAATTTTTACATGTAATTTGTCTCTCAAAATGGTGTATGCTAGCTCTACTTTCCAATGTATGAAGTCACACTGGGTGGAGAAGTATCTATTTCTAGGAAATGTGTACAAATCTGCATCACATGGGTATTCTCCTATTGCAATAGAAGTTTGACTCTCATTCTGTGAGGCAGCAACCTAGTGGTTGTTTATGAGCTCACTTCTGCCTTCCTACCGACCCGGGGGTGAGGCGGGGGTAATGGCTAGATTAGGTAAAGAACACTGTGTTCTGGACGCCTACACCATATTTCACCCCCCTGGGTTTGTTCTAGACTCTACATCACTAATAAGCACATGCTGTACTGTGTTACTCAGAGACCATTTTATCGTATTTTAGCATACAAGCCACCCCACAGCCTTTCGCAAGCGGCTTCTTGCTAGTTTTTTATTACAAGCTTCTTAGTGATTCTTCTCATTAAAAGAAGTAGCAAGATGCTCAGATTGAGCCAGGTGGTGGTGTCGAACATCTTTGATCCCAGCACTTAGGAAGCAGAGGAAGGCAGATCTCCGTGAGTTCGAGGCCAGCCTGGTCTACAGTGGGAGTTCCAGGACAGCTAGGATTACACAGAGAAACTATGTCTCAAAAAAAATAAAAATAAATATGCTCAGATTGTCTAAGACTGTAACATTGGCTGTGGAGGGGTCATGACTACCTCTGAGCTTATTAAATTTACATTATCTGTTTATCAATAAAGAATATTCATATAGTGAATGCTCTTTCCATTACTTTGTTTGCAAACATAACAAAATCTACAAACTAGAAAAGACTGCCATCAAATATACTGTAGGAGAGACCAAATTTAAGATCTTAAAAAAGAATGTTTCAACAGTATTCCCAAAAGTCCACATGGTCCTTCCAGGACAGTGTATGCTATTTGTGACATATTCCAAGTTAATTTGAATTGTGTGACTGTGTGTAGGCAAGAGTGTTTTCTGATCAAAACTAATTTGAGGCAAAGGGTGCAGGTCAGTGTGGAAATGCTTGCCAAGCTTGCACAAGGCCTGGATTCACTCTCCAACATCATAGAAACGAAACACTTTTGGGAGATTCACAGTAACATAATAAAGGATTTGAGAAGTCATGCAGGAGAGAAACCGACTTCCCAAGTACACTTAGCCATGGAACCATTTCGAGTAAATCACAAGCCTAGTATAATCTTAGATTTCCAAACACATTTTGAGGAATCAAAAAAAAAAATTGTCCTGAGTAGCAAGTTTTATTGGCTCTCCCCAGTCCTTTTGTTGAGACACACAGCATAGTTGTGAACAAGAAATTTGCTTCCAGAAGGATCTGGGGCACTTAAGGGTCCTAACCTCATCTATAAAAATCTTGCTAATTGGGCCAGGCAGTGGTGGCGCCAGCCTTTACTCCCAGCACTCAGGAGGTCTGCAGGTGGATCTCTGAGTTCGAGGCCAGCATGGTCAACAGAGTGAGGGAAGCCAGGGCTACAGGAAAAAAAACTCACATGCTGGTGATTTTTTGGTCAGACAGTAGAAATCAGGTCATTGCCACTATTGAAACATCCATTACAAATCCACCTCACAGAGGACAAAGCAGTTCTAAGATGAACTAGTCTTTAAATTTTTTATTACATTTGTACATACACAATGCATGTCCACACTCTATGGTGCACATGTGGAGGTCAGAGGGCAACCTGCAGACGTCAGTTCTCTCCTTCCACCAAGTGAGTTCCGGGATTAAACAGTCTGAGGCTTAGCTTTCCCTAATAAGCCAGCCCTATGCTAGAATTTAAAAACAGGTGTAAATGGAGTTAATTGGTCTAGATAATAAAAAGCGGGGAGTCAGATATAGAGGGAAATGCTGAGAGATCAGAGAGAAGGTACAAGCCACAATACACTGTACACCTCCTTAGCATCTCAGCAGACAAGGGAGTGATTTCCTGTTTCTCCCCACTTATATCCTGTTTCTGCCCAGCTTCGTCACTTCCTGTGTGTCTATACAGACCTCCAGACCTCTATGGTTAGCTAGTGGCAAGCTCCATTCTCTGACCCCGAGACAGGCTTTGTGTAAGAAAGATATCACCATAATTAGGTGTAAGAGAAAGCCAGAAAAAAAATCAAACTATAAATGGTTTCTGGATAGTAGAACTGTTTCTTCCATTTCTTTCATGAGTGTGAGGGCTGAATTCTCTCCAGCACTGAAACCCCAGCCTCCAAATTTTCCCTGTTGCTTTTGTAATGGGGAAAAAAATGCAACTCATTAACTATGTCAAAATAAAAGCACCAACTTTATTGTGTCCAACAATAAAGAATTGTTGTTTGCAGTTTTTTCAGTGAAATTGGGCTAATTCTTTGCACTGCCAGCCAGCAACTTCTCTTCCTGAGCTATTCCAGTAGCAATTAGAAGTCTACCGCTAATGGGTGCTTGAGCTCAGCCCTCCTGACATGCTGCTTCCAAGTCATAGTTCCATGCTAACTCTGGAAAACTTTTTATTTAAAAAAATAAATAAAAGTCGCTGGACATTGGTGGCACACGCCTTTAATCCCAGCACTTGGGAGGCAGAGGCAGGCGGATCTTTGTGAGTTCGAGGACTGCCTGGTCTCCAGAGATAGGCTCCAAAGTTCAAAGATACACAGAGAAACCCTGTCTCAAAAACCAAAAAAAAAAAAAAAAAGTCCGTAAATGGGAAGGGGAATATATAAAGGGTGTGGAGGAATCTTTTCTATGTTACAATTCTGACCTGAGTCTTAAAAGACCAGTCTTCACAGAACTTTTTAGGGAGGGATAATTTTTATACCAACAGTATTTTTTCATATTTTAAGTTGTCTTCAGCAGGGCGTTGGTGGCTCACACCTTGAGGCAGGCGGATCTCTGAGTTTGAGGCCAGCCTGGTCTACAAAGTGAGTTCCAGTACAGCCCCCAAAGCAACAACAGAGAAACCCTGTCTCGAAAAACAAACAAAAAAAAAAAGTCTTCTTTGTAATTTGGGAGAAAAAAAGTCTGCATAGCTGTTTTCATTGCCTGTCAACATCCTGGATGTCCAATTGCAGGCACAATGCACTTCATCTCATAGCTTGAGGAAGAAGGGAACAGAAGGAAGCAACCATCTACCAGGGAGAGAAAACACAAAGGGACCTGTGACCACCTTGTCCTGTGACCATGAATTTGAGCAGACAGGATCAGGGCTTCCTAGCTGGGTCCTGGAAATGGCTAGTCACAAATGAGTCCTAAAGAATCCTGTTTAGATAGATAGATAGATAGATAGATAGATAGATAGATAGATAGATAGATAGATAGATAGATATAGATAAAAAGAATCCTGTTAAGCTGATGTCTATTCCAGGTGGCTGTGCCAGGCCTCTCCTGGTCTCTAGACTTAAACCTCTAAAGTCCCAAAGACTGATGCAATTACTTTTTTAGGAGGATTCAGTTTGGGGTTCTAAGTCTGCATGCTGCTATTGTGTGGCTATCCTCGAGACCCAGGTCTCAAGACAAACTAAATTACTTTTCCCCCAGTGCTAGAGAATTGACTTGAGGAGCTCATGGGCGCACTCGGTTCAATCACCAGCCCCATTCGGTCAATTCCTGATGAGCACCTATAAAGCTGTGACAAGACATTCCTGGCTTCCTAGGATTTAGTTTCAAAGAAAGCAATTTCAATAAGGTTATACTATACCATTCACTGCCACCAAGACAAACACTACCTAAGCCAGTCTGCCACCTGATGGACCCACAAGCAGCATAGTGAAAACAGCATTCATTCTTGCCCCTCTTAAACTGCAGCATTACTTCTTACTCAGTGCCTGGTGGCTCCAGATGGCATCACAGCAAAGTGGGAAAGTACAGCCAGATGCAGAGATATTCAGACTTGTCAGCCATGTAGATTGTTATGAAAAACATAAGATTTAATGAAGCTCTCGATATAATTCTTTAAATATTTAATAAACCATTTATTTGCAAATAAATAATGTATTATAGCACACCTTAACATTAAGAGACTAGTATTCCCCAAGGATATAGTCTCGGAATTACAAATCCAAAGAGTGAAGCTTCACTGGGTTACAGGGTGCCAAAGCTCAAGACTCACTCCTCACTGGTTCTCCTCCTTGGATGTGAGATGCTTACTAATGGGGAGGAGTGTTTATTGTTTTCAATGCATAAATCAACAAGTTTAGTACAAAACTATCCTTTGGTTACTCTAAACTTACAGTCCAGATGATTTTATTTTCTATACTTGAGCATGTGAAAAATACTGGGCCCTTTGATCAAAGGGAAAGATTCCTATTATGAATCAAGCGGTTAATCTACATGGATGGAGAAATCATATTAAAATACTATGTGTGTTTTAAAGTCTTTCTGAATGGTTTCTAAACATAGCCTAAGTACAGCTGGATCCTTAGGCAACATCAGGAACCATGGAGCTGAGCCCAAGGAGGAGCTTTCTAAGGGCCTAAGAATTCTCAACCTTGGAGAACATTGCATCATCACCTGGTCCACTACTCCGCATGACAAAAAGCTGGAAAATAAGGTGCGTGTTTTTACTTACATATCACCAGACACTCGTACCTTTAAAAAAAAATTGTGTGTACACGGGGCAGGTGTGAGTTCAGAGAACAACTTGGTTCTTGGGGTCCCAGGGAGCAAAGTTATGTCATCCATCAGGCTTACACAGCAAGTGCCTTTTTACCAACTGCATCATCTCTCCAGCCCATAACCACTGGAGACCTAAAGAATTTCAGAATTTCAATAACTTAAATATTTAATCCTTCACACAGTTTTTAACTCCTTACATGAGAGGTACTAAATAAATTAAATGTTCTTTGTAGAGGAAAAAAAGGAAATCAAATACTTCTTATGGAGCCACTCCTCAGAAAGAGCCATCATCATTTGCAGTAGTAGAGGACTCATTTCACTTCCAACAGTCAGTCCAAGTGGAAATTATTTAAAACATAAGGAAAATGAAAAAGGAGCTACATGGCCAATGCAGATTATATCAAAACCTCAATGTAAAATATAATTAAGTGAAGTTATCCCAAAGGAAGGAAATATTCTTACTCCAAAGGAGATAAATTGTACAACAAATTTTACATGGACTGAGACACTTTTCTCGTTTTAGTGTATGCAGATAAAAAATAAAACCTAATCTGGGGAGTTATATATAGTTAGAAATATAGAATTCTATTTTTATGGGCAGGTCAGCTAGCTAAAATAAGTTAGCACAATCATTTGAATTGGTTGTCTGCACACTGGGCAGGGCTTATTCCTTTTTTTTAGCTTCTTTGCACATGGGAAACATGACATGAGATGTCCAGTTTTGCCATGAACAATGCAACCATTTTTAGGCCGCCCTTGGCAAATCACACATGGTTCAATGGCATTAAGAGAGAAGCCAGATTCCACACTCTCTTCTTTGTCTGGTGTCTCTTCCTTCTCCCACTCTTTGACATCTTCCTGGCTGCTATAAACAATGCTGCTGGACGTTGACGGCTGGGAATAGTCCTCACTCTCTTGTGACTGGGAGGTATATATTTCCTTATCATCACTTTCCTCAGTGCAGGACTCCTTACAATCATTCGCTGTAGCTTTTTTCCCATCAGGCACATCTAAGCCTTCTGCCTCCAGTTTGGCTTCTTCAGGCATGTCCCCTTTATCCTTCCCTTTATCTTCCGGAAGCCAATTCTCACGAAGGGTCCAACATCTGTTGCAGTGAGGTGGAAGGGGAGGATTCATTTCATTGCAGGAGGTACATTTCCAATAGTCCTTCAATAAAAGAAGACATTAGCTCTTTAGTTATTAGGCCAGTACCTTCAACATACTGGAGGTATATTGTATATCACATAGTTTAATTTTCAGTATTTCATGTTTTATATAAAACATGCAAAAAAGAACATGAAGAATGTAGTTAATGCTGTATGCCAGAAATCAGCTAAGAGAGTAAATTTAAGGTACTTTCCCTACATGTACACACACAAAAGATCTATGTGAAAATAATAGACTACAGGCCTGGGATCAATCCCTAGCACTGTTTAAAAAAAAAAAAGAAAAAAAAGTTATAAACCCCCAAATATATTAATTTTTAAAAGATTTTTAAAAATATAGTCAGCTGGGCTGGGGACACAGTTCACTGGTGAACTGTTGTTGGATATGTGCATGACTTTGAATACTTTTGTCTTCCTTCTCATAGTGGAAAAATCCCAAAGCTACAACCACTTATTGTGGTACTGTGTACCTAGCAAGTTGTATCTGTTTGAGGACAAACACAGCTTATCCAATTAATGGAAGTAAATGGCATAGCATGTGTTCCTCTGTATTTAAGTCTGTACCCACTTCCTTCAAAGCTCAATCCTGAACACTGCCCAGACATTACATGATCAATCCAGATATCTGCTTTTCCCAAAGAAACACTTCCAACCCACAGTCCCTAAGATTCTTTCAGACATGCTCTAAAGGCCAGTTCAACTGAACACCCCTTTTTCATCCATAAGACAACAATATTGTCAGCTACTAGAGCTCAAATCTACCACTCTGACCACAATTCAAACTATTTGCCCTTCCTTGTCAATCGCCTCCTGTATTCTAACTGCTCAGTGTATCCCCTTATCCAAATTCTCTTTACACAACTAGAAAGACAAACTCTTCCATATCTCTGCCTTATCAATGAACATATCCTACATCCTTCATAACCGAAGGATGAGTTTTACCTGAAGACACTTCCTAGTGTACCCTGAATAAATACATTCCAGTTTACACTGCCCAGCAAGCAGCCTAATACACAAGCAATGGGGGTAGTCTATATACTTTCCCACACTGACTCCTTGATTCTTATTGAGTGTGGCTTCCACTCTTACCCAAAACCATACATAAAGGTTTTACCAGGCAGGAATGGATGTTTCAATGGGTCCAATATATTCAAGTTTTAAATTCCACCCCATAAAACCAAATAAATATGGCAACAGATCCCACTATAACAAAGAAGGAAAATATTCTAAGTCATAAGAGTTGAAAAGTTTTAACTGTATAAAATTGCCTCATTTTAAGTAAATTAAGCACATTTTCACAGTTCTGATCTAAGTAAGCATTGTTTGTATTTCTGTCAAGTATCTGAATACTTACAGCTAATGAGATTTCAGGATCTCCCTCAAAGGAGTCTACATCACTTTCTCCTGATTGATACACTGTGACTCGATAGACCTAATAAGACAAATTTATTAGCATCAATTTACCAACCTTTTAACCAAGAAAGCTGAATTCTTAGTAAGTCCTAAAGAAACAGCATGAGCCACTACTGTCCATGAGAAGTTCTAATGGGAAAGTCAAACTCAATTCCAATCAAGTAGAAAATGTAGGACAGTAAACTCTTCACCCACCATGGTAAGAGTTGTTAAATACTTAAACCAAACAAAATATTCAAGAAAGCCTACTTTATAAATTCAGAGTTATTAACCAGAAAACAATGAGAAATGTTAAAGGTATAGTGATACCCAAGAGAGAGATACACAGGTACTGACACTTTTAACTGTTTGTTGCATATTTTATGTTTGTGAAAAACAAATTAACAGGGGACTGAAGAGATGGCTCAGCAGTTAAGACTGCCTGCTCTTCCAAAGGTCCTGCATTTAACTCTCAGCAACCACATGGTGGCTCACAACTACCTGTAATGAGTGCCTTTTTCTGGCCTGCAGGCAGCAGAACACTATATACCTAATAAATAAAGAAATCTTAAAAACAAACAAGCCGGGCGGTGGTGGCACATGCCTTTAATTCCAGCACTCTGGAGGCAGAGGCAGGTGGATCTCTGAGTTTGAGGCCACCCTGGTCTACAAGAGCTAGTTCCAGGACAGCCTCCAAAGTCACAGAGAAAGCCTGTCTCGAAAAACCAAAAAAAAGAAAAACAAACAAAAAAACAAATTAGTACTAAAAAGGGAGGGATAGAGTGGTGGTGCTTAGCCAGCGTTAGTAGCGCACACCTTTAATCCCAGCACTCGGGAGGCAGAGAGGCAGGCGGATCTCTGAGTTGGAGGCCAGCCTGGTCTCCAGAGCAAGTGCCAGGATAGGCTCCAAAGCTACACAGAGAAACCCTGTCTCGGGAAAAAAAAAAAAAAAAAAAAAAAAAAAAAAAAAAAAAAAAAAACAACGAAGTGGTGGTGCTTGCCTTTGATCCTCATACTCTGGAGGCAGAGGCGGCAGAAGCAGGCAGATCACTGTGGATTCTAAGCCAGCCTGGTCTACGTAGCCAGTTCAGGGTCACCAGGGCCACATGTTGATACTGTCTTACACAAACAAATGAATAAGTAAGTGGGAGAGCCAAATGGAGAAGTGTGTGGGCAGGCTATTACAAGAATGAACACCAAAGTCTAAGTTTCTGACTTAGTAATATAAGACTATAACAAACCAGGCAAAAAGAAACTATACTTTTGCCTTAAGTCCACAAATCAAAAACCCAGGATGAAGGGAGTCTGAATATACACCCCCCCACCCCCACCCCCATGTATCCCACCATCTTCAGTCTTATTAAAAACTGACCAGCCCGGAGACCCACCTCATCATCCTCATCTGAGAGCTCCTGCCCTCCTTCACTCTGGCTGTAATCTTCTGAGTCAAGAGACTCAACTTCAAATTCTACACTGAATTGATCGGAAACCGAATCCTGATCCAACCAGTCACCTGAGTGTTCACTTACACCATCGTCAAGATCCTATAGAGAAACAATAAAGTGAACTTAAGTACACTGCCTCTGGGCCTCAGTAAGAGCTTCTTAATTCATCCTGTGCCATTACAGGACTGGCGCAAGGTTAAGGTTCAAGGTTATTACATTAATATTGAATCTTCCCAACTCAAAATTCTACTACACAAAGGAAAAAGGTCAAGGGCCCTTAGCACTGAAGTTACACTCATTATGACTGCTTTAACATTTTCAAATGCCTCCAGCTAAACCCACCCTCCACCCTACTCAACACCCACACTCTAGCCAGATCAGTTTCCTAACCCTGACACTAACTTTCCCTCATAAGATAAATTGAGTTTCTAAATCCCACTCCCAGCAGGGAGTTGGTGGCACACGCCTTTAATCCCAGCACTCGGGAGGCAGAGGCAGGCAGAGCTCTGTGAGTTCAAGGCCAGCCTGGTCTCGGATCGAGTGCCAGGATAGGCTTCCAAAGCTACACAGAGAAACCCTGTCTTGAAAAACGAAAAAGAAAAGAAAGAGAGAAAAAGAAAAACAGGAAGGAAGGATAAATGCAAATCTGGTATTTGGGTTTTTTTTTTTTTTTTCTTTTGAGACAGGCTCTTACTATGTAGCCCTGGCTGCCTAGAACTTGATATGTAGACCATACTCATTAGCTGTTAACTCAAAGAGCTCAGCCTGGCTCTACTTTCTGAATGCTAGGATTAAAAGCTGATGCTGCCAGCCCAGCAATGGTGTATTTGTTTTTAAATAAACTTTCAGAATAACTTGATATGAAAAGCTTTAAGAATTTTTTAAAATTTATTTAAGTTCTGTGTACTTTCAACTGACCCTCATTTTAGTATTTAATAACTCACAGCTTCAGAACCTAATGCTGTCTCTCTATGCTAAGGCTGTAAATCTTCTGAATCAAGAAATTCAACTACAAGGCAGGGTATGGTGGCACACACCTTTGACCCTAGCATTGGGGGGAGGGGGGAAGGCTAGCCTAGTCTACAGAGGACAGGCAAGAGCCAGGATTAAATAGAGATCAGTCTAATAAGAAATCCAACTTCAAACCCTACACTAAACTGATCAGAAAGTGGATCTTGATCGATAACTGAGAAAAACACATTAAGAGTCAGGAGACAGGCATTCTCAATTTGCTGCCAAAAAGCTGTTTAACTTCAGACATATTTAACTTGTAGAGAATACTGACAGTCTCTTGAGGTGTGAAAGGATTACAAAAATAAACTATTATTTTATATATTTCTAAGTAAAGACTTTCAAGTAATGTTGCTTAACAGTACACAAATCATCAAGAACTAGCTCTAATTCCTGAGGAAATCCATTGATACAAGACAGGACAGTCAGTTACATCTCTAGTGACCGACTCAACTCTTTAGTATCAGACCTACTTTCTTTTTTTATGGGGGGGGGGTTTCCTCTGTGGCTTTGGAGGCTACTTTCTGCAGCAGTGGTCTGCAAGCCATAACACCACCGTATTTTTATAAATAAATCTTTCCTGAACAAAGCTGTGCCTGTCTATCTACACATCTACAGATGCATTTCCACATTAAGACAACCTAACAGGGATCAAAGCTGACCGAATCCAAATGGTTAACTATATGTTATTTAACAACCCTTTGGTTCTTCAGTATTATGAAAACTATGAATACTATTGGGGGCCAGAGAGATGGCTTATGGGTAACGATTCCAAGACTGAGGTGCTGAATTCTCTATCCCTGGGACCCACATGGCAGAAGGAGAAAACAAACTTCCTTGAGCTGTATTTTGGAGAACAGTTCAGCTGTTGAAGAACAGGACACACACCACTCTTGCAGTTCAGGTCCCATCACTACTTTAACGGGCTTACAACTCCAGGGGAATCTGACATCCTCTTCTGGACTCTTGAGGACACATGCACACACTTGTGCACATACTCACACACAATTAAAAATAGTGACAATGGTTGTAGAGACACTACCATATAACTAGTGTGGTGGTTTGGATGGGCACTGTTTGAGAGCTTTGAGATTAAAAAGGCCTTGGCAATTTCCAGTTTAGTCTTTCTGCTTCATGCTTGCTGTTATGGATACATTCTCAGCTTCCTTATCCGAAAACCATGCCTCCCTCCTGCCCCTGCCCCTGCCCCACCATGATGGGACCCTAACCCCTGTGGAATGTGACATTTTATCACAGCGTCCACCACAAGCCTACCTGATTTGAGGGGGGCTCTGTGGACTCGCTGCTGCTGCTTCTTTCACAGCATATCTCTCGTAACACACACAAAGCCAGGCTTTCATCAAAGGAAAGGGACCTGTGGCGCTTCCTCTGTCGATCACCAGGTAGCTCATCTGCGTTTTCT
The DNA here is from genome assembly GCF_003668045.3 of Cricetulus griseus. Classification (NCBI taxonomy): domain Eukaryota; kingdom Metazoa; phylum Chordata; class Mammalia; order Rodentia; family Cricetidae; genus Cricetulus; species Cricetulus griseus. The sequence goes on along the minus strand of NW_023276806.1, from coordinate 138,665,476 downwards.
TCTATATATTAAGGGAAAATGGGTAGTTAAATCCCTATATTGTGGCTACCTGTTTGTAACAAAATTTAAATTCAATTAATTTAAACACAAAGTCAATCATTTACATCCCAAAAGTCAAGTGGCTCACTCGATCTGTTCAGCTAAGTACATTTAAAAGCTTCCAATATTTTTCCTGAACTTTACCTCCACAAGTTACAATACACTTAATCCATGTAGAGCTTTTCTGCCCCAACAATATACAGTTTCTCTGTCAACACCAAGCTTTAAAAATAAAGACTATGCAGGCGGGCATTGGTGGCGAAAGCCTTTAATCCCAGCACTCGGGAGGCAGAGGAAGACGAATCTCTGTGAGTTCGAGGCCAGCCTGATCTACAGAGTGAGTTCCAGGACCCCCCCCCCCCCCAAAGACTATGCATACCTTTAATCCTAACTCCTGGGAGGCAGAGGCAGGTCAATCTCTTGAGTTTGGGGCCAGCCTTGTCTATATAGGGATTCGGTCTCAAGAATTAATTAATACAGAAAACAAGACTTCACATCCTTTTACTAAAAGAACCAAAATTTGGGACTCTAAAGCAGTTCTCAACCTTCCTAATACTGCGACCTTTTAAACATGGTTCTTGATGTTGCTACTTAACTATAATTTTGCTACTGTTAAGAATCATAATGTAGGGGCTGGAGAGATGGCTCAGTGGTTAAGAGCACTGACTGTTCTTCCAGAGGTCCTGAGTTCAATTCCCCGAAACCACATTGTGGCTCACAACCACTTTGAATGAGATCTGGTGCCCTCTGCTGGCACGCAGGCAGAAGACTGTATAGATAATAAATAAATAAAATCTTTTTTAAAAAAATCACTAGATTTTTAAAAAGAGAATCATAATGTAAATATTTGTGTTTTCTGACATTCTCAGGCCACCCCTGTGAAAGGATCATTTGACCCCAAAAGAGGTCTCCATCCACAGGTTGAGAACTGCTGCATTAGAGGAAGAACCCCCCAATCAAATAATTAGTCATATATACCTGTCTCACTAATTGTTCTCCTTCTAGATGAGGTAGACGGTCTAGAAACTGAATCTGAAGAAGGCTTCTCTTCTTGTGGCTCTTGCACGGGGTCCTAAATACACAAGAAAACATAAAATATGACAAACACAGCACATGCTCATCCAAGTTCTGTTTTATGTAACCTCAACTTTCCAGAACTATCTGTCATGAAGCTGGAGAGATGGCTCAGAGATTAAGAACATGTACTGTTCCTGCCTGGATAACTTTGGTTTCCATCACTAATGTCTGGAGCAGCTCACAACCACCTGTAACTCCAGCTCCAGGTGATATGACATCATCTTCTGGCCCGAGGAGGATGCACACACATGCTCACACACTCATAGACAAACACACTCAAAGATTTTTTAAAAAGAAACATTGTAGCCAGGTGTTGGTGGTGCATGCCTTTAGTCCCAGCACTTGTGAGTTCAAGCCTGTTCTATAAGAGCTAGTCCAGGACAGCCTCCAAAGCCTCAGAGAAACCCTGACTTGGGGGAAACAAACAAACAAACAAACAAAAAAACCCAAAAAAGAAAAAAAGAAACATTGTATTAGAGTAAGAAATGAATTTAGGGGCTGGAGAGATGGCTCAGCGGTTAAGAGCACTGACTGTTCTTCCATAGGTCCTGAGTTCAATTCCCAGCAACCACATGGTGGCTCACAACCATCCGTTAGTTATGAGATCTGGTGCCCTCTGCTGGTGTGCAGGCAGAAGACTGTACATATAATAAGTAAAAAATCTTAAAAAAAAAAAAAGAAAGAAAAAAATGAATTTAACTATTACCTTCTGTTCACTGTCACCTTCAGGCTGACATCTGCTCTCACTCACTGATGTGCCTGAGTCTGAAGACTCTAATAAAAGAAAGTAAAAACTTACTCAAAACAAAGAACAAGAAAGAATTCAACATACACCAGACCAGTCTAACACAGCCCTGCACAAAGTTTAATCTTTCAACAAATATTAACCATGTATGTCCCAAGTGTCATTTGCATGCTAAAATCTGGAGATAAATTCAACTTTAAAAAAGTCTGGTCTACAAAGTGAGTTCCAGGACAGTCTTGGGGAAACAAAAACAAAAACAAAAAACTGTAATAGCCTATGCCCAAGCTGGAGTATGAAAGACATTGTGACAGAAAAAAAAAAAAAAAAAAAAAAAAAAAAAGAAAAAAACAGTATATAAAAAAGCATCCAGACACAAACATTTCCTGTGGCACAAAATAAGACTAATTCGTTGTTACTGGAATGGAAGCAGGGTCACTGTGCAAGGAGCCACGTGTGCTCAGCCAAGTAACACAAGATGTCATTCTTCTGAGCTGTTATTTAAGCAGTTATATAAACTTGCTTAAGGCCATTTGGGAATCTTTCACCACTAAAAGGGTTTTAGTTTAAGAAATAAACTCACAACTATTCTCCCCAGGGAGCAATCATAAAACTCCTATATACAGCTGGGTGGTGGTGGCGGAAGTCTTTAATGCCAGCACTCAGGAGGCCCAGAATCACGGGGCAAGATGGCTTAGGAAGTAAGGGCACTCACTGTCAAGCCTGACGACCTGAGTTCAACCCAGAGTTTCATCTTCAGGACCCACAGGATAGAAGGGGAACTGACCCCAAGTTGTCATTTGACTTCCAAATGCACATCATAGCACATAAAATGCTCATAGACACACAAATAAATGTAAGGTTTTGTTGTTTTTAAGGAAACTCCTGGGACTGGAAAGATGGCTCAGTGGGTAAAAGCACATACTGCTCTTACAGAGAACCTAAGTTCAGTGTCCCAGAAAGCATGTCAGATGGATCAAAAATCACCTGTAACTCCAGCTCCAGAGAATCTAACAACTCTGTGGACACCTGCACTTATGTGCACATACCCACATACAGGGACACATGCATAAATGAAATCTTTTCTTTTGTTTTCCTTTGAGACAGGGTCTCATTATGTAGACATGACTGGACAGGCCCATCTGCCTCTGCCTCCCAAGTGCTGAGATTGAAGGCATTCATCACACCAGGCTTCATAATGAAATGTTTCTCAAAAGAAGGTTGGAGTGATGGTTCTCGAGGTTGAGACACTGGATGCTCTTCCAAGAGCAGCTCACTCACAATAGTCTCCAGTCCTAGGAGATCAATGCTGTTCTTCGGTCTCTGGGCACTGTACACCAGAGGTACACAGACATACATACAGCAAAACACCCATATACATAAAATGAAAAACCTTGTTTTTAACTGGGGGTGGGGGTGGGGGTTCAAGACACGGTTTCCTTGTCTAACAGCTCTGGCTGTCCTGGAACTCACTTTGTAGACCAGGTTGGCCTTGAACTCAGGTCTCTACCTTCTGAAGGCTGGAATTAAAAAGACACATGCCACCACCTCCCAGCATTTTTAATTTTTGAAGAAAGAATGAGAATGAACCATAGAGCTGTCAAGGCAGCTAACTAGTACAACACTTTCCAAGCACAGATGGGACCCTGTGTTCAATTCCCAGCAGTGCTGAATAAATGAATGAATGCCATGTGGACTGTAATCCCAGCTACTTGGAGGAAAGCAGGAAGACAGTTCCAAATCAGTCTGAGTAATTTACAAGGATCCAATCTCAAAAAAAAAAAAAAGTAAACAGAGACTAGAATTATGGCTCAATGGTTAAGAGCACTGGCTACTATTCCAGACTCTCAATCCAATTTCCAACACCCACACAACAGCTCACGACCATCTGTAACTCCAAGACTTGACAGCGTCCCTATGGTATAGACACACATGAAGTCAAAACACTGACACACATAAGAATGAATAATAATTTTTAAAAAAATTAGTGGGCACTGAAAGAGCTGACTAAAAAAATAAGAAAACCAGAAATACAAAATACATGCACATGGTAACAACATCTCTGTGATGTTTTGTTTTACCTTTTATTTTACAGTGCTAAGGGGTACAGTCACAACTGCACATATTCAAGGAAAGCACTCTTAAAAGGGGTTTTTGCTTTTTTGGGGGGGAGGGGTGGTGAGATGGCTCAGAAGATAACATGCTTGCCTGTAAGCCTGAAGGTCTGAGGTGGATCTCTAGAACCCACATAAAGAGAACCAATTCCATGAAGTTGTTTTCTGACTTTCACATGTACATCATGGTACCTGTGTCCCACACCACAGATGCCTATCATATACACACACAATAAGCTACTCAAATTTTTTAAAAGCACGACTTTAGTCCCAGCACTCGGAAGGCAGAGGCCCACACCACAGATGCCTATCATATACACACACAATAAGCTACTCAATTTTTTAAAAGCATGACTTTAGTCCCAGCACTCGGAAGGCAGAGGCAGGCGATCTTTTTGAGTTTGAGACCAGCCTGGTCTACAATTGCTAGTTCCAAGACAGCCTCCAAAGCCACAGGGAAACCCTGTCTCGGAAAAAAAAAAAATTTTTTTTTTTAAAAGCTCAGCTTTCTCAGCTACATTGTGAGTTTGAGGTTAGACTAGAACACATGAGACCTTGAATCAAAAAGGTCTTTAAAGTTTCAGTACTTTCATAGTATTCAAAATTAACTTACCTTGCTGACTTACGACCACCAAGTTTCTGTAGATCATTATATGTATTTTCCTTGTAAGGAAAAGAAAAATTACAAACAGAGAACCTAAGGCTGAGAGAAGTCAGATCCACTTACACACCCACACAACTAATGCCTGGACTCACATGGTGGGAGGAGGGCTGACTCCTTGATGGCTTCTCAACTCCATACCCAATGGCACATGCACAATTAAAACTACCAACCAACCAACCCAATAGTGGATTTCTAAGATTCCAGAGTTCAGGTTCTCAAACAACATACTAACCCCCACCTCCACCCCAAATATTAGGGACAGGACCAGGAGGAGTGTTAAGGGCAATAAAGCAACCAAACTGAAACCCCATCCTGTCATTTGCATACACAGTTTTAGTCTCTCTCTGACACAGGGAGAGACAGAGGTGAGCTGCAGCTTTACTGACTTATTTACCTGTGGTCTTTCACAGAGAAGCTTGGCACTCCAAACAAATCTCCTAAAAGATCATTTGAACAATACACAATATGTTGCTGCTTCTCATCATATAATCGTTTAGTCATAATATACTGGCCAAGATAAAATATAATCTGAAATAGAAATAAGGTTTCTAAGTATTAAAGAAAACTAAACATCAGCTCTACACACTTTTAGAAATACCCACTTATCTAAATCATACCCACAATCATGTACAGTTTGTGTCTGGAAGCAGCTCCTCTGAACACATTCATGTTGATGAAAATAGAAATAACTGTTTCTCCTTATTACTCAAATATTTCTTGTTTTTCTTTCTTTCTCATAAACTTTGATTCTGCCCAGAAATCTAGATACTAACATACTAGGAAAGGGAGGCAAAAATGGAAAAAAATTGAAGGAAAAAAAAAATCAACTAAAATATGGCAGTGAATTAGAGCAATGACAAATGTCACAAACATATACTTCAACAGCTCTTTAGTTATCCCAGAGGAACAGAATAATTCAAAGTTATGAAGTGATCTACCTAACTAGTCCATGGCCCCAACTATTACTATTACTATTAAATGATATTCCATATGCTCCATTAGCTCAGCTTTAGCCACATACTTTCCGTTATCCCAAAGAAGCCCAAAAACATAAATCTGTGAGCACGCTATACAGTGCACAGTGCAGCTGTCAGTGCAGTCTTACCATCCGGACACCACACAGTTGTTATCACTCTACAGAAATGAAGAGGTTACCACTTCGTTTCTGACACCCAGCACCACCAAAAAAGAAGCAAGCATAAAAAAAGATAAGGAGGGCTGGAGAGACGGCTCAGAGGTTAAGAGCACTGACTGCTCTTCCAGAGGTCCTGAGTTCAATTCCCAGCATCCACATGGTGGTTCACAACCATCCGTTATGAGATCTGGTGCCGTCCTCTGATGTGCAGATATACATGGAAGCAAAATGTTGTATACATAATAAATAAATAATCTTTAAAAAAAAAAAATGAGGAAACGACCCTAGGACTGACTGCATTCCAGTGCACTTACACTGGTTTTCACTACTCTCTCAAGTGCCCCAGGATAAAGATCTTGTAACTGAAAACTAGTGCAGACAATATAAACTACTCTAAGTCCCACCTCCACCATTCATCCAGGGATTTGTCCTAAACATGGAAATGTTTTTCCTCGTCAATACTCCTTAAATAATACAGCATTAACAACTGTCTAATGTTTATAGGTAATCTAGAGATAACTTAAGGAAGGCTGGAGAAATGGCTCAGAGGTTCAGAGCACTGGCTGCTCTTCCAGAGGTCCTGTGTTCAATCCCAGCAACCACAAGGTGGCTCACAACCATCTGTAATGAGATATGGCACCCTCTTCTGGCCAGCAGGCATACATGCAGGCAGAACACTGTATACATAATAAATAAATCTTAAAATGAATAAATAAGGGACTTAGAAGGCAGGGTCCTCGAACCAATATCCTTCGGAGAGTAAAGGAAGACCACTGAGCCACTGCATACAGCTTGGTACAAGCATTACATCTTTTTGATGGCCTTGATCAATTTTCTAGTCTATCTACTACTAAATCCATACTTTGTTTCCTTAACTAATTTTATAAAGGTCAATCCAGTTATTGACCATAAAACATCACTTAACACTTATGAGACTTGGTAGCTAAGCAGGGGCCCATCAATCCTAAAGGAATGTTTGTATGCGTCCATGGATCACAGTTGCTGCTGACAGGTAATGGGTCAAACAGGAAGGATTAGGTTCCTCCTACAAAGGATCCTGAGATGTTTCTAACCTTATAGCTGAAGACAAGATTTGGGAGTCTCTTCCTGTCCCACTAACCTGTCACAATAGTGTTTTAAGTAAAGATAAGAAACACTTGTATCTCACTCACACTGAAATTCTGTCTAAATCTGCCCAGCATACTTTAAGCAAAACAACATTACAACGTTGTATCCATGAGACAGGACACAGGCTGATGAATCAGCTCATCTGAGAACTTAAGTACACTATGCTGTACTCATGTAGCTCCAGAGTACAAGTTCCAACCTGGGACCCAGGGATACCCAAGAAGTCCTTGGATAAAATTTAGGGAATCCAACAATTTGGATTGGGGGGGGTAAATCTTCAATTTTAGTTTTCCCCTCAATTATGAAGATAGGCAATAAACTATAATATTTGTAAGTGATTTTTGTCACAAATAAATATCAAAATGTTTTTGATCAAAATGTGTTTGCCTCAAGCATGCACATCAACATAATCTTTTATTCCTCACCACATTAAAATCAAATGTATTAAACTTACTGTATTTTCTTAATTTAAAGGCATATACTGGGCAGGTGAGATGGCTCAAAAGGTAAAGGTGCTTCCTGCCAAGCCAGATGACCCTTATTTGGTTACCCAGGAGTGACTTGGGAGGAGAGAACTGATACCCTTAAAATGTCCTTTAATCTCCACTGTGCATGTACATACTCCCACATAAATAAAGCTTTAAAAATTAAAAAACAAGTAAAAAGTAGCTAGGTAATGGTGGCTCACACCTTTAATCCCAGCACCTGGGAGGCAGAGGCAGGCGGATCTCCGTGAATTCGAGGCCAGCGTGGTCTACAGGGTGAGTGCCAGTACAAGCTCCAAAGTAATACAGAGAAACCCTGTCTCAAACAAGTAAAAAGTATATTATCACGAATTTGCTTACTGTTATGAATTTAAATGATTCTGAGAAGTTATGGACAGATATGAGACTTTCACCAGTTTGCCAAATGAGTTCATAGCCCAAAACACTAAGAATTCTATACTATTTCTTTCTGTTTGGCTTTCCAGTTTAAAAAAATGAAATGCACTGCTAAGTGTGGTAACACACACCTTTAATCCCAGCACTTGGGAGGCAGAGGCAGAAGGATCTCTGTGAGTTAGAGGCCAGTCTGGTCTACATAGTGAGTTCCAAGATAATCACAGCTACAGAGAGACACTGTCTCAAAAAAAGAAAGTCATACAAATTAGTATTTTTAGCTTCAAAATATAGTTCAAATGGTCACAAAATAATGTCCCTACTTTCTACAAATTCTTTCTCACCCAATGGACAATCTCACCCACAAACTTGAAAACTACTACATACAGCTGTGACTATTAGGATATCAGTTCCCTATCTCTCAGTTCCGCTCACCTCTTTCATAGTATAGGTATCTTTTTGTGCACCGACAGACTTTAACAACTTCAGAAACAATGGTTTTGGTCTAACCTGTAAAAGAAAAGAAGAGCTGCTGTTAACACCCATAAAAGCACTCTATAGCATAAGCCCTGCAAGTCTGTCCAGAAAGCAGCCCAAAAAAGGCAGCAAAGACCATGCACTCGGGAGGCAGAGACAGGTGGATCTCTGTGAGTTCAAGACCAGCCTGGTCTACAAGGACAGCCTCCAAAGTCACATAGAAACCCTGGAGGGGGAGGGGGAGAACAACATGGGACAGGTCAAGCTGGACAGTGGTGGTACATGCCTTTAGTACCAGGCAGGGGCTGACTATCTCTTGTGAGTTCAAGGTCAGTCTGGTTTACAGAGGGAGTTCCCACCAGGTCACATTTTCCTAGAAGCTACAGTCTGTCTGACTCTAATCTACCTTTCCCAGTAGTAAGATATTAACTGGTGGGGCTGAAGAAAAGCTTAGGGGTTAAGAGCACTTGCTGCTTACAGAGGCCCTGGGTTTGGTTTCCAGCACTCACATGATAGATCAAAACTATCTATAACTTGAGTTTCAAGGGATCTGACAGCCTCTTCTGGATTCTGCAGGCACCAGGCATCCACATGGTACACATATACACAGGCATTCAGAACATTCATACACATAAAAATGTGTAAAAGAAGAAAATTGGACAACTGCCACCTAACTGACAAGTATGGCCCACAGAGCAGCTGGTGAGCCCAGCCTAGCAGCCAGTATCCACCTGTACAGCAACACCAAAAAGCACCATGATAAAGTGGCACTGAACTTGCTACAGCCACCTAAGTCTGAAATCACAGTTTTACCATCAGTCAAGCACTGCTCTGAAGCTGCTCCTATTGTTTACAGCTTTAATGATCATGGCTCCTATTAGCCATGTTCTGTAACTACGGGGTGCCCACAAGGACAACCTTTGGATATTTTACCTGCATGTATTTATGTGTACCATTCATGTCCCTGGTCCCCAGGGAGGCCAGAAAGCGTGTCAAATCACCTAGAACTGTGTGTTACAGATGGTTGTGAGCCATCACGTGGGTACTGAGAATGGAAGCCAGGTCCCTGAGGAGTAGCCAGTGCTCCTAGTCACTTAGCTGTTTTTCCCTATCAGAACATATTTTCGGTGTTTTGTTTTGGGGCGCAGGTTGAGACAGGGTTTCTCCATGTAGCTTTGGAACCTGAACCTGTCCTGGAACTCTCTCTGTAGACCAGGCTGGCTTCTGACTCCAGAGTGTTGGAACTAAAGGTATATGCCACCAATGCCCGGCATATTTTTGTTTCTTTTTTAACTTTTATTTATAGTGTATTGGTATGTAGCCTACATGCATGTATGTAAGTGCACTATGTGCATACAGTGCCTGTGGAGACCAAGAGAGGGCCCAGGATCCTCTGGAATTGGCACAAGAAGGTTGAGCGACTTTGTTCTGGGAATCAAACCTGGGTCCTTTGCAAGAGCACTTAACTGCTGAGCTCTCTCTCCACATTTCTTCTTTTAAAGGTGTATTCATTTTTATGTATAATGTTTTGCCTGTTTGTATGCCTGCACACCAGAGGGCACCAGATCTCATTAGAGATGGTTATGAAGAACCATGTGATTGCCTAGAATTGAACCAGGGCCTCTGGAAGAGCAGCCAATGCTCTTAACCTCTGAGCCATCTCTCCAGTCAACTTTTTTCTTTTAAAGACTATTTCTAGCACAGTTTTAAAATGTTCTTTTAAAAGTGCATTTACTCCTCAAGAGCGCACAAATGTTATCAAATACCAAATGGTCAGCCCTGAAAACATACATACAAATGGAATTGTTCACACATAGCAAGTTGTATTTAGAAAAGTAAGTATGTGTGAGTGTGAGAGTGTGTGTGTGAGTGTGTGTGTGTGTGATAAAAATCAATGAGAAAGAGAGGCTGGATAAGTAGCTCAGTGTTAAGAGTACTGACTGCTCTTCCTTAGGACCCAGGTTTCATTCCCATCCAGCACCCAAATGGCAGCTCACAGATGTCTGTAACTCATATTCCAGAAGATCTAATTCCTTCTAAGACTTCTGCAAGCACCATGCACATACACACTGTACACCCAGCTACATAAAATTATAATCTTAAGAAAAAAAGAATGGAAAGAAAAGGTATATTGGAGGCTTTCGATAATGGAATCAGAAGGGAGAAATGGTATAATTTTAATCTCAAAAACAAAGAAAAAGTTTTAAAACAGAAATGGGAACCAGCCAGGCATGGTGATACATGTCTTTATTCCCAGCACTCAGAAGACAAAGGCTAAACCAGGCGAGGTGGCTCATGCACTTGGGAGGCAGAGGCAGGTGGTTCTTGTGAATTCAAGGCCAGTCTGGTCTACAGAGTGAGTTCCAGGGCAATCTAGGCTACACAGAGAAACCCCCTTAAAAAAAAAAAAACCAACAAACTACTCTTGAAAGATTTGAAAATTACTTAATTCTCATGTCACTTATGCAGAAGTCATGCTATTCTTCTCTGTAGTGTGTCAATTTTAGCACATGTACCCAAGCAAGCATCTCATTATTATTAACTCAAATCAAAACTACAATGGAAAGGCTTACAAGAGTTGGTTTAAAAACAAGACAAATTACTATTAAAAGACAACACTCTTGGGCTGGAGAGATGGCTCAGAGGTTAAGAGCACCAACAGCGCTTCCAGAAGTCCTGAGTTCAATTCCCAGAAACCACATGGTGGCTCACAACCATCCGTTATGAGATCTGGTGCCCTCTTCTGGTGTGCAGATATACATGGAAGCAGAATGTTGTATACATAATAAATAAATAAAATCTAAAAAAAAAAAAAAGATAACACTCTTTGTAATCTTATACTTAATAAAAAAGTCAATTCTGTGTAAAGATCTACATGTAAAAGTTTTAAAATGCTCCAGGTGGTGGTGACATAATCTCAAGAGGTAGAGGCAGGAGGATCTCTGAAAGTTCAAAGAAGCCAGTCGTCTACAGAGTGAGTTCTAGGACAGCCAGAGCTACAGAGAGAAACCCTGTCTCAAACCACGACCTGCCCCCAACAACGTTTGAAAATGCTACATGAAAATACGATAAATATGTACATAATCATGAAATGGAGGAATTCTTTCAAAGCACTGTAAGAAAATTCAAAAGCCATTCAAACAGACAAGTCTGACTCCATAAAAATATTGTCAGTGGAGAAGACAACATCAAGTTGCATACAGTACTAAAATAATAACTATACTTGAAATGCATAGAAGAGTTATACAAGATACCAAGAAAAATGCAAAAAGGGATGAGGGAAAGAGGGAGAAAAAGGAGAAAGGGAGAGGGAAGGAAGAGGGGAATTAAAGAAAGAGATATTGGGCAAACCTCAGGATAAAGATGTGTTGCCTCACGAGAGGTCTGGGGCATATATAGTGAAACAGTCCAGTAAGTATAGGAATTGGCTCACAGTCTTATGAGATATTTTATAAAGAACTAGAAGAGGAGTCTGAAGATTTACAACAAAGAAATGATAAATGTCTAAGGAAATGGAAAGTTAACTACCTTGATTTGCATGCATGTACCAAATTATATTATTCTTCACAATATGTACAAAATTACATCGAGAGAGGAAGGGAGGGAGGGAGGGGGGAAGGAAAGAAAGGAGGGAAGGAGGGAGGAAAGAAAGGTTGGTTGATTCAGTGCTGACAAGCTTAAAGACTATCATAACCTTTTGCTGAACCAGTTACCAGGTAGCAATCAATTGTGTTTATTCAGGTCTTAGGGTTTCTATCGCCCTATCTTTCTTACAGAATAATCACATACTTATTCTGCTCACAAACAGGAGAGGACTTTTACATCTACCAGCAGGTCATAAGGTAAGACTGTAGCTCAGCCCAGTGGGAGAGTACTTATGCACCCACACCCCAAAGGCTGGGTGGGGCTCAATGCCTGACACCAAAAGCAAACAAGAAAACTGTTCAAATGGTGCACTCATGTTAGCAAATGCTAAGCAGCCATTAAAAGTAATCCTGTAGCTCAGTGACAACTGTACAACACCTTTGTATGTTAATACAGAATAGGAAACTTTAAAGATATAGAGCAAAGACTGGAACTTTGAATTTTTATTTCATGCATTTCTATAGTGACTAAAGTCTTCACAGAAGCACACATTCTGTGACTTTCGGGTTATTATTTAAAAAGTTAAACAGTGATAGGACAAACCAGAAAACGCATGTCATAAGCGTCAGCATCCACACCTGAGGTAATGGAACTCATTTTCCAAGTTTGAAAACACAGGTTTGCCGGGCGGTAGTGGCACACGCCTTTCATCCTAGCACTCGGGAGGCAGAGACAGGAGAATCTCTGTGAGTTCAACGCCAGCCTGGTCTACACAGGGAGTTCCAGGATAGGCTCCAAAGCAATACAGAGAAACCCTGTCTCGGAAACAAACAAACAAACAAACAAACAAACAAAAAAAACCCAACAACAACACAGGTTCTTGCTGTTAATTCTCTAATTCAAGCGAAAAACAATTTCTATTTAAAATACATGGTTACATTTTAAGATCTGTGCTCTAATTTGGGTTTAAAGTTATTGATTACCTGGTAAAAAAAAATAAGTTACTTTTGCACACTCAAGACAAAAATACCAACCAGAGTCTCTTGTTCCGAAGCTGGAATCTGTGAGGTGCTTTCGGCACCATCAGTAGACACAGACATGCTGGTATTGCACATTGGCCTACAAGTAGGGGAGAAAAAAGAAAACACACACACGATAAAAACTTGAAATGGTAAGATACGTGCGAAAAATCACAAAGGAGACATTAAGCGGGCTGTTCCTCACCTCGATCCACGCAGGAGAGGCTCCGTCGTCGTGGCCGGGGAGGTCCCAGGTGTCCCCTCTCCGCTCGCCAGCACACAGCTGCGGAGAACGACAGGGTTTAAATAGCTCCAGCGGGAGGCAAGTCAGGACTTAGCTCCTCCAACAGGCGACGCCAAACTTGTCTCAACTTGACCAGCCAGACAGGAAAAGCTGAGTCAACTCCAAAGAGCGGCCCCGTCCCGCCCCTCCCAGAGCAGAGGACCGGGAGACAGGCACCTGTTAACGCCCCGACCCCTGCAGTGAGCCCAGAACGAACCCGGAGACCACCCCCTACCCCCGGCCCGGCCGCGGGGCCTGCCGGGAGACCCCGGCTCCTCTCCCCTCCCCCACCCGCGGCGAGCCCCGCCAACCGAGACCCCGCCCTCCGGCCGGGCGACGCCACCCGCCACCAAACGGTCGCCCAGCCTCGTGCCCCGCTCCCCCGCGAACCGGCCCGGCCTGCGACTGGGCCACGGAGGACGCGGGAACCATGGGGACCCCTCCGCCGCCCAGCCCGGGACCGAGCGTCGCTTCCGGCGCGTACCTGCTCATCCCCGCGTGGCTCCCGACCCTTCACGGCACGCGCGGAGGCCTTGGGCCTGGGCGACCATTTCGCTCCGGTGCTCGAGCGGCAGCGGCTCCTCACTGAGAGCGCGGCCGCCTCTCGGCTACCCGGGCCCACGGCGCCCCCCACCCCTCCTCCCCACACAACAAACCGGAGCTGGGCGGCGCGCGCCTCCTACCGCCCGCTGGGAGAGCGACGGAAGCCACGGCCCATCCGGGCACCTGGGCGCGCGTGCGCGCACGTCCGGCGCCACCTCCTGGACCAATAGGAGACGGGCTTGGGTGGGGCCTCGGTGGCCGCGCAGTGCCCGCGTGCGCAGGAGATGGGTGGGAAGGGGGGGGGGTCGGCGCCGAACCCAGGTGTGGCTCGCAGTCTTTTAATGAGTTGGAGTTGTTTTGTTTTGTTTTCTGTTTCGTGTGTTTACAGCTCAAACCGCAATAGTAGCCAGGCAAATTATTATCCAAATGCTGCTGCTACCAAAACGGAAGCAAGAATAACAGCTGTGTGGTATTTTAAACCAACCACGCCAGCAGCTGGAGTTGTAGACAAATGAGTTATTTTCAGACTTTAAAGCAAAAATAGAGCTGGGGTGATGGCTCTGGTAGAGAGTGCATACCGCTCCTTTTCCGGTTCTCATCACCCACGCCGCACACACTTGTAACTGTAGCGCCAGGGGATCAAACACCCTCTTGTCTCCATGAGCAACTGCACTGGTGTGCACAGACACATACATATAATAAAATTTTAAATGAAAAAACACACTCGGGCGTACGTGTTTACAAACTTTCTAGTTGGTGATTATCGTCGGGGCTCAAGTTATTGAAGGAATTGGGCTTGAGGCTGAAGCCAGGTGTAGTGGTGTGTCTGTAATCCCAGAGAGAGCAGCAAGTTGGCTGGTTCTATTTGTTTGTCTGCTTTTCTAGAGACAGGGTTTCTCTGTGTAGCATTGGCTGTCCTGGAACTCACTGTGTAGACCAGGCTGACCTCCAACTCAGAGATCCACCTGCCTCTGCCTTCTGAGTTCTGGGATTAAAAGTGTGTGCCGCCATCACCACTCCGCAAAGATCTATTATGTTCTGTCTGTATATGTGCCTGCAGGTCGGAAGGAGGCACCAGATGTCATTACATGATGGTTGTGAGCCACCATGTGGCTGCTGGGAATTGAACTCAGGACCTCTGGAAAAAACAGCCAGTACTCTTAACCGCTGAGCCATCTCTCTAGCCCCAGGCCTACTTTTTAAGATACATTTAAGAGTGTAGAGTGGCATAAGGCTCTTGTTGGGGAAGTCCTGCATTGTTCATTCATTGACACCAAAATGGAAAGCCCCAGATCTTAAATTTTAAAAACAAAACAAGTGTGAGGGCAATTTGTACAGTCAAAGATGATCAGGAAGCTGAGACAGTAGAATAGCTTGAGATGAGCAATGTAAGCTAATTTGGATAACATCGATAACCCATCTCAAGAAGAAAGAGAAAAGGACTTTTTTTTCTTTGGGGTTTGGGCCGGGTGTCGTGGCATAGGTCTTTAACCCCAGCACTGGGGGCTAGGGAAGAAGAAACCTGTGAATTCGAGGCCAGCCTGGTCTACACAGTGAGTTCCAGATCAGTCTGGGCTACACAAAGAAACCCTGCCTCAAAACAAACAAACAAAAGTAAATCCTTGGGAGATGAAGTAGTTCGGCCAGTAGAGTGCTCACCTAGCACACTAAAGCCTTGGCTCCATCCCCAGGACCACATAAACCAGGCATGATGATGCCCATGTGCCATCCCAGCACTTGGGAGGTGGAGGCAGGAGGATCAGAAGTTCAAAGTCATCTTTGACCACAGTGAGTTTGAGGCCAGTCAGAGACAACATGAGACCCTGTGAGGAAATAAGTCCCCACCATTGTTAACCCCAGGGACTTGGTGTGGCTTTGAAACCATGCCTTTATAAAATCAAATACAACTAGATTTCTGATTGTGACACTACACCTGACATGGGATGAAGGAAAGGCCTCAAGCTGGGTGTGGTGGCACATGGCTGGAATGTCAGCCCTGTCAGCACTCACGAGTCTGAGACAGGGGTTTTACCTGGTGTGTGAGGCCACCCTGGTTTATGTAGTAAAATGATGGCTGGACAGAGGGATGGGAAGGAGGAAGAGAGAATAAGAAAGAAGGAAACCTCAAGTAGTAGAAGTGTGTGTGTGTGTGTAATGCTGGACCTGTAGTATACACTTGTAATTCCAGCATTCATGAGACTAAGGCAAGAGGATCTAAAGTTCAAGGTCAGCCGAGGCCAAATAAAGAACAGAGACTGACCTGGGCTATAAATAAAAACTACATCCCAAAACAAAAAACTGTGCCTGTTGGGGGAAGGGTTAATCACCACCAAAGACCTGCTGGTAATAGCCATAGTTATGGTGGAAGTGCTTGTTTAGCATGTGTAAATTCCTGGGTTTAATTTTCAGTCTTTCATGGATTTAGTACTCCAAGTTTATGGCATGTACAAAAGTAGACCAATACATGCCTCCCCCAAAATAGACTTCATACCATATTTTGAGATGGCTTCTTACAGGAAGGGTGGACACAAGTATTGCTCTGGAAATCATCCCCTTGGGATAAATGTCCATCTGTCTACATTAGTGAATGGCAGACATCAAGTGGTGGCATTTGCCAAGACATGTCCAACCAGAGATATCTACATGAGGTCACTCAGATTGCCACAGCCCATCACCACTCTTCCAAGGGCGGTGCTAACATTCCAGAATCTGCACAGCAAAGCAACCTTTTACCTGTGCATTCACCCCCTCCCCCTCACCTGCTGGCCACCTGCTTCTAGAAGCCCCAAGCCTCTGTGTCTCTCTTGTAGTTCGGGATATTAGACAAGCTCCAGTTGCCAGGCCCTTTGAGTCTTACATTTTGTGAGGTTCCCATGCTTATGCACACAATAAATTTGTTTGCCATTCCAAATGTCAGTCTGCCCGCCCTCTGCTTAGTCTTCAGAAGAGGAAAGACGTTTAACTCCCCTGCATTACCACACACCAAAGTAGCATGTACCAGGGCAATAGGCTGAGAGGGGAACAAAGATAGGCAGACCCCTTCCTGTAATGGATTCTACCCAAACTCCCCTTCCAGCCAAAGAAAACTGGTGTTACTATTGACATCAGTAAGACTAGAAGAAGCAAGAAGTTGAGTTGTTAAGTGTGGATGAGGAAACATCAAAGACCACTCAGGAGTAGAAAGCCTGGAACTGAAGCTTGAGTTGGAGATGGAGCTTCGAAGAGCCAAAGAATAACTAAGAGGAACAATTAGGAAGCCAACCTACACTGGGCCAGAGAGTCACTGGATCAATACTGCCTACATTAAGGACCTGAGGCATGAGAAGTCAAACTAGATCTTCTCTCTCTAAAGCAATTGCTACAGTACTGGGGATAGAGCATGCCTGGCATGAGCAAGCCTCTGGTGTTAGAATCCAGACCAGACTGCTACTCAGGCCACGCCCACCTGCAGCAGCCTTTCTTCCAGCCACAAGCTCCTGTATGCTCCATACATCCAAGCCTTAATTTCAGATCTCAAGAGAAAGATGCTGAAGGAGCAGAGGCATAGTGAAGGTGGCCAGCATCCTCACTCTGGCAGATGGAAAAGTTGCTGGAGTTTCCCCCAGGCCAGGCAGGCCCTGGAGAAGATGGTGGTTAAATAGAGAAAAATGTTATTTTTTTTTTTTTTTGGTGGCATACACACATAGTCTCAGTTGCTGGGGAGACTGCGTGTTGTAGTATGGCATTTTTCCTCCAGAAATAATATGCTTGGCCAATCATCATCTTGGAACAGAGGTCACCTTGGCCTGGTAGCCATAGCAACTAATTGAACAGAACAGTAGAGTAGTGAGATCTGTAATGATGCCAATGGACCTGTCAGCACTCCTTAGTAGAGGAATGGATGAAAGGGTCTTACGATCCTCACCTGGGGTTCCAACCATTGCCCCTTCTTTTTCCCTCCTCAACTGCAAGCCATTTGGTGAGAGACTAGAATATATACTATACATCCTATCTAGCATATAGGAAGGGGTAGATTAACTAAAAGGAGGACTCCATGAGGCAACTTGTATTAGGTCATTATCCATGATGAGGTGAGGATGTGAAGTTGGAGGGGGGGTGTGACTCATTCTCCTATAAGTAACCCCTCACCCATGTTCCGTAAGTGAACCCAATAAACTCACTGTTTTGCCAAGTTGGATTTTGTGATGTTAAACATAAAGAGGTAAAGCAGCAGCCTGCTGGTCCTGAGAGAGAGCAGGTACCTATTTCTCTCCAGTAAGGTTTATTAGAAGAACCTCGAGGTCATGATTGGGCCTCTAGGGGAATGGAACACACTAGACAGAAGCAATGCAATATCGGGAGATCTGAACAAGATGGGATATGAAAAAGAAAGAGGAGGGGGGTCCCTTTAAAGCCTGGAGAGAGAGAGAGAGAGAGAGAGAGAGAGAGAGAGAGAGAGAGAGAGAGAGAGAGAGGCCCAGCCATGAAAGGCAGAGTTGGGGAAGATCAGAGGACAGATTCCTTTGGAGAGCCTCTCCAGCAGCCCCCAACCCCATGAAGGAGTCTCAGCCCAATCCGCAGGACAAATGAAAGATCTGTTTTTTTTTTTTTTTTTTTTTTTTTTGGTCTTTCGAGACAGGGTTTCTCTGTGGCTTTTGGAGGCTGCCCTGGAACTAGCTCTTGTAGAAGACCAGGCTGGTCTCGAATTCACAGAGATCCGCCTGCCTCTGCCTCCTGAGTGCTGGGATTAAAGGCGTGCACCACCAACAAAGATCTGGGTTTTTATAACCTCTTAGGGGTGGCAGGCATGATTCGGTTCTACATTGCATTAGTGACAAAGAACATGAAGAAGCCTGGTGCTGGTTAGGATCATCAATCAGCATCTGCTCTCAGGCCACAGCCCAGACAAGCTTCTTAACCCTCTGTCCCAGAGGGAGCTGCAGGAAAGCGTGGCCTAATTCAGGTTCTGGGATCTGGCCCAGAGGTGCAGGCCTATTTTCTAATGGGTGGAATTGTATGTTGGTCTGTCATTGGTACCCCATCTGGTCAACCATCTCCCTAGAAAAAGGAAACTTGACTGGAGGGAAGAGGGATTACTTGAATCTAGGAGTTCTGGGTCAGCTCAGCACTGTGGCCCCAAATATTGTGTTTCTAGTGGCTGTGTGGACAAGGGTAGAGATGGTAAACATACTTTGGAGTGGACTTCATTATTCCTTTAGACTGCTTAGCCTCTAATCCCCTTCTCTTTGCCTGTATTGGTGGGAGGTAGCACAGTCTCCTCCCTACTGCTAAAGCAAAAGTCCACATACTTGCTTTCCCAGTTCCAGGGCAGCAAGGACAAGAAGGGCAAGTTACCTTGACTGAGATCAGGTGCTAATAATGGGAAAGCCAAGAGTTCACAGAAGATTCCAGAGCGGTTCAGATTGTACCACCCAATGTCCTACAAATGTAGGAAGTTCTCTCTGGGCTGGCTTGGGTCATACCTTTCATTGTGGTTCTGGCCATGTCCAACCTGTTCAATTCCCAAACTATTTCTTAGAGTAATCCATGATTTATTGAGCTAATTTTTTAAAACATATCTTCTCTGCCTCCCTCAAGGTTAGTGTTGCTTTCTGTGCTTACAACTATCATGAACGACTGATACAATTTTTCTCTTACTTTTTCTTCATTTTTAGATTTATTTTATTCTATGTGCATTTTGTCTGCATGTATGGATGTTCACCACATGCATGCTTGGTGCCCTCCGAAAAGAGGGTACTAAATCTCCTGGAACTGGAATTACAGATAGTTGTGAGCCACCACGTGGATCCTGTGAAGTGAGCTCAGGTCCTCTGCAAGAGTAACTAGTACTGCTAACTACTGAACCTTCTGTCCAGACCTGATGCAGTTTTTCATTGAGTGAATTAGAGATAGCACAACCTAAAACTGAGAAAGTCTGACAGTTACAGTATTTTTGTTAGGCAGCTACAGTACTTTTGTATAGTTTTGCTTTTTGGTTTTTTTCAAGACAAGGTTTCTCTGTGTAGCTCTGGCTGTCCTGGAACTTACTCTGTAGACATGGCTGGCCTCAAACTTACAGAGATCCACCTGCCTCTACCTCCCAAATGCTGGAATTAAAGGCATAAGCCACCACTGCCCAGCAGTTATAGTATTTCTGAAAGATAGGTTTGCATGGGCTTCAAATTAAAATCTCACAAAAGCAGCACTGCCTTGTGGGACTGCCTGACAGTCTTGGGTCGCATGAAAGTTCTCCTCCCACGGCGAGCCTGGAATACTTCTGGCCATGCTCAGTGTGTGTCTAGAATTTCTTTCCTCAAGAGCATCAGGCTCAAAGCCTGTTCTGTATTTTTACTCTGACTGCTAAGGGATTTAGAAATTTCTAATCATAGCCATGCCTAATAGCACAGGCTTGTAATTCCAGTTAGTGAGGATCAGGGGGAACATGGTTCATAAGTTCAAACCAACCTGGACAGTTTAGTGAGCCTACACCTCAAAGCAGAAAATACAAAGAGAGTTGAGGATATAGCTCAATAGTAGAACACTCGTCTAGCATGAATGAGGGCCTAGGTTCAATCTCCAGGACAAGGAGGTCTGGGGTGGAGCTGTAACCATAATTGGCACCACGGGTCTCAGCTACTGACCTGTGAAGTGGTTAAAAATACGCCATCAGTTTCGTTGTGATGAAGAACTGCCCGATGCACATATGGGAGCTTGAACTCTGTCCTAGCTGAACCTGGAAGCCCAGCACCAACCAACCTCTGGCAGTCTCTGTGACATTCATTATTTCCCAAAATGCCATGGTATTCTTTGTTTCTTTATTGTGAATCAGTAGACAGTATCATGAACAGAGGTAACGCCTGACATTTGATGTCATGCAGGTCCCTAGAATGTAAGCGCTAAACAGCTGAAAATTAGGCCTAAGAAGCCAAAATGACAGACCCTGGAGTGCATTGTGTCTTACTGACTCTGTTTATGACCATGGACATTGCTATGGATACTGTAAGATACTGTCATCCGAAACTATATTTAACTTTTTACAACCCAGAGGAGCAGCTGGGAAAGTAGCACTTTTATTTTGCCTACATATATTGGTCAGGGGATGCCTGCAGTTTATTAAGAGAGCTATTTAAATGCAAATATTAGTTAAAACTGGTTGGATCTGATGACTCAGTAAGTTAATTTAGTCAGTGTCTAGTCCCTCAGAGGAGAGATGTTCAATATTTACTTTGGATTTCTCTCACTCCCTGTTTTCACTCTAAATTGCTTTCCTAGTGCTCTGCTATGGGGCCCATAATCACTCATTTCCACATTCTGGTAGCTTCTGATGCTGTAGCCCAGAGGTTCAAACCTCATCCCCAGGAATGAGGTCTCATCTCATATTGCTTGCTCTGGAGCCCCGTGGCTTTAGGCATCCTTATTATTGTTATGGTGGAAGCTTCACCCCAGCCCCTGGCAGCCATACACCCAAAGAATCTGGAACGTTCTGGAGGAAGTTCCATCCCAAACACCCTCCCCTATCTCCCCCCAAACCCTGCAGCATCTCAAAAAGCTGCCAAACGATGACCCGTCCCCCAGAGATGCTCAAGACCACTCCCACAGGGTATTTAAACTGCACCCCAGAAAAGGCAGAGAGGCTTATTAGGGTGCAGAAACTTTTCAACTGTTTAGACTTTAGGCCTCTCTTTTTCATTTTGGATATAAAAGAAAGCATCTCTCTTGATTTCAAGTTGTGTTGCCTCTCTGTCTCTACACATATGACAGTTAATACAGCATTTTTATTTGTTTATGGGTTTATGTGAAAAGTTTCTGTATCCTGATAAGTCTCTCTGCCAATATAGCAAACCAAATCAGAGCAAATCAAACCAAATAGAAAAGCCATGTTTAATGAACACAGCACTCCCAGATGGCTTTCCAGCCCCCTCCCCCCAGAGGAGATGGGAAAGGGAGACCTGAACCATGAGTCTGTTTTCTGGGGTACAGTTTCAATACTGTACCCCAGTATCTCTGGGGGAGGGGTCATCATTTGACAGCTTTCTGAGATGCTGCAGGGTTTGGAGAGAGATAGGGGAGGGGGGCTTGGGTGGAACCTCCACCATAACATCCCAAACTCTTTGGGTATATGGCTGCCAGGGGCTGCGGTGAAGCTTCCATCAGAACAATATGTATATTTGGCTAGAAAATAAATGAATACATATTTTCATTTAGATATAATCTAAACAAGTAACAAATAATGCTCTAAAACAAAAACAGGAGCATGCTCAAGTCCCTATCTCTCAGGTTCACCAACTAAGCTGGCTGCTCCTCGTTCCTCTCACATATGTGCTCACATTTTCATGTGGTCCTTACAAAACCTGTGTAAAGGAAAAAGTCCACCTGCATTCGAGTCAGCTCCCGAAGGTCAAAGGCTGTTCCCAAGGACCTCAAAAGCTCATCAGAGGTCCCAGATCATGCATGACTTTGCTTCCCATCAGTTCCCACAATGCTCTCTCAGGGGTGATGGTTTTCTAGGATGGCCACAGAACTCAGGAAAACAATTTATGCTTACTGTTCTACTCTAATGATATGACAAAGGAACTAGATATGTAGTCCAGGCTGGCCTTGAACTCATAGAAATCTGCCTGTCTCGACCTCTCAAGTGCTAGAATTTAAGGTGTCCACCACCATGCCTGACCTTGTCCCACTCTTTTAAGGTGTAGCATAGTAATTGTAGTTTGTACATTTTGGTTGCCAGTCTATTTACCAACCATCTCAGCATTCATAGTTTTTCCCTGAGAAACCCTGCAATGGACATGTTTGGACATGTTTGGACATGTTTTCTCCTAAGGGTGTTAGTTCCTTTGAGAGGCAGAGGTCACTGTTTGGACTTGCTGAGTCACCCCATCAGCCTAGATTGAGACACAGGCACAGCTCTTTCTAACCCCTCACCCCAGGAATGTGAAGAATTCCTTTTCTTTTCAGGACCTCCACAAAACTTGGGTTTGTGTTCACCTCAGAAAGAATTCCAGGATAGAGCTGAACATGGTGGCACATAGCCATGTTTATTATAGATCCTGAGTATGTGTGTGCGGGGTATTAGAAATTAAGATGCTGGGTGGAAGAGGGAGGAGGGAGAGGAAGGGAGAGGGAGAATCCACCCCCAGGATGAATGTGGACTTCTCCAGGTAGAGTCTCCATTAGGACTCTCCAAAGACTGAAGAAAAAAACAAAAGAAAATCTCCCTGCAACAAGAGTAAATGTTAAAGAATGTTCTCTTGTGTTAAATGTTTGATTACATTGGTGTGTGTGTGTGTGTGTGTGTGTGTGTGTGTTTGTGTGTGTGTGTGTAAGAGAGAGAGAGAGAGAGAGAGAGAGAGAGAGAGAGAGAGAGAGAAGACAGAGGTCACAGGACAACTTGCAGGAGTTGGTGCTCTCCTTCTACCAACTGGGTTCTGGGGATGAGGGTGTAGCTCACATAGTCAGTCTTGGCAGCAAGCACCTTTTACTTACTGAGGTATCTTGATGGCCCCAAGTTGTCCTCTAACCTCCACAGGACGGCCATGGCACACATCTCCACACACATACACAAACAACACATGCACACACAATAAATAAGCATGCCATACCTAGCTGCTTCTTCTAGCTGCTGCTTCTTCTTCTTCTTCTTCTTCTTCTTCTTCTTCTTCTTCTTCTTCTTCTTCTTCTTCTTCTTCTTCTTCTTCTTCATCTTCTTCTTCTTCATCTTTTTGAGACCAGGTTCTCTGTGTAATCCCTGACTGTCCTGGAACTCTCTCTCTCTGTAGACCAGGCTGGCCTTGAACTCACAGAAACTAGCCTGTCTCTGTCTCCTGAGTGCTGGGATCAAAGGTGTGCACCACCACTGCCTGGCTTCGTGCTTAGCCTTTTGAGAGAGAGAGAGAGAGAGAGAGAGAGAGAGTATGTGTATATGCGTGTGCGCTCCAGCACTCTGATTGTCAAGCTTAATTGGCAAACACTTTACCACTATACCAACCAGAACAGAGCCAGCTTGGTCTACAGAGTGAGTTCCAGGACAACCAGGGCTACACAGAGTAAATCTGTCTCTAAATAAAAGCACGTACAACCACACCCAACCCCATATGTTTTCCTTAATTCCTTTTAATTAAAAAAATATAATTAATCATTTCCCTCCTCCCAACTCCTCCATATCTACCTTGTGTCAGTTTTACACAAAAACTAGTCAGCACACCCCCCACCCCCCCACCCTCCTCCACCCATCACCCCCCCACCCCCTACCTCCTCACCCCCGCCCCTTGATATCTGTCCGGTACTTTGAAAATTATACATAGGAAAGAGGCTTTCAGTTTGGATTTAGCTGGAATCTTCCAAGGTCTATGTTTTGTATGTATTTGGTGTCTTCAGCAACTGGTAGTGTTTTAACCACTGAGAGGTAACCAAGGACAACAGCGATATCCTGTATTGTTTTGGGGGTCACTTGGACAGCATGACCAACAGTGTGAACAAAGGTTTCTTGTGCCTGGTAATGGGATTTTTGTTAACCAGCTCTTGTGGGGAACACCATCAATCCAAGCGGCATAACTTCTATTTTATACACACGTAATACATATATATGTGTGTGTGTATGTGTACCTATATGCTAATGTATATATCTATGTACATAAATATAATGTATATATTTATGTATTATGTCTAATTTTAGGTAACTATGAAATAATATGATTCCTTGAAGCTTCAGTTTTCTTAAATTCTTATTCTGTGGCTCTATTCTCAGGGTTTTCTAAGTACATATAAGGTATATTTGTTGAATGAATGGATGACCAAAAATTAAATTTATTTTTATGGTCTGGAGAAATGGCTTATCAGTTACGTACACTTGTGGCTATTACAGTGGACCTAAGTTCAGTTCCCAGCACCCACCTGGTGGTTCAAACCATCTGTAACTCCAGTCTCGGTGAATTCTGCCTTCTTCTGACCTCTGTGGGCACCAGGCATGCACATGGTATACAGACATAAATGCAGGCAAAATAAATGCATACACATAAAACGAAATAATTCAAAAAATTAAAACAGGGTCTCATTCTGGGCAAGTCTTTTACTACTGAGCTGTACCTCAGCTCAAGTCAGCCATTTTCTCTCCATGGGGTATTGCAGAACAAATGATTTCTTTTTCTTTTCTTTTTCTTTCTCTCTCTCTCTCTCTCTCTCTCTCTCTCTCTCTCTCTCTTTCTTCCTTCCTTCCCTCCTTCCCTCCTCCTCCTCCTCCTCCTCCTCCTCCTCCTCCTCCTTCTTTTTTTTGGTGTTTCGAGTCAGGGTTTCTCTGTATTGCTTTGGAGGCTGTCCTGGCACTCTCTCTGTAGACCAGGCTGGCCTTGAACTCACAGAGATCCACCTGCCTCTGCCTCACGAGTGCTGGGATTAAAGGCGGGCACCACCAATGCCCGGCGAACAAATGATTTCTTTGGGCAGAAATATATGAGTCTATAGCTTAAATAAATTTCGAATACTTAACTCAATTACTCCAAAAATTTTAAGAGTTATCTGTGTGGGTGTGTATGCGCACACATGCACACATGTGTGAACGCACGTGTGTGTGTGTGTGCGTGTGTGTGTGTGTGAATGAATGAATGTATGTGTGTGTGTGTGTGTGTGTGTGCACATGTGTGTGCGTGGGAGGACAGACAAGTGGATGCACTTGTTGAGGTCAGATGAGGGCGTTAGACATCCTCCTCTATCATTCTCTGCCTATTCCTTTGAAGAAAGGTCTCTCCCTAAACCTGGAGCTGTGTTTATTGACTGAGCTAGAACCCAGCAAGCCCCAGCTATCTTCCTACCTTGATCTCTCCTAGGATCTAGAGCTATAGGTGTGTACTTGATGCTCGGTTTGTTATGTGGATGCTGGAATCTAAACTCCAGTCCTCATGCTTGCATAACAAGTGCTCTTCACCACTGAATCATCTTTCTAGCCTTCAAAATTGCTTTACTAAATTCCTATTAACCACAATACACTGGGCTGGGGAGGGACAATATAATAATTGTTGTAAAGATCACTTTTCTTTTGCTTAGTTAATTCATTACTGTTGTTTATGAACGTGATGATGTATGTGTGGCTACACACTGGCTGTCACAAGACTCTGTGGTGTCCATTTTCTCATATATTTTTGTTTTTCTGAGACAGGGTTTCTCTGTATAGCCCCAGCTGTCTTAGAACTTGCTCTGTAGACCAGGCTGGACTCAAACTCAAAGAAATCTGCCTGTCTCAGGTTCTGGGGATTGAACTCAAATCACCATGCTCATCCTGCAAGCACCTTCACCCACTGAGCCATCTCACTGGCTCTCAAAGGTCACCTTTTTTTGTAGATGACCACAGAGGAAATTTGAAGGGTTTCAAGGGAAAGTACAGTAGTTGGAATTTTTAAGTAGAATATTGGGGAGACCACACTGTTTATATTTTAAAAGTAAGACGAGCAATCATTACCTGGAGAGATCGTAGATGGCCAGGGTCCTGTTCTTCCAACTGAGGTTTAGGTGACAACATAAGTTAAAAATCCCAGGTCTTGGACTGTGTGATAGCAGTGCACACCTTTAATCCTAGCGCTCCACGAGTTCAAGGCCAGCTTTGTCTACAAAGCAAGTTCCAGGATAGCCAGGGCTGTTACACAGAGAAACCCTGTCTCAAACAAACAAAAATTCTAGGTTTTTCCAGAACACTGGGGAACAGTGGGCATTTCGGTGCTTTCCAATTTTCTTGCTGTTATCAATACTGCTGTGTTAAACTTCCCTATATTCAATTCCTTGTGTGCATCTCTGCTTTCTTAGGATACACCCCTGCACATGGATCTTATGGTTTAAAAAGGGCAGGAACATCTTTGTGGCTTTGCTGAAATGCATTCCATGAAGTTATGCGTTTAGAGTCTCATGATCATTGTAAGAGAGTATCCTCCCACCTCACTCCACTCTTAGCAAGACTAAATTTCAAAAGACATATTTGTAGGTCTCTATAAAAACAAAATGTTTGCCAGTTTTTTTATTTCTATTTAATTTTCACTTAAGAACAATTTTAGCCAGAGGGAAAGACTTACAATTCGGCCTTTATAGAAGAAGGAATTTTCTTTTCTTTCTTAAGATTTATGTATTTTTGGCTGGGCAGTGGTGGCGCATGCCTTTGATCCCAGCACTTGGGAGGCAGAGGCAGGAAGATCTCTGTGAGTTCGAGACCAGCCTGGTCTACAAGAGCTAGATCCAGGAAGGCCTCCAAAGCCACAGAGAAACCCTGTCTCAAAAAACAAAAAACAAACAAAGAAACAAAAAAGATTTATGTATTTTTATTATATGTGTGTTTTTATTTTATGAGTGTTTTTGCTTGCATGTGTGCCGGTGTGTGCAGTGCCCAATTAGGCCAGATGAGAACATCAGCTCCCTGGGAAACTGCAATTACAGACAATTGTGAGTGGCCATGTGGGTGTTAGGAATTGAACCTGGGTCTTCTGGAAGAACAGCTGGTGCTCTTAACCACTAAGCCATCTCTCCAGCTCAGAAAAGGGAATTTTCTTTACATTACACTCTGTGGCTAGCAACATGGTGGGTTTTGTAGCAGCATTCCAGAACTGTGGTGGAAGTGTTTGTCAGTGGTTTAAGTTTGGGTTTAAAGTGGGAAGAGGTGTTGGCAAAGGCTAAGAAACAGTGTGACAAGAAATGAAGATGGAAAGATTAAAAGTGAGGAAAAAAGAGGACAGGCAGCAGGAGGGCCCATGCTCTTCCACAAAGAGTCTGCTAGAGCCTGTTCCCTTTCCTTTGTGGCTGTTCTAATGTTTTCTTCAAACACTTAGCAACTGCAGCTCCCATTCTCATCAGAGAAAATGAAAGCAAGGACAACTCCAGGCAGAGCAGCAAACCCCTGGAGAAAGACACACAGAATGTTTTCTGTTTGAAAGGGAGAATTCCTGTGTTGCAATCTGCTAAGTCACCCAGATCTTAACGTTTTGACCTACTGTCTTTCCTTCCTTCTCAACTGTCCCCTCCCTAGGTTTTTAACTGGTCACTGTGATGATTAAAACCAGAAGGGTCCCTAGAACCTCTCAGTGAAGTCTGAGGGTGAACTTAAATCCTAACAAGCAGTGGTGCTGTGTCTATATATTTTACCTATTTCTTCCTTTTCCAATTTAAGAGAATTTACTGAGCTATAAAGTAACACTGAATACTGTTAAACACCATTTGTGGGAGTTTACACATTTGGTCTGGGCACCTGCCTTGAGCCTAATAGAGCAAACCAATAGAGAATATAATGCCTGCCACAGAGCTTTCCCTTGGCTGTTGGAGACCCTGTAACCAATTAACTGGGTGACCAGCCAGGCTGTGGCCAATATTTCACTGTTACTTATTTCTTTATTTGACCCATTGAGGATGTGTTGCTGAGTCTAAGTGTGTAAGGGCTTCCCACCCCGTTTCTGATTTTAACAATATCAGTGACATTAAGCTGAAGTTCTTAGACTTCACTCTGGTTCTGGGAGCTCCCTAGTCCACCAGTTCTATCTGTTTTGTTTTACTTTGCTTGAATAAACTTAATTAAATTTAATCTTACAAAAACAAAAATAAAAAACAGTAAACACAGAAAGTGGGTGTTACAATGAAAAGTCGTATTCCTAGCTACTCAGTATTGCTTGAACCTGGGGGAGTTCAGGGCTAACCTGGGCAATACATGAGACTGTCTCAAAAGGGAGACAAAAAGAGGGGGGAATCTTTAGTTGTAAAATGATTAAGTGAGAGGAAATTTGTAGTTTCTCTGTCACTAGGTTTAGATTTTGAAAGTAATGGGTCTATCTAATGACCAGGAAAACCTACCTGGGGTTTTGTTCCCAATCTTAAGCACTTTTGTCTGATTTCAAAACTATCTCCATGTGATTAAAAAAAATGACTTCCTAAAAGCTACATAGTCCTCATCTCAACTCACATTTCTTAAACATGTCTTGTAGGGTTTGTATTGTTTAAAAGCTCACACCCAAATGCATCACATAAAAACATGAACAAATGTTACTAAATGTCAGTCTGCTTTAATAGTCACCTTGAATTTTCACCATAGTTGAAAATAAAGTTAAGTCTGGTGGTGGTGCACATCTTTATTCCCAGCACTCGGGAGGCAGAGGCAGGTGGATCTCTGTGAGTTCAAGGCCAGCCTTGTCTACAGAGCAAGTTTCAGGACAGTTAGGGCTATACAGAGAAACCCTGCCTTGAAAAAACAAGAGAGAGAGAGAGAATCTGGATTTGAGTTTTACTCTGTTAAAATAACAGCAGTTATTTACTTGGGTTTGACTACATATAGCCTATGTGGTCAGTCACGTAATGACTGATGTGTACCCTCATGTGGGTTCTTGAATGGCTTCTACTATCCTGCCCAGGAAGGAAACATTTTAAGAAGGAATTGGCTATTAGAGTGCAAGCATTTGGATTGTAGCCTGATACACACACACAAACACACACACACACACACACACACACACACACACACACACACACACTTATAGTGTTGTAAGGAGGAAATGACTATCTGACTGCTATCTAATCACAGACTATGATGAGGCATTGAAGACAAAGAACTTGGTTCTTAAGAGGCCGGCGGGGATAATGAACACTCTGATGGAGACATCATGAGTCACGATCCTGATGACTCAGCCACAGCATTTGGTACAGTCAGTATCATGCTCTCATGTGTGTCATCCTGTAACATTTTAGTGTTTCACTTTGTTCTGCTCAGTAAACCAAGAGCCCTCCTTCCACTTTTCTGTGTGTACAATGTACTGCATGCAGGAAATGCTCTCTCTCTCTTTCTCTTTTTCTCTCTCTCTGTTTTTGTTTTGTTTGTAATAGGGTCTCACTATGTA
Source organism: Cricetulus griseus (assembly GCF_003668045.3). Classification (NCBI taxonomy): domain Eukaryota; kingdom Metazoa; phylum Chordata; class Mammalia; order Rodentia; family Cricetidae; genus Cricetulus; species Cricetulus griseus. The sequence continues at coordinate 138,635,962 of NW_023276806.1, read as the reverse complement.
GCTCTGGCTAGCCTGAATTCAGTATACATGCTGCTTTCACAGAAACCCACCTGCTTTTACTTCCTAAGAGTCTTGCAGGAAACTCTTAATCCATGCTGCTTACAGAGTAAAGAATGATAGTATAGGGAGAACTGATAATATAAAGGCTGGAGAGGTGGCTCAGTGGTTAAGAGCACTAGCTGCTCTTCCAGACATCCTGAGTTCATTTCCTAAAAACCACATGGCGGCTCACAACCATCTGTAATGAAACCTGGTGCCCTCTTCTGGCCTGCAGGTATACATGCAGACAGACTCTGTATACATGATAAATAAATCCAGAACAAGGAAGAGGAGGAGGAAGAGGAGGAGGAGGAAGAGGAGGAGCAGGAGGAGGAGGATGAAGAGGAGAAGAAGAAGAAGAAGAAGAAGAAGAAGAAGAAGAAGAAGAAGAAGAAGAAGAAGAAGAGACAATGTAGCTTAGTGATGGACTAGCATTTGCAAGTCCCTAGGTTTGATCTCCCAGTACTATCAGAAGGAAGGAAGGAAGGTAGATTTAAAAAAATAAAATAAAATAAAATAAAAAATAAAAAAACAACTATTATTAGTTGGGAGAGTCTCTTGACTGGTCAACTAGTTCACTTCATATATTTCTAACATCTTAATGAGTGCCTGGCACAACCAATAAGTCATTTTAGAGTAGTGAATAAAAGACAAAACGAATAAGGAGCCAGAGATATGGCTAAATGGTACAGCCTAGCATTTGTGAGGACTTGAGTCCCCAGCACCACACACACACACACACACACACACACACACACACACACACACACACACACACACCCCCAGTGGATCCATTTTCATCTCACTGGTAAGTGTCT